>NC_089227.1:49741571-50058696 GCF_963924675.1 Phocoena phocoena
TCAGGGACAGGTGACGTACAAAGGGATTATGTATAAATATGGGGTAGAGAAGAACCACTAGTAATGATACAGTTACTGTTACCACCCTTACTCCAGAAGCTGCTACAGAACAGGAAGGAGAGAGAGTCATGTGCAGTCAGACACTCGAGAGGACCACTGGCTTTTGGTTAAGAGACACAGCCAGCTTAAGGCTATGGCCAGGGTTCAACCAAAGAAATATAACTAGTAGGAGATAAATATTAGGAGATTTATTACAAGGAATTGGCTTATGTAATTGTGGGGGGCTGGCAAGGCAAGGCCAAAATCTGTATAGGAGCAGACCATCAGGAAGGGCAGGGTGGGACTCTCTCATCTCTCAGGATGAAGCTCCTGTCCAGAGGGAGAATTTGTTCTTCTGGGAAGCCTTGGTTCTGCTCTTTGAGGCCTGTCAATGGATTAAGTCAAGCCCAACCAGATTCCTTAGGATAATCTCCCTTACTTAGAGTCAATTAATTATTGACTTGAGTCATATCTACAGAATACTTTCACAGCAGTATTAGTATTTGTTTGAATAACTAGAAACTATAATTTAGCTAAGTTGCTACATAAAATTGGTCATCTCAGCTAACTTGAAGGAAGGGAGCCAGGGAATATACACCCTGACCTCACTCTTCGGGTTCTCCATTGGCTGAGCCCTATCAGTAGTCAGAGGCAGGATCTATTGATGGAGTCCTTAAGGTTACTGGATTCCACACACTACCTGGAGTGTGAGGGAGGGAGATGAAACCAAGCTTGGACCAGTTTGTGGGTTGAATGTGAAATTTCTCAGAGAGACGAATGAGGATTAATTTTCAGTAGTTTTAACGCAAGAAGCTCCTTAAAGAAGAGAGGAGCCTCAAAATTAGAGAGCCTCAAAATTAGGAGCCTAAAAAGAAGAGGAACCCAAAAGGTTAGAAACAGGGGTATTTCTCTCAAGGGCTCCTGTATGAAAGGTTTGTCTTATTTTGTGCTTTTGCTTTGGGCTAGACAGGCCCACGTACTGTACAGTTCCACATATTTCCCCCTTAAGTCAGAAATCCCATTACTCATGCCAAGGCTTCCTGACAATTTCGATGCATCTCTACCAGTTCATGTGGTGTGTTATGAGGAATAAAGAGCCAGGGCAGTATAAAGGGATTTGGCGTGACCCACATCCTTTTTCCAGTGGCTGTCCACATGGGGAAACCGCAGCCTGGTGACTGAGGGCCAGCCACTCCTGAAGTGGAAGGAAAGCCACCAGCTGGACAGCTCAGGTACTGTGAGGTAAGCCCACCTGCCAGTCTTTCCCAAATGCAAAATAATGAGATGACACTGGAAAACGGTAAACTGTCTCCTGGGTGATGTTTACTTTTCATGGTTAAAAGTTCAGACTCTGAAGTTAAACTGTCAAGGTGAAATCCACTTAACCTTAAGCTGCTTCACCACTTGCTGAGTATATGAGATTTTAGACAGGGTGCTTAACCTATAAAAAGAAAATTTGCATGGAGATTAAATTAATAAAAATTTCAGAGAAGTACATAGTGTCAAATGAATGCTAGCTATTATTATCACCATCAAAAGCAAATTGATATGTTCAATTTCCTAAATACAATAAACTTCAGGAACTCTTCATGAATTTAGAGCAGGGGTCAGCAAACAAAGCCAAATCCAGTGTGTTGCCTGTTTTGTAAATAAAGTTTTACTGGAACACAGCCATGCCCAGTCATTTACAAACTGTGACTACATTTGCTCTGCAGAGTTGCATAGTTGGCACAGAGATGGTATGACCCACATAAACTAAAATATTTATATTTTGTAAATATTGAGTATGTAAATTTCCTTATCTTTTTATAAATAAAGAAAAAGAGTACCAACCCCTGATTTAGAATATGAAAGTGATAACTTGAAAGAGATTACATGAAACTGCTTTGTATTCACAAGAATAGATACCCTATTACAATACATTGCATTCAGTTTTTCCCAAAGAATCTTACCACTCATGACACAATATTCAGAAAAAGGTGTAAAGGATGTTCTCCTCCATCCATATTCCTCCACCCCCTTTTAAAAAATTTTTGCCTTGACTAAAAAGAGAAGTCTGAAATAAGATTTCAAAATTGAATTGTAAAGATAAAGAGCCAGAAAATTCCCTTTTATGCACAACTTTGATGGCAGTCTGTCCATAGCAAGTTAGTTCAATAGGTTACAGAGGGGTGCTACTGAAATCAACGTCAAGACTTTGACCCATAACTGGGTGCTGATGTTTTGTTCTGTACAATGACCTCGAATACAGATCAATAGCTATTTCCAGTCAGCTCCTTCACCAAGGTACGCAGGGCCTCATAGTGCTGTGCCAGGTGAAACTTTGGCCCTCCAGAATTTATCATCACTACTGATAGAATCAGTCAAGAAATATGCCCTTATGTGGTGATTCAGAAACATCCTGTTTACCTGTGCTAGATGACCTGTTTCCATGGACCATACCATTTGTGTATTCAGGGAAACACATGGGTTGACCAAATAGGGCCTTATAGGTGAGATCAGTTGGGATTTAGAAGAAATATTAAACTACTTAAATCACTCTCTTCTGGCCATCTGCCTATCCTTTGTTGCAATGTTTCCCCTACCTTTTCCTTCTTTACTAATTACTACATGCTCCTGACCTTGACTTGGCAAATCTGGCTTTGTTTTCTAAATCCTGATTTAAAAAGTGGCAGCCTGCTTCTGCTCTCCATCTTTCCTAGATTCTCCCCTCCATGTTTTTATTCAACCCTGGTAACTTGACCCTGAATTTCTGTTACTTCCTTCGTTACTTGTTTTTGGAGAGAGAGATGAGCCCCTTCACACACATAAAACAGTCCTGCAATGGCAAAAGCCTATCAGTGCAGACAGGATCAAATGTGGAGAAGGTCAAATACTCAGCCTTGTATTTCCTCACTTCCTACTGTAGTCAGCATCACATCCATGATCAGTCTGCACTAAAAATCTTCACATGAATTATATATATGAAAAGTAGACATTTGGTAAAATGCTTTATTTCTAAGACACAATGTCCTGTCTCATAGCCAAGCATACTTATTTTAAAGAGTTGGTATGCAATTAATGTATTTGGAACACATGACTGATTAAAAATAGCAGCACTGTTAAGTTCTAACTTTGTTCTTTTGCCAGTTTTGAAGTTCTGTGAGAGCAAAGGATTTAACGATCATAGTAACTAGATAAAACCGAAGCTTGTGTACGTTTGCCTGCTTTGTCTCATTGAACATGTCCAAATCTGCATATGTAATCCAGATCAGGTACTGCGATGGCAGATTTTCTCAGTTCAGTAGATCATTTAAGACCCTTACATCACTCAAGGTTTTCTAATATATTTTACATGTTAGCTTACTTTATTAGATACACTTGTTTTCAGTGGAGCTGGACTTGATAATAATAACAATAAAGCACAATTTAGAGGGTTGTTCAACAAAATAAGCCTTTATTTTTCAAGCTTACCATACCCTAAACCTTGTGCTTCCTGAAATTCCTTTTGAATTTTATCCTCTGGAACAGGTTTCTTTTCAGAAAAGAAAAAAAAAAAATTATTGATCTGTTAAATTTATTTATTTAGCTATTTATTTAGCTCAGTCCTTAAAAGCCATTTCTGCCTTGCCAGTTCATGAAACCAAGTGTACCAAAATATTTATTTCTTTTACCTCTGTGCTTCTAGAAACACTAAATTAAATAACTATATTAATCAGTTCAATTAAAAGCTTGTGGTTGGGGCCTTCACACTTAACCACATACACTTGTGTTATCTTTAGTCAGCCCCCAGTTATCCTCCACGGCTTCTGTCTGGGACTCAACTAATGATGGAACCTCCTGCTTCAGAAAAAAGCACACCTCACATGGCCTCCAGCCAACTCCAGACCTCTGTACCATCAGTTATTCCCTCTTCACTCTTCAAATTCCCCCTCCTCGTTCTCTCCCTTCAGTCTGTAAACAGGTTGAAGTTTCTCTGATTCTAAAACTCTTTTTTTTTTTTTTTTTTTTTTGCGGTATGCGGGCCTGTCTCTGTTGTGGCCTCTCCCGTTGCGGAGCACAGGCTCCAGACGCGCAGGCTCAGCGGCCATGGCTCACGGGCCCAGCCGCTCCGCGGCATGCGGGATCTTCCTGGACCAGGGCACGAAGTCGTGTCCCCTGCATCGGCAGGCGGACTCTCAACCACTGCGCCACCAGGGAAGCCCTCTAAAACTTTTTAAATGAATACATAGAAGTAAAATAGAAAGTAAACCTTGCTTCTTCTATGCGCTCTCTCTCAACCTACAATCCTTTCTCTCATTTTTTAAACTGATTTACTTCTTCAAAGGGTAAATCTATACAGATTGTCTGTTTTCCTACTTCCACTGAATTCTGCAAATCTGATTTCTTCCTCACCATTCTACAAAGATTATTTTGGTCCTCTTCCTCGTTAGTCTTTCTGTGACATTTAACATGATCAAACACTCACTAATGTTTAGAGGGTACCTCCATTTTCCTCTGGCTTTATTGTTTTCGTGTACAGCAAAGGCCACGGGTGTAGCACTTTCTTTGCCATCCACAGGGAAGGAGTGAATTTTATGATTAATGAGTTTGGGATAAGGAGCAGAATTTGCTTCCTCAATAATAGGAAATGGCTTAAATAAATTATAATAAATCCATATGATTGAATAATGCTTCCTCAGCTTCTTCCTTGCATGAGAGCACATGTCCTTCCTTGCCTCTCCTTACTGTGAGGTAGTTGGGAGGCTGTCATTGACTGACAGTAAGATTGTATAGTTCTGGTAAGCCTGCCTAGCTAACAGACCTAAAGGCATATCCTCTAACCTTCGTTAGCAATAAAAGTGATTGTTTTGATCTCCATTTGCCTCTCTCAGTTGGTGCCAAAGTCCGTGGAGTAGATAGGTGTTTTGCATGGGTCCCTCTCCCAAAACTCCAAAGCCTACTTCTTCAGCCTTTTTTTATGGCTTTCATGTCTTTCTCCTCCTTTTGCACATATCCATAGGTACTATATCATAGCACAAATTACATTGCATTTTGTAACATTTTTCTAATTATGAAAGTAATTCTTGCTATAGAAAATGTTTTAAATAAAAAAGCATAAAGACAAACGTGAAAACTTATAAACTTAGAATCCAGAGATGTCCTTTAACAATTTGGAAGCTTTCCTTCTAGTCTTTTTTCTAAGGGTATAATAAAAAATTATATGTGTGTGTATGTGTGTGTGTATGTATATATATATACATACATGTATAATTTTTCATCATTGGAATCAAATTTTATATACTTTTGTTTCCTGCTTTTTTTCAAATTTACAGTGAACATTTTTTCCCTATCATTAAACATCCTTCTAAAATAAGATTTTCAGTGCCTGTATAATATTCTATTGTATGAATTTTTCATAATTTATTTAAACAATTTCCTATTATCGAAAACTGTTCCTCTTTTTTACTGTTAAGTATAATAAGTATATTTATTCATGTTTATTACATGCCAAGAACTATCTTATGTCTTTTTATAAAGGTTGCTTCATTATTTATCACAACAATCCAGTGAGGAGATGAGGTCATCACCATTTGACAGGAGAGGAAATTGAGGTTCAGAGACTTGCTCAACACATACAGCTAACTGGTGGCAGAGTTTAAGCCCTGGTCATCTGACTCCAGCACATGTCCTCTGAATCACCTCTCTGTGCTCCACCTCTAAATGATGTGATAAACATCCTAGCACATAAATGACTGTAATGTCAATGTTTTAGAACACTTTTTGATCACACAAGACCATCCTTTTTCATTGCAAACAATCAGAATTATCAGATAAGCACATATTTTTTAAACGTTTCAATTCTTATATCACACCATTCTCAAAAATAAAGTCAAGATGAACTAAGAGTTAAATATTTTAAATATATATAAAGTGTGGAAGATAATATGGGAAATGTATTTGTAAATTTAACAGTAGAGGAGACACAAACTCCAGATGCAGTAAAGGGTAGACAGATATAACTACAGAAAAATGTAAAACTCCACTCAATAAAACATACCAATCATTGGACACTGGTTGGATTAGGCTGCCCAGAATCTAATCACCTTCCTTTAAGTAACAGCTGATTCCTGTTTGTCCATCCAACACCCCCCCCTCGCCACCCACCTCAGCTACTGCTGTTCCAGGGCAGTTGGCTACACTTCTGATTCCAGGGAGGTCAGGAGGTCTGTGCTCAGTTAGTAAAAACAACACAACCACCTAATAGTGATTGTTTCAGAAATGGGCACAAATTCTAAGGCAGAAATATTAGAGTCAAGTTCAGTTGTTGGCTTCTGTTTGATCTGTTGCCGAAGCTGATTTTCCATCTTCTCCTGGACTTGGTGTTGAATGATGTGAGCTGTTAACGGCAAAGTAGAACCTGAAAGTGAAGCTATCACAATCAAAGGCACAATGTAAACTCCACAAACAGAAATTTTTGTCTGTTTGGTTCGCTCAGTGATGAATTTTTAGTTTCCTAGAACATTGCCTAGTACATAGTAGGGACTTAAATATTTGTTAATGAATGGACAGAGAAAAAAGCTAAGCCTTGATGAACATGAGTTAAACCCTGATTCCAAGTGTACTTGCCACCAGTCCAAACTTGGGCTTTTTAGATATTTAATAAATTTCCGTTATTACTTAAGGCAGTTTGATTTGACTTTTCTCTCATTTGCAACTTGCTGCGGTTTGAATGATTGTGTCCCCACAAAATGCATATGTTGAAATCCTAACTCCCAAAAGTGATGATACTAGTAAGTGTGGCCTCTGGGAGGTGATTAGGTCAGGAGGGTAGAGCCCTCATGAATGGGATTAGTGCTACAATAAAAGAGATCCCACTTATCATTGCTCTTTTAAACAGTCAATATTAATCTAGATTTACCCATATATTTACTCTTTCTGTTGCTTTTTTTTGTCCTTTGTGCATCTCTGCTTCCACCTATTATTATTTTTCTTCTGTTTTTTTTTTTTTTCTTTAGCATAGGGCAGCTGGTGGGAAGTTCTCTTAATGTTTGTTTGTCTGAAAATGATTTATTTCACCTCTTTTTTAAAGGCTGTTTTCACTGGGCATAGAATTTTAAGATTGGCATTTCCTCCCCCACGCTTTGAAGCCATCATTCCATATATTTTCTGTAGTCCAGTGTTTCTGTTGAGAATACAGCTGTCATTAAAATGTTTGTTCCTTTAAAGGTAGTATGTACTTTTACCCATTTCTGACTGCTAAGATTTTTTTAAATTGCCTTTTATTTTCAGCAGTTTTAGTAAGAAGGATCTAGGTTTAGTTTCTGAGCATTTATCCTGCTGTCATTCTGAGAACCTCTTGAATAACTTTCATTGATTCTGAACATTTTCAGCCATTATTTCTTCCCTATTGCTTCTGCCCCATTCTCTTTCTGTTCTCCTTCTGGAGGTTAGACATTTTCACTCTGCCTCCTGTATTTCTTATTTCATTCTTTTTTATTGAGTTATAATTGACATAACATTACATTAGTTTCAAGATTGGTATATATTGCATAATGATTCAATACTTGTATATATTACAAAATGATCACCATAATAAGTCCAGTTAACATCCATCAGCATACAGAGTTACAGCTCTTTTTCTCATGATGAGAACCTTCAAGACCCACTCCCCTAGCTACCTTAAAATATGCAATACAGTATTATTAACTGTGCTGTATATAACTATTATCACTGTGCTGTACATTATATCCCCATGACTTATTCACTTCATAACTGGAAATATGTACCTTCTGACCCCCTTCACCTGTTTCACCCCCCCAACTCCCACCTCAGGCAACCACAGTCTGTCCTCTATATCCATGAGCTCCAGTATTTTTGTTTGTTTATTTAAGATTGCACAGAAAAGTGAAATCATACAGTATTTATCTTTTTCTGTCTGACTTATTTCACTTAGTATAATACCCCCAAGGGTCCATCCATGTTGTCACAAATGGCAAGATTTCATTCTTATTCATGACTGAATAATATTGCATTGTATATATATAATACCACATTTTTCTTTATCCATTCATCCATCAGTGGACACGTAGGTTGTTTCCATGTCTTGGCTATTGTAAATAATGCAATGAATATTTTCTCTTTAGAGGCACATATATCTTTGATGAAAATAAACACTAAAAAACAAAGAAGAAGAAAGTGAAAGGGATCTCTAGAAGTTAATCATATATAAATGGATTTCTTTATAGGAAAACGCCAGACAACCCTCTGATCATACTAAAGTGTTTGCATGTTAGTATCTGTCTTAAAAAGCAAAGAGGTTTTTGTTTTATTTGTCAGACAATGGAGCATTGCTGTAAACTTTTGAGCAGAAGAGACCCATTTGTTATGGCAAGTGGTGAGGGAAAGAAGTAAATTGAAAATGTCTTAGGAGAATTTTTTTAAAATAACAACAATACTGCTATGAACATGGGGGTGCATATATCTTTTTGAATTAGTGTTTTCATCTTCTTTGAACACATACCCAGAATTGGTATTGCAGGGTCATAAGGCAGTTCTGTTTGCAATTTTGGGGAAAACATCCGTACTGTTCTCCATAGTGGCTGCACCAATTTACATTCCCACCAACAGTGCACGAGGGTTCCCTTTTCTCCACCTCCCCCCAACACTTACTATTTCTTGTCATTTTGATGATGGCCATTCTAACAGGTGTGAGGTGATATTTCACTGTGGTTTTGATTTACATTTCACTGATGATTAGTGATGTCGAGCATCTTTTCATATGCCTGTTGGCCATCTGTATGTCTTCGTTGGAAAAATGTCTCTTTAGATCCTCTGCTCATTTTTAAATCAGATTGTTTGGGTTTTTGCTATTGAACTGTATCAGTTCTTTTTTTTTCTTTTTTTGTATCAGTTCTTTATACATTTTGGATATTAACCCCTTATCCGATATGTGATTTGCAAATACCTTTTCCCATTCAGTAGGTTGCTTTTTCATTTTGTTGATGATTTCCTTTCCTGGGCAGAAGCTTTTTAGTTTGTTTATTTTTGCTTTTGTTGCCTTTGCTTTTGTTGTCAAATCCAAAAATCAGGTCTTACCTTCAAGTCTTTGATCCATTTTGAGTTAATTTTTGTGTATGGTGTAAGAGAGTGGTCTAGTTTCATTCTTTGGCATGTGGCCTTTCCAGTTTTCCCAACACCACTTATTGAAAAGGCTCTCCTTTCTCCACTGTATATTCTTTGATCTTTGATTGTAAACTAATTGACCCTATGTGGATGGATGTATTTCTGGGCTGCCTATTCTGTTCCATTGATCTATGTGTCTGTTTTTATGCCAATGCCATGCTGGTTTGATTGCTATAGCTTTGTAGTATAGTTTGAAGTCAGGGCATGTGATACCTCCAGCTTTGTTCTTTCTCAAGATTACTTTGGCTATTTGGGGTCTTTTGTGGTTGCATACAAATTTTAGGATTGCTTGTTCTACTTCTGTGAAAAATGCCATTGTAATTTTGATAGGGATTGCATGGAATCTATACATTGCTTTGGGTAGTATGGACATTTTAACAATATTAATTCTTCCAATCCATGAATATGGAATATCTTTCCAATTACTTGTGTTTTCTTCAATTTCTTTTATTAATGTCTTATAGTTTTCAATTTACAAGTCTTTCACCTCCTTGGTTAAATTTATTCCTAGGTATTTTGTTCTTTTTGATGCACTTGTAAATGGGGTTGTTTTCTTAATTTTTCTGTAGTGTATAAGATGCAACAGATTTTTGTATATTGATTTTGTATCCTGCAACTTTACCAAATCTGTTAATTAGTTTAATGGTTTTTTGGTGGAGACTTTAGGGTTTTCTATATATAATATCGTGTCATCTACAAATAGTGACAGTTTTACTTCTTCCTTTCCAATTTAGATGTCTTTTATTGCTTTTTCTTGCCTAACTGTTCTGGCTAGGACTTCCAACACTATATTGAATAAAAGTGGTGAGAGTGGGCATCCTTGTCTTGTCCCTGATCTTAGAGGAAAAGTTTTCAGCTTTTCACCATTGAGTATGATGTTAACTGTGGGCTTGTCATATATGACTTTTATAATGTTGAGGTACGTACCTTCTATACCCACTTTGTTGAGAATTTTAATCAAAAATGGATGTTGAATTTCATTATTTTTATTTTTTTTTTTAAATAAACTTATTTATTTTTGTCTGCATTGGGTCTTCATTGCTATTCGCGGCCTTTATCTAGTTGCAGCAAGCGGGAGCTACTCTTCGTCGTAGGGGGGGCTGCTCTTCGTTGCAGTGAGTGGGCTTCTCATTGTGGTGGCTTCTCTTGTTGCAGAGCAGGGGCTCTAGGCATGTGGGCTTCAGTAGTTGTGGCACGCAGTCTCAATAGTTGTGGCTTATGGGCTCTAGAGTGCAGGCTCAGTAGTTGTGGCACACGAGCTTAGTTGCTCCACGGCATGTGGGATCTTCCCAGACCAGGTCTCGAACCCGTGTCCCCTGCATTGGCAGGCAGATTTTTAACCACTGCACCACCAGGGAAGTCCCATCCATTATTTTTAATATTCAATTCTTTTTTACTTCATGCTCCACTTTGGATTTTTTGCCTTACCTATCTTCTAGTCCTTTATTATTTATTTCAAATGTGTTGATCTGAGGATGTTAATAAAAATTAATTATTAATATATACAATAAAAGTGATCCCACAGGGCTCCCCCTTTGCCATGTGAGGATACAATCAGAAAAAAGAGCCCCTCACCCGACCATGCTGGCACCCTGATCTCCAGAACTGCGAGCAATAGATTTCTGTTGTTTATACACTGTTCAGTCTATGGTATTTTGTTACAGCAGACCAAATGACTAAGACACAAAATTGGCACCAAGGTTGGAATTGCTGCTGTAACAAATACCTAGAAATGTGGAGTGTCTTTGGAACTAGATTATAGGTACAGACTAGAAGAGTTTTGATGTACATGCTAGAAAAAGCCTACATTACTGCGAATGAATGGTTAAGGGTGACTCTGAAAAGAGCGCAGAAGAGGAAAACTATAGCAAAAACCTCAGTTTTCTTAGAGAAAAACTAAGTAGTTGTTAACAGAATGATAGTAAAACTATGCATGATAAAGGTCATTCTGTTGAGGTCTCAGACGGAAATGAGGAACATGTTACTGGAAACCGAAGGGAAGGCTATCCTTGTTTTAAAGTGGCAAAGAGCTTAGCTGAATTGTGTTCCTGTCCTGCTGTTTTGTGGAAGGTAGAACTTGTAAGCATGAAAAGTGGCTATGTGGCTGAAGAAATTTCTAAGCAAAGTGTTGAAGGAACAGCCTGGTTTCTCTTAAATGCTTATGGTAAAACTCAAAAGGAGAGAAATGATTTAAAGATGGAATTGTTCATCAAAAAGGAAGCAGAACTTTAAAATTGGGGAAATTCTCAGCCTATCCATTTTGAAAGAAATAAGAAAGTTTGGGAGAGAACACAATGTGGCCAAATTTGATAAGGCAATTGACGTGGATTGACCATCTCAGTGGAAGACAGGAATTATTTTCAAGATAATGGAGAGATCAGGTTGGCCGTGCAAACAAAAGCCAGGACCTATTGTTCAAGACAATGGAAGAATGACCCTGAAGGCATTTCAGACTGGCCCTAGTCACAGGTCCAGAGTTCAAGGGCCTGCGGGCACATATCGATTTCAAAAAAGGGGCTGCTGGCTGCCTCACAAAGCAAGCTCTGCTCCCCAAATACCCGTGCTGTGCTCCTCAGCCTCCAGGTGCCACACATGGCAGCCATGGTGTCCGCCCTTGTGGAGGACACAAGTAATAAACCTTGGAGGAGTCCCTACTGAGTGCAGAGTGCAGTAGCCCTGGAAGCATGGACAGCTCCACCTAGATTTGGAAGAGTGAAACCTCCCAGAGCAGTGGACTCAGGATGGGGAGGGGGCACTGCAGAGAGTCCCCCATTAGGTCAATGGCCAGTGGGGCTGTCGGCACAGGGCTGCCCCTGAGACCACAGTCCCAGAGAAGACGGGCATGGGACTCCAGCCTGTGAGAGCTGCCCCGTGGGCTGCATCCAGCAAAGCTGTGGGAATGAGGCCACCCAGAGCCTTGGGGGCCCACCGCCCACCCCAGTGTGTCCAGAGGTGAGCTTTAAGGTTTTGGACTTGCTCGGAAACTATTACCCCTTTCTCCTTCCCTGTTTCTCCCTTTGGAATGGGAATGTCTATCTCATGCCCGTCCCTCCATTGTATTTTGGAAGCACCTAAGGTGTTTGATTTCACAGTTCACAGCTGGAGGACAATTTGCCTGAGGATGAATGTCTCACCCATATTTTGATTTAGATGATATCTAGATGAGATTTTGGACTTAGACTTTTGAGTTGCTGCTGGAACAAGATTCCTGGGGTTGTTGGGATGGAATGAATGTAGTCTGCATATGAGAAGGACATGAATTTTGGAGGACCGGGAGTGGAATGTTATGTAGTCTGAATGCTGTGTCCTCCCCAAATTCATATGTGGAAATCCCAACCCCCAAAGATGACTGTTGGGTCTTTAGGAGGTGATTAGGTCATGAGTGCAGAGCCCTTATGAACACCATTTATGCCAATTCAAAAGAGGTTCCAGAAAGATCCTTTGCCCTTTCCACCACATGAGGGCACAGTGAGAAGGTGCCAGATACGAACCAGGAAGAGAGCCCTCACCCAACCATGCTGGGACCCTGATCTTGGACTTTTCAGCTTTTAGAACTGTGAGAAATAAATTTCCATTGTTCATAAGCTACCCAGTCTATGGTATTTTGTTATAATAGTCATATGAATTAAGACACAGCTAAAAGAGTCTTAATCAGTATATCCAAGTTCACAGTTAAATGACAAAGAGCAGACAGAGAAAATACTTGCTACATACATAACAGACAACAGAACATAAAATACTTCTTCAAATCAATGAAAACAGCTACCTAATAGAAAAATGGGCAAAGGAAATTAACAGGCAATTTAGAGAAGTAATACAAACAAAGCATATGGAAAGGAGTTTAACCTCACTGGTAATCTAGGCAATATAGGTTAAGTCAACAATGTGATGTAATTTTTAAAATATAATTGACAAAATTTTAAAAGATTGATATGATCCAGTATTAGTAAGAATGTGAGCAGTCTCTTTCCTATACTGTTGGCAAGAGAGTAAACTAGCAAAAACCTTTTTAAAAGAAGACAATATGGCAGTATCCATCAGAATTTTAAATATGCCTACCTTCAGTCCAATATCTCTATGTCTAGGCTTTAGTTCTTGTGAAGCACCCACATATATGCCCAGAGACAATTACAAAGGTATTTACTATAGCATTGTTTCCAATAGCCAAAAATCAGGAATGATCAAATAAATTATGGTAGACATCGATGCAGCATTTAGAGAGATTAAAGTAGATCCTTATATATTAACTTGGAAATATCTCCAAATACATATTTAAAATAAAAATTACAAAATAATATGTATGTGTAGAGATATCCTATTTAAGAAAAATTATTTACATTGGTAAATATAGGTATATATATAGAAAAATTAAGAAAGATACACAAGAACTCTCAACAGAGTTGATTAACATTTATTAACATCAAGAGATGGGCAAAGTAGGGCTTCCCTGGTGGCGCAGGGGTTGAGAGTCCGCCTGCGGATGCAGGGGACGTGGGTTCGTGCCCCAGTCTGGTAAGATCATGTCGTGGAGTGGCTGGACCCGTGAGCCATGGCCGCTGAGCCTGCGTGTCCGGAGCCTGTGCTCTGCAACGGGAGAGGCCACAACAGTGAGGGGCCTGCGTACCGGAGATGGGCAAAGTAGGACTTTAACTTCTTACCCTGTACTCCGAGAGAAAACCTCCATTAATATCTTTCAATTCTTCTAGACCTTTTCTGAGCATATATTACCCAAATATCACCAGGCTTCCCAGTACTATGGCTTTTGTTAGAGTGTTAGTTCCAAGTGGGTAAATGTAAGAACATGGAAAACAGTTGTCTTCCTGCCATTCTTTGCCCCAGGGCCACCTGCACTGCTGTGGTCACTAATCTTTACAAAGTTCTGCTCAAGCCCCAGCAGCCCACAACACAATCATGGCTTCACATTTGCACCACAGCCCTATGCTTGACTCAGGCCACTATCTCCTCTCCAACATCACCTCTTCAGCGACTTTTAGGATCCATACTTATCCTTCCTCTGAAAGTGGACAGGAATGGGGCTGTTCTTCCTGGGTTGGGCTCTCTTAGGGGGTTCCCATAATAGCATGGCTTGGACCCTAAGGTGTTATAGCCCTTTCTAGCTTTACACATGCACCTCCTTTCTCCCATCAGGGTGCATTTCCATAGAGAGGATAACTAGGTGGTCACTTGCAAATAACAAAAGCTGCTAAAGACTCAGAATTACTTATGGAGGAATTTATCATGCAGATACTCATGCACAGGGTGAGAAATGACTTTTGTGCAAAGTCATTCACTGCAGTGTTGTTTGTAATAGCCAAAGATTAGAAAAAACTCAAATAAATGTCTTTCAAAAGGAAATGGTTAAATAAATGATGATATATCTACACCATAGAACATTAAGCAGTGGTTTAAAAAGAATGAGGAAGCTTTCTTTATACCAATAGGGAAAGAAGCCCAAGCTAAACAAACAAACAAAAAGCAAAATATGCTACCTTTGTAAATTAGTGAAGAACAGTAAGAAGCTACATCTGGTTTTGCTTGTATTTGCTTGAAGAAACTATGGAAATTGACATAGGAAATGAAGGACAGTTACCAATCTAGGGACTGGGTGAGAATTGGTCAAATGGAGGGCAACAGTAGGATAGTAGAGAGACCTTTTATTGTATATCTTTTTATATTCTCTGGCTTTTAAACCATATTTATGTTTTACCTATTCAGCCTTCAGATTTTCTTGTCTTAAGGTCAAATCCTTCTCATGGGGCCATGCAAGTGAAATCCTTGCAAGTTAGCCTCCTGACTCCAATCCTTGTTTTGATTTGTGCTCTCAGGAGGTTCTTCTGGGGATTTGTACATTCAGTCAGTGTAAATAGGTGTGAGACCGACAGAGCACAGACCTTTTCTACCTGATCTCCCCTTGCCCAGTATATAGAACTTTGTTTTACACACCCACAAAGACACATGTGTATATAATAACATGTTTCATGTTTACATAAATGAATTCTCTTTGGGTTACAAATACCAGAAATTCAGCTCAAACAATGATAATAATTTTGAGATTGCCCGTGGACACCAAGGTCAAGAAAGCACTTAATAAGTTTCCTAGGGAATTCCCTGGTGGTCCAGTGGTTAGGATTCTGTACTTCCACTGCAGGGGGCACGGGTTCGATCCCTGGTTGGGGAACTAAGATCCCGCATGTTGCTGCATGGCGTGGCCACAAAAAAAAGATTCCTAGGTTGATGGAAAAATGAAATAACGCGCATAAAGAACTTTGCCATGCACCTACTTCATAGTAAATAGCAAATAAATGTTAGTTGTTATCATTTGTGGAGATTTCAAAGCATAGTATATGTCTGAATATTGTTTATAAATGAGCATGATCTATTAAAGAAGTCTTAGGTTTTAAGATTTGTCCTTCATTTACACACAAAAATCTCTGTAGGGCAAGACAAGAAGAAAAAGCTCACAATGAATTTTGAACTCAAAACTTTTAAATGATTAGAAAAACTCAATTCAAACTTCCAAGTGAAACTGAGACCAAGACTCTATGAAAATGCCAAATAAGAGAAAATAGGGGATTCCAAATGCTTGATAAACACTCATTCAATACCTCAGGTACATACAACAGGGGAAAAGATGAATGATTTGATTGGGCAGCAGTTATTGTTAAGGGAAAATAATGTGGAAGAAACTGAAATATTTAGGTACCTATCAAGAAGTGATGAAAGCCAGCTGTGGAAAAAGATTCTTTAAGGGAAAGTTTCTGTATTACAGAGGAAATAGCTGTACAATGTCAAGAAGGGAATCAGTGAGATGGAAAGCAAGGAAACCCACCACAATAAGATGCCATATTCACAGAAGCATTATTCACATATAACCCCAACATTTTCTTCTTACGGTGCCGTGGCTTGAAAATTTTGCTTCATCACTCATATGAATTTACCTCCAAACTCTTGTGGCTGTCTCATTCATTTTAATATTTGTCTTTAAAAATATCTCTTGGGATCCCAGGAATGTCCTGTGGTATGTCTATTGTTCCACAGGCTGAATTTATTAGTTGGGATGTGGATGGGGAGAATGTCTATGGCAATTTTCAGAAGATAACACTTCAGTGTTAAAAGCCAAATGTCTAGATTCCCACCCATTTATGACAATAATAAATCAATGACTCTGAATTTTTCTTAACATATATTTAAATACTGAACAGCATTTGTATAGTGACAGACCTGTTGGCAGCACCTTTCTTGTAATAAATATAATAATGGTGATGGCATTGATCACCATTTAGGTAATGACGTCCAGCCACTGGACGTCATTACCTAAACTTTTGTTTTAAAAAATATCTTGAGGTTGAGCTATAAGTAGTCCACGGAAATGTTTTGCTGTAAGATGTGTGACAACTAGAATATGAAGCTGACTATACACACAGCCACAGTTGAAGTTTGTGCTGTTTGAAACATCAAGCGTTTTGAAGCAGTCTTGTGGACTGGAAAGCCAATGATAAGCAAACTGAAAGTAGCTCATTTCAGATATTCATCAACAACATTGTGATGGTTAATCGTACGTGTCAACTTCACTGGGCCACGAGGTCCCCAGATATTTGGTTACACATTATTTCTGAGGGTGCCTGTGAGGGTGCTTCTAGATGAGATTACGGTTTGAATCGGTAGACTGAGTAAAGCAGATTGCCCTCCCAGTGTGTGACTGGGCCTCGTCCAATCCGCTGAAGGCCTGAATAGAATAAAAGGCTGAATAAGAAAGAATTCTCTCTCTCTGCCTGACTGTCTTTGAGTAGGGACATTGGTCTTCTCCTCCCTTTGTACTCAGACTCAGAAAGAAACTTACATCATTGGTGCTTCTGGTTCTTGGACTCAGACTGAAACTATACCATAGGCTCTCCTGGGTCTGGACTTCTCAGCTTCCAAAATTGCAGGAGCCAATTCTTTATAATAAATCTCTTTAAATAAATAAATAAATAAATTTATATATAATATATATAGATATACATATAATGTATATATACACACACATATACTATGTGTGTATATATACATACATTATATGTATATGATATACACGCTCATACATATATACTTTTTTTCCCTCCAATTATTTCTGTTTCACTGGAGAACCCTGACTAATACAAACCAAAAATAGTTTGGGATCTTAAAATCGGGCTAGACATCATGAAGGAACAGACAGTCTTGCAAGATTTCCAGGACTTCCTGTGTTCAGTTAAGGCAGCAATGCCATGAGATGAGCCTTTCTTGTTTATTTTTGTACTTCCACTTCCTGTCAAGTGCTGTTTACCGTCGAATTCAGAGGTGTGTGAACATTTAAATAAACTCAAAGTGTGCAAAATTATGTGTTTAATACCACCCCCAACAAGTTCAATCTCTTTAGAGATTTCTGTGGTTTTCATTGTACTTGAGTGGCTGGCAGAATTTTCCCTTTCCTCTAAGGGGATATGTAAAGATAGTGTTCCTTCTAGGAGAATAGCTATAATAACAAAAGCAGTAACACCACCCATTAGTCCTTTATGGCTTATACCAGTGTTCCTCAAGTTCTGGTCCTCAGAACAACAGCATTAGCATCATCTGAGAATTTATCAGAAATGTAAATTCTCAAGCTCCACTCCAGACCTTCTGAACCAGTAACACTCCAAAGTTTGAGAACCACTGGCTGACATCATCACTTCATCAGCTTTACTTCATTAAATCCTCAAAACGTAAAGTTAGTACTATTTCCCCCATTTCACAGAAAAAAATAAATAAATAAGTCTCAGAGATGCTAAGATGGCTTCCAGTGATCACACAAGTAAAAGGCAGAGCTGAGGCTTGAACAAAGTTCTTGTGACCCAAACCCAGTGCTCTTTCCACATTGTAGTCCTAGCCTCAAATAACTCAGGTATATTCCTAACACGTACCCCCCTGCCATGTAAGACTTGGGATACTTTACATAATGACTCCACATAATGGAAATGTGCCATCCTAACAGGGAAACAACAGTAAGTGGCCCTCTCAATGAGCTCCTGTGTGTTTTCCCCCTATTTATGCATGCCAATGAGGCACACAGAGAACCAGAACCTAAAGTGGTTTGGTTCACGTGACAGCAACAGTTCATTCTGTCCCACCTTGCCTCCAGCCCTCCCATTATGAGGGTTTCATGTTGTTCCTTCTGCTCAGTTATAATGCAGTACAGTTTTGTAACAGCAGAAGAGGGCAGACAACCTCAATGTCCATCAAAAGGGAATGACTCATTAAATTCTGCCATGGTCATAAAACATAAGGCAGCTCTATATGGACTCATAAGGAAAGATCTCTAAAATACGTTGATAAGTGGAGAAAGTAAGGTGCAGGCAGTGTATAGAGTATGCTATCATTCAAGACTTGAAAAAAAAACCTCACACACGTGTATATTTGTAAATGCATAGAATTTCTTCAAAAGGATAAATACCAACTAAGTAGCAGTGGTTTTGTCCAGCACTGGGAACTGAGGAAGGAGGTGTGTGGCAGGGAGGGGGGTTATGAACAACAAGCGGAAGAAGGGGGACTTATTCTTCATCGTACACCCTTTTGTAATGTCTGAACTTTTTTAAAACCATAATTTAAATTACCTGTTTAAATATATCTTTATTATACATATGTATTTATTTATATTTGTTATATATTGAAAAAGACAGTTATGAGCTCCCAAACGTCCTGTCTACCCTCAATAATCATTTATGTTTTCATTCCCAAGAAGAGTCTTATAATTTTAGCCTAAACTATCTCCTTATGTAAATTCCCAAATTTCATCTCACTGGGTGAAGCTAAATTTATTCTTTTTAAACTTGAAGCACTGCTTCCTAATTCTAGTATACTAGGAGTGCTTTCTTCATCCTTCAAAAGCTGTTAAAAACTCCCAAATCCAAAATCCTATTGCAGGGCTGGGTCATCTCTCTGAGTTTGGGGCTCTCCATCGCTATTCTTTTCTCTTTTATTTTTTAAAACGAATATCACATATTTTTTTTAATTTATTTATTTTAACTTTTAGCTACATTGGAACTTCATTGCTGCATGCGGGCTTTCTCTAGTTGTGGCAAGCGGGGGCTACTCTTCGTTGCGGTACACGGGCTTCTCGTTACGGTGGCTTCTCTTGTTTCAGAGCATGGGCTCTAGGCACGCAGGCTCAGTAGTTGTAGCACGTGGGCTCAGGAGTTTTGGCTCACGGGCTCTAGAGTACAGGCTCAGTAGTGTGGCACACGGGTTTACTTGCTCTGTGGCATGTGGGATCTTCCCAGACCAGGGCTCGAACCTGTGTCCCCTGCATTGGCAGGTGGATTCTTAACCACTGCACCACTAGGGAAGCCCCTCAATTCTTTTCTCATGCGGACAAATTGCTTTCCACCATGATTCTTCCAACCTCCAATCCCAATCTGCCTAACAGTTTTCAAATGAGCCAATGCCCAATAGATAATTAATGAGCTGTGTTGGCCCTCACAGTCAAATGCCTTTCTCCTAGGGAGAGAGAGAGAGAACTCCCCCCAGATCCCCAGCCTCTGCGAAGAATAAAAAAGATGAGCAAGGGAAAAAGAAAGAGGAAAAAGTCTTAATAATTACTTTTTTCCCTTTCTTTTTCCATGGCTCATCATAAGAGCCAACTATAAATATGCAAACTAGGATGAGCAATGATGAGTTCATTTAGGAGGGATGTTAAAAATATTTCAAGTAAGGGGGGGAAGAGTGGTTGCTGTATTCTGAAAAGTAAATATGTAATTTCTGGAGTATGTAAAATTTTTGAGTGATTCATAAGTAAAGCTTAGAAGAGTGTAGGAAGCAGGATATGGGCTAAGTGAAAATGGATGTACCTGGGTTGGTAATATTGGGAAATACCCGTAACACAACACAGCACAACATGACTCAAGGGGGAAAAAAAAGAAAGAAAGAAAAAATAAAAGGGAAAAATACAGTGATAGTAGCTATATTGGGTTGACTGAAACAGCTTTATTTTATTTATTTATTTATTAACATCTTTATTGGAGTATAATTGTTTTACAATGGTGTGTTAGTTGCTGCTTTATAACAAAGTGAATCAGCTATACATATACATATATCCCCATATCTCCTCCCTCTTGCGTCTCGCTCCCACCCTCCCTATCCCACCCCATCCCACCCCTCTAGGTGGTCACAAAGCACGGAGCTGATCTCCCGAAACAGCCTTATTTTGAGAGGATTCACCATGCTAAAAGAAAATGTGGAGTTATTCAATATAATTACTAATGATTTAAAGTACCTGAACTATACAGGTAATGAAGAGTTCACAAAATAACTCATACTTTGTTAGCCCATAGAAAATAGGAACTCTGAAACCAGACTCACTTAGATCAGTATTCCAATTTATAGACCAGGGAGCTTGTCCCTGTTGATTGATTGTTATACAGTGAATGTGCATTATCTGTGCACATCTACAAGAGTAGAGGAACCCAGGGAAGAGAAAAGAGCTGATTCTTCTGATCTTCGCTTCCCCCATAACTTTCCCCCAGCTTGCCCACCTCAGCTGATTTTAAATATAATCACATTTTCTTCTGTCCCATAATTTGGTGATTATGAGGAAAACACAAGTAGAAAGACAGTCTATAGAAACACTATGGTTTGGGGACCAAGGGGGTTTTCAGTGTAGTTTTTAATCTTGGTTTTTAGCATAAATTTAAGTAACTTCAGTTACCTTCTTTGAGTTTCTCTTTTCCAGTAGGTGGGGGGAAGAAAAGGAAAAAGAAGAAAAAAATAAAAACCCTCCAGGGTGTGGGATGTTACACATTTATTGGCATTCCAGTGCCATGAGGAAGCATTGTATATCACTTTATGTGTTCACTCCTTTCCTTTTAATTCAGCAGTCTCTCAGGCTCAGTTTCCCACAAATCAGGATTGTTTTCTACTAACTTAGTATGATCCTTCTCTAACAAATGAGATTTTTCAGTTTTCTGTGCAGGTGGTGATCATTGTTGGTGAAATGTTCATAGTAAATTAATAAGCACTTAATAAAATGTATCCTATATAGCGGTTCAAAACAAAAGCGCCATTTGACATCTAAAAATAACCCAAATACAAATAATAAAGGCCTGGGGGGGCAGTTTATTTAACAAATGTTTATTTGGTACCTACAGTGTTCTGTGCTAAGCACTTGGGTGGCAATGACAATGAATGAGGTGAGGTTCCCTGCTCTTGAGATACTCAGTCCAGTGGGAGGACATGGAAAAGTAAACATATAGCATCAGTATAATAAGTGCTGTAATAGAGAGCATGAATAGAAAATTATAGGAGTGGTGACAGAGGACTACTAATGCTTCCTGAGGGAAGCAGCTAAGCCTGTCTGTTTCATCTTGAAGACAGAGTCGGAACTTGGAGAGCATCCTTGCCATAGGGGAGAAGTGAACATAGCTTTGGAGGAGCTGGCAGTCTGGCAGGGAAGACAGGCCAGCAGGAGCACTTCAGGGAAAAGGATTACCTCGATCCTGGCTATGAAGGCACAGATAGGGAACATTCTGGGGCGTGGAAAGGCATATGGGGGTGGGTGACCAGAGGGTAATTAGAAAACTAGACTTGATCACATTCTGAAGGGGATCATGTGCCACACTAAGGAGTCTGGACTAAAATACATTCTGTAGGCAACTGGAAATTGAAGGAAGTCTTTAATCCTGGTAGTGACAGGATCAGATGTAGTTATAGAAATATGACAAAGGAAAAACCTAGATGCAGCCTTCCAGGTGTGAGATGATGAGCTCTAATCTAGACTGAAGCAATGGAATGAAGAATGAAGGGGCACAGAAGGCTTCTCAGGAGGTAGAACTGAGAGGAAGTGAGGAGATAAGATAGAGGGTCACGGTTCCCTCCAGGGCATCTGAGAGGATGTTGAGGTCCTGACTGAGCTAGGGAGAATGGGAAAGAAATGTGTGTGAGCAATCCATGGAGGAGAGGTGGGCCATGTCAATTCTTCCCTGTGTGTTGAATTTTTTTTTTTTTTTGGTACACGGGCCTCTCACCGTTGCGGCCTCTCCTGTTGCGGAGCACAGGCTCCGGACGCGCAGGCTCAGCCGCCATGGCTCACGGGCCCAGCCACTCTGCGGCATGTGGGATCTTCCCGGACCGGGGCACGAGCTCGTGTCCCCTGCATCGGCAGGCGGACTCTCAACCACTGCGCCACCAGGGAAGCCCTGTGTGTTGACTTTTGAGGTACCTCAAGGAGAATTCCTATGAGTAGCTGGAGATGCAGGTTTGTGGCTGTCGGAAATGTCAGTCCAGTGCATGAGATTGCCTAGGGCTGAAGGGGAAGAGGATGAGAAAAAAACCTCAGGGAACCCCGTCTTCTAAAGGATGGACGGAGGGACAGAAAACAAGGGAAGAGGCAGAACATTTAGAAGGATATATGAGGGGGACCGAGAGAAGGAAATGAAACAGAACTCAGAAGAGAAGATGCTTTCCAGTCGGAAAGGCTAATCACCAGTGGCAAATGGAAAACAGAGGCGAGTCAGAGGAGAATTGAACAGTGTTCTGTGATTCGCGAGAGCAGCAGGGTGGGGGCAGAAATCGGATAATAGTGGATTAAAAAGAGAATAGGATCCAGTGAATAGAGTAAGTCATGTAGTCTTTCTTAAGAATTTGATGATAAAGAAAAGGTGAAATGTAAGGCATCAGCCCAGAAAAAAAAGGAAGTTGAGCTAAAGAAGGAGTGGTTGTTTTTGTCGCTGTTTTTTTATTTCTCTAACGTCTGGTGGAGTCTTGAGCACATGTGTACCCAGAAGAGAAAGGAGGGGTCAAGACATGAGAGGAGGGGGGATACTGAGGAAGCCAGGTCTTTGGGGCACAGATGGAAAAATGAGACTTAGAAAGAGGTAGCAATTTTTCTTCTGGGATAGAAAGGAAGAAGGAAAGAATCAGTGTAAGCCTAGAGAAGTCTGAAGATGGTGAGGAAGACAAACTCAGTGAGTTTCTGCCTGGTGACGTCTTTTTTCTTGAAGAAGCAGCTGGCTAGGAAATCTCTGAAAGTGAAGTGAGAATGAATATACTGAGAGAGAATGTTGTTAATACCTACCAGTGTCTTGTTTACTCCTTTAAAAACACTACTTCAGTTCCTTCAGTGAGAGAAGTCAAGTCTTATCTCTAAAGAAATCGCTAAATAGGACTGTGGAACAGTCAGACTATAAACTTCCAGATACAGAAGTCTACATGTAGCAGAACTCACACCAGGCTTACGTAGCTTTGCCTGGGGCTTAGCAAATCCTTTTGATAACGCTTCCTTTAAGCAACTTTGGGGTAAATTCTGGGTATAGGACTTAGAATTTATTTGGAGTTAAATATTCTGGTACTTCATATGGTAACAAAAAGATCAAAGAAAGAAACAAATAAAAATTCTGGTCCTTTCCTTAATATGAGAAATATGTTAAGCTTAGGAGAGAATCGATGTGTCTCACCAACCTTTTCAGAAACTCAAATCACTGATTATCAGGTCTGGTGTGTGCTGCATGGTCGCCCTGAACAAATAAATGAGCCACAGACACAATCATAAAGAAAGACATCAGACTAGACAAACTATCGTTTAGAAAGAATTAGGACAACCAAATTGCATGCTAATCATCAGCTCATCTACTGCAGCTGTGGTGTCACTGGTCTCCAGAGGCTACTTAATCTCATTGAGACAAGACAGCCAGCCTAATTGATACAGAAGATGAAAGCCCTTTGATGTCATATCAAACAGAACCAGACTAAGAGAAGGCTCCAGCAGGCAAGATGACCATCTTCCAAAAGAGAATTAACACTGCAGGAAGGAAAGTAGGAAGGTGGTACTATCTTACTTTGGAATTCCATGGACTTGATTTACTTAAGTAAGGATTGAAAAGTAATACATTCATCCCAATGAATGAGTAGGGTTTGTTTGCTCTGAGTGATAAGGAACAAACAGTATGGTCGCTATGAAATCTTTTGAATTATCAACATTTTCAGATAAGTGTTACAGTAGTGATGAAAAGCCCAACAGAAGCACAATAAGTGTAAGAACACCTGCCTTTTAGCACTTAACTGTAAAGGACAGGTGTTGGTCAACGTCAACCATATACTGCCCCTACTAAAGAATTTCCTCGGAAGGGATTTAATTATGATTTAAATAGCACTCGCTATGCTTTGTCAATAAATTAGGGAACCATCCATGCAAAAAATCGGCTTTGCAATAATCAGAATATCTACAAATATACTAGCGTGACTGTAAAGTTATCAGAACACTATTCATATGTCAGGAAACTTCGTGTTCTCTGTTCTAATGCAAAAGGTACACATTTCAATAATCACATCAGTTGTATTTTACATACTTAGTATAATGGTGGTTTCAAAAACGAGTCCAAGACTATGATTATGTGAGTAAGATTAAATACATTATGGCATTTAGGGAGGAAAAAAATAGGAACAATACAGTGTTTTTCTTTTAGATACAGAGGATTACTTTGAAAAAATACATGCTCTTTAGTTTAGTGGTTCCACCAACTGGATCTCATTCTTGATGTATGTAAAAAGCCTAGGGTATCTGGTATTTGGGAAAGTGTATCCTCCCACTATTTGACATTTTTAAAGCTGGGAGCCTCTGAAGAAATATTACAAAAGCAGTGTCAGAAAGAACTCAAGGAAAAATATAAAATAACATCTTTTTCTTACCAGAGACAGTATCTACAGCGATGAATAAACAAATCGACAACAACAAATTAGCATTTATTTGAATGAATCTAGAAAAAATGTGGTTGTCTGATTATATATAGTATATGGGTGTCTTCAAAACAAGTTCTGGCCCCCTTGGGGTTTATTCCTCCAGTAAATTACAAGCCCAGACTTTGAACTTTTGGACTACTCCACTGTCCACTTCTTTTTCCTCCTCATTTAAAATTGACGTCAGTTCTCTCTTCCACCATCTTAAAGGCACCACAGATATTGTTTACTGAATTCCTGTGAGACCCACTTCCACCTTCCTAGATGAGCACAGCACCTGGCTAATGATTTTCCTCCACATCCTAAGACCTCATCATCACTTCTGACATCTTCAAAATTCATGCTAGAGCTCCATCAGTCACCTCAACTGTAGAGTCCCATGATCCTGTTTATTCACTGCAGTTTTCCAACTGCACCCTACTTCAGCCATGCACCAGCAAGATCACTCACTGAATTTAACCACTAGAGGTAACTTGGAATGTTTGTTTTTCATAGACAACCCCATATCTACCACTGCACCCCTGCCTCTTCCAATGCCCCTCCTTGCTTTCTGCTCGCCAAGTTCAATGAACACTAAATCCTTCATAGTTTGACCTACCCAGGAACCCTCTACTCAGCCCCTGTTATTGCCTTCCCTAACAACGAGGCTCCTGTCATGTTCTTGTGACCCACTCTGTCAGTGGGCAAACCCACACCAGGCACACTGTCCAATTTTTCTGTTTGTGCCCAAGAACATTGCTGGAGAAAACCTGCGAGTTCTCTTGCATAACACACTCATGCTTGCTTCCACAGTGCCAGAAATGCCAACAGAAATCCCCTGACTCATTGCTGGGAATATTCCCCCAACAATTCTATGCACATAATTCTCACCTATGTACCTCAAAACCTCCTCTATCTTCCCTGTATCTTTCATGGCTAAGACTTCCTGAAGAATCAAATATAACACATATCCCTTCCACACCTCCTCAACATCACTTGTCTCTCCACTTAACTTCCCTCAATTCCCCTCTGCTTCAAAGACACTTTTTTACTACCATTTATCTGACTTACAATTCTAGATTTTTGACCTTAAGATCTCTCCAATGCCACATTAACAACTTCTGACATCCTTGTACTTAGTACCGAGCTGGCACACGGTAGGCACTTAATAGATATGGATTGATTCAGTGAGTAAATAAATGAATCTACACCTAGATGTCCTACTTCCAGTTCAACTCTATATAAGTGACATTACTAAAGTAGAAAGAAAAGGATCATCAAAGTGGAAGACTGCTTTCTGCTCCTTCCACTCCGGCTGCTATGAACTCCAACTCTAAGTCTTTGGGGGTTCCATTGATTTTTCAGCAGAGGCTTTCTTCGGAAGTAATTGGAACATGGAATTGGACCCACATATAATTGCTCTAAATGAAATAAAAACAATTGATTGTGTTTTAAAGGGTAATAGTTAAAGGTATATTACTTAAATACACAGTATACGTAAACTAACATACTTGTAAAATCAAAGGGGCATAACATCACCCCCAAACCATCCTGATCACTAGCATTCCTTTGCTGCATTCAAAGTCTTATAGCCCGATGACTGCTGTGTTTTTGTGTTCTTCAGGCATGTAGGATCTTTAGGATAGTGTAAAAAATAGTCACCCACCACCCACCATTGTTCTATATGCTTTCCCACATGCTGTTTCTATTATGTATACTATTTTAAATTTCTTATGATCTTGCTTAAAATATGTTTATAAATTGTAAATTCTGTTTTTCTGGTTTCTTCATCTGTGATTTTTTCCCTCTAATATGGATGGATTCCAGAAAACCCAGAAACAATATCTAACAATATCTGAGCAGAGGAAGGAGAGGAATAGCAAATAAACATTCTCCAGTGTCAGGTTAGGAAGATATTCGATCTTTCAATGTGTTCAACAAATGGGTTTAATAATGCACATTTCAGTATAAAACAGTTCACAACAGAAATATTTGCTACTCAGCCCATTTATCCTGGGAATTACACAACATGGACCATTTTCAATAACTCTCTTCATTATAATGATTTCCTCCTGCTCAAGCAAGAGAGATGTACAAACCATTTTGGTCTAGAAATGTAATATGATGAGATACAAATGTATTAAAGAAAAATTAAAGTACAGTAATTTTTATCACTTTGTTTTAGTGTTATGTTGTCTTTCTCAGGTAATTTAGTCTCTTTAAATCTTTCCAACCAGAATATAAAAATTGCTTTTTATTCAGAATCCATACAACTAAACAACTTGAAAAAGCAGATGTATTTTAAAGGCTTGGTAAAATACTGGTAGACCAAGAAAAAATTAAGTTATGTTTTGGGGTGCCTAGTTGGTTTCTTTTAATTTTGTAACTTAAAGATCTTGAAGTGCCTTTTGAGTCATAAAAGATAACATTATGTTTAATATAATTTTGACCTTTTAATGTTATGTTCTAATATCAATCCGTATAGATTATGTAGGTAGTAACTTTTGCTTAGTAAGACCATCCAATTATGTGAAACCTTTTCAAACATTCTGAATGAATGGAAGTATAACTTCATCCATTTAATCATTCATTCATTTACTCAGCAAACGGGTACTGAAGGTACATGATGTGTACGGTACAACAGTAGGAACTAGTTCCCCAAGTAATAGAGTAATAAATAATAATAATAGAAATAAGATATATTTCCATATCACTATAATTTTTAGTAGTAATTCCCAAAAGGGTGCTATAAAAATTCATAGAACTGTAGAGAATTGTGATAATGTTTTCAGTGGTGTGACAATTTAGTGCTTAGACGTTTCTGTTCTACTAACCTACCTGCATGACAATCCCATGAAGCACTGTCCTTATTCATGGTTTTCTTCTTGTCGTCTTTGTGTACTCAGAATTTTTTACCACGTTTGTCTAATTCTTGAGAAGTAAAAATTCAGGGAATGTTTATTTACTGAACGCATATTCTGAGTAAGGCACTAAGCTGGCCACTAATCATATACACTGAAAATACAGCAGGCACAGTCCCTTCACTCATGGAGTTCCTAATCCAATAGGAGAAAGGAAAAGAAAACATGTTTCCACTGAACATGTCTTTCATTCCTTCCTACATTCTCACCATCACTGGAATTGAACTTTATTAGGCACCAAAACAACCACATTATTTCATTGATGTCTCCTAGGAGCAGCAAGCAGTACAATTGGTTATGGTCGATTTTACGGTTAGCCCGTGATTGTTGATAAGACAAGTCAGTGTTTTGTAAAGCGCTGGGTGCTGCTGGCGTAACCCACACATGGGTTAGAAGTGCTGAGATGGCATTTCTGATTAACCTGAACAGCAAACAGTCCCTCTGATCTCTAAAGCAGGTGCTGCCGGAAAGAGCAAAATTCTACCCAGGAAGTGAGCGCTCTGAAAGATTTGCTTCTGGGGACTCTTCCTGGTGACATGACAGGTCCTTTCCTTCCAGAACTCTTACTCTGTGAATGAGAGCAGAGAGAAACAGTGGAAGAATGGAGGAGAGGAAAGAGAGAGCTAATGCAGAATGGACCGGGCAGTGCATGAGAGAGGAAGTAGAGGAGAAAGTAAGGAAAGGCAGAATTTATGAGAAGGAGAAAGGAAAGGAAGGGGAGGGGAGAAGAGGGGAGGGGAGAGGACGGAGGGAGGAAGGAAGGAAGGGAGGCAAGAGGAAAGGAAGGCAAAAGACTGAGCGTATAACGCTAGCAGCAAGGGCTCCAAGGGTGTGGTGGCTGTACCAGTTGGACACAGAGTACTGTGGAGTAAATCCTGGGCCAGGTGCCCAGGAACAAGGACAGTAAAACTCTTAAGAAGTGACAGCTGTTTCATCAGGAGGAGTATTAGTAACAATCATAGCTAACATGAACTTTCTTTGCACCGATCCTCTAAGTGCCTGACATGAATTATCTCATTAAATCCTCAGGACAACCCCAGAGGCAGAGTCTTAACCTAGAAAAAGAAACTCAGAGAGGTTAAGTAACCCATCCAAGGACACAGAGCTAACGAGCGGCAGAGCTTAGATTTGAACCAACATAGCCGAGCTCCATTGCCCCTACTCTGAGGCACTGTGCTCCCCGTGGCTGGTGCTCATCAGGCATGCAAGAACCTACAGTAATAAGATGGTAGGAAAGAAGTGTGTTGGATTGAGACGTGAATCTGGACATTTCTGGTTTCCAAACTGCTTCCCACTCTTCATGTGAGGAGAGACAAATATTTTAAACAAAACTTATGTTTGAATGGAATATTACTCAGCCTTAAAAAGAAATGAAATTGAGCTATTTGTAATGAGATGGATAGACCTAGAATCTGTCATACAGAGTGAAGTAGGTCAGAAAGAAAAAGACAAATACCGTATGCTAACACATATATATGGAATTTAAGGGAAAAAAATGTCATGAAGAACCTAGGGGTAAGATAGGAATAAAGACGCAGACCTACTGGAGAACGGACTTAAGGATATGGGGAGGGGGAAGGGTGAGTTTTGACAGGGCGAGAGAGAGTCATGGACATATACACACTAACAAACGTAGTAAGGTAGATAGCTGGGGGGAAGCAGCCGCAAGGCACAGGGATATTAGCTCGGTGCTTTGTGACAGCCTGGAAGGGTGGGATGGGGAGAGTGGGAGGGAGGGAGACGCAAGAGGGAAGACATATGGGAACATATGTATATGTATAGCTGATTCACTTTGTTGTAAAGCAGAAACTAACACACCATTGTAAAGCAATTATACCCCAATAAAGATGTTTAAAAAAAAAAAAAACTTATGTTTGTTACACACACATTCCACTGTAAGAGATAATTCCAATCAATTGAATATCCTGACTTTATGGTCATAGTCATTTTAGATATAATTTAATCTATGGTGCATGAATCAAATTATCCTTAAGTGACACCTTTGTGAACAATCCCAGCTGAAGTCCCCTAGCAGAATATTGGTTGGATGTAAAACACCTAAATTTAGGAGGCTTGCCCTAACGTATATATTATAGACAGTTATTCTTAATAAGTAAACTTAATTAATAAACCCAGCCAAGGACTGACTAGTTGTAAGCCTGGGTAAGAGGAGGAAAGTTCATTTATTCATTCAGCAAATATTGATTCAGTACCCACTCTGTGCCACGTGACTATTTTAATGATACAGGAGCATACAAAACAAAGCTCTTCTGTAGATTACATTCTGGGAGGTAGGGTGGAGACCGATATAAAACAAATAAATAAATAAACCTATAATGTGTCAGATGATGGTAAGTTCTAAGAAAGAATGATAAAGTGAAGTAAGATGGATAGAGAGAGACTGGAGTGGACGCAATTCATGCAGCGTAGTCAGAGAAGGTACCTCCCATGTCTTTTGAGTGAGACCTGAAGGAAATGAGGCAGACAGCCATGCCGACGTGCAGGTGAAGAGCATTTCATGCAGAGGGAACAGCAAGTGCAAAGGCTCAGAGGCGTGAACGTGCTTGGTGGGTTTGAGGAACAGCAAGGAGGTCAGTGTGGTTGCAGCAGAAGAAGCAAGAGGGAGAGAGATGAGAAGAATCAGCACAGTGATGAAGTAGGGCAAGACTATGTAAGGCTTGTCAACCGTGGAAGGGACTTAGATTTTACTCTGAAACGGGATGACACTGGAGGGTCTTGACGCTGAACAGGAATGGTATGATCTAACTTCAGTTTTAAAAAGCATCTCATTGACTGCTGTGTGGAGAAGGCAGAGGGGCAAGGCTAGAAGCAGGAAGACCAGTTAGGAGGCTATTGCAAGAGACCAGGTGACAGATGATGATGGCTGCTCTAGTGGTTGGAGAGTGACTGTAGGGCTGGCAGGATTTACTGATGGAGTGCATATAGGGCATGAATAACAGAACGGAGTCATGCTGGGTTGCTAGATTTTGGACTAAGCAACGAGACGAATGCAGATTTACTAAGGTGGAAAAAACTGTGGGAGAAGTAGGTTTGGGGAGGAAAATGAAGAGTTCAGTTTTGGATGTGTTAAATTTGAGATGCCTATTAGACATCTGTGCACGCATCAAACATCACGAAGGCAGTTGGAGATATATATATATATGTCTGGAATTCAAAAAGGATATCTGAATGAAGGTGTAACTCTTGGAGGATCAGTATGCAAATGATATTTAAATTCATGGCACTACATGAGGTTACTCAGAGTGTGAGAGAGAAGAGCAGGGAAAGGAGGTGTAAGGATTAATCCTCAGAACATAATTATGGACTCTCTGTTTGTGTCCTCCCCCAGTTGATACATTGTAACGCTAATCCCCAATGTGATGGTGTTTGGAGATGGGGTCTCTGGGAGGTAATTAAATCATAGGGATTAAGCCCTCATGAATGGATTAGTACTGTTATGAGAAGAGAAATGAGAAAGAAAAATGCTTCTCTCTCTGCCCTCTGTCATGTGAGGAGACAACCAAAAAATGACTGTCTATAAACCAGGAAGAGGGTCTGCACCAAGAACCCAACCATGGTGGCACCCTGATCTTGCACTTCCCAGCCTCTAGAACTATGAGAAATAAATATTTGTTGCTTAAGCCACCCAATCTATGGTATTTTTGTTATAGCAGCCCGAACACCCTGACACACACCAACATAGAGGTTGGGAAGAGGAAAAACGACCAACAAGGAGAGTGAATAGGAGTGGCCATGAGGGAAGAAAAGAAGCAAGAGAGTGGGGTCCTGGAGACAGTGAAGAAAGCAGTTCAAAAAGGGTAAGCATGCATGCAAGTGTATGGAATTTCTCCCTTGATTTCTTCTATTTTCTCTGTGAAATAAAAAGTAAGGGCATCATGACAATGAGCATGGGAAGAAAGTGCTGGAGATCTGAGAAGACGGAAAACAGGAAATAATCTTTGGGAAACCAAGATAGAGAATGGACTAGGGAAGTATAGTAGCACTGCCGAGAAGGAGGGGCTCTCAAGAAAGTTGGTTATTGGGCAAACACATGGGCAGGAGCAGGATAGGTGGGGTGGCTCTGCGATGCAAAGTTCAATATCAGGCTTGTTCAGCTTTGGGGTCAGATACGCAGAGGTAGGGGAGAGGACACCAACAGAGCTGAGACAGACTTGGTAGGAGCATCAGCTTCTAGCACCTTGTCAAGATGAAAGGCCAGGGCGCAGGGCTGGATTAAGCCAAGAATTTCCCAGGGTGGCCTAAAACAGTTGGAATTGGGGAACACCCTACGACGGACTGGTGGTTGAGTAGAGAATTCAAAGGTGAAGACCAACAGAGTAAGAAGAGGCCATTAATTTGAGGAGTTATGAAGTCAACAGGCGGAAAAATTGAGAACAGGTACAGAAAAGGAGAGTGAATCAGGTCGGGTTTGTGGTTAGGGTCCAGGCAGTGACTACTACAGGGATGATAGAAATCCATTTTTATATGCATACCACAAGGGACGTTCTGATAGGTTAAATGGGAGTAAGTGAACTCGCAGAAGAGCAGTTCAGCTGCTGATTGTTGAGTCGTAGAGGATACCTCCAGGTATGGGGCAGGACCCAGAGGAAAAGCTGGCATTGGAAAACAAAAGAACATCAAATCAAGAAGTGGCAGAAGTCATGGGTCATGACAGCTAAGACAGGAGAGAATTTCGAGAAAACATGAAAAACCAGTGTAAGAAGTGCAGAGCCTAACAACTAAGAAAAAACTGGCACTGACTGCATCAATGATGATGTGGGAAAGAACAGTTTCACAGAAGCAGTGAAAGGAGCAAACATCCCTTGAAGAGTGCCAGGTCACTGCTCAGAAGGAGGCCTGAACTGTGAAGTGAATGCCCACATCTGAAATGTCCATCCCAGATGTTCCAGCAGAAAGGCAGGCCCTCTACAAAATTTGCAGGCCCAGTCCAAATGAAAATGTAGGCACCTTGCTCAAAAGTTATTACGATGGCCACAGCAGAGCATTCCACCAAGCACAAGACCCTTCTGTGCAACCCATGCAGCTGGCCCTGCCAATAGGAAAGGGGAAAAAAAAAACAGAATGTCATTTGAAAACAGCAATGGGTTTCTCCAGGATGGTGGATCTGGGTGTATTTTAAGGCAGAACCAGGCAAAAGTGAAAGGCTCCCCACTCCACGTGACCACTGGATATTTTCATTTGGCTGTCATCTCAGATTCAGAAATGGAACTCCTAACCCTTTACCAAGCCATCTTTCTTTTATCTATTATACACTATATTATTAGTAATATTTTAATTATTAATTATTTTCATACCTTGGACCCAAAGCCTGGTTAGAAGTTTGGTCCTATGCTTCAGTTTCGTTGTCTGCAAAATGGAGATAATTAGGAGGTTTAAGTAGGTTAATTTATAGAAAATGCCGGAGCTGCCCTGACAGGCTATATACATGTTACATTAACTCTTCTCATTTTTCTCTTATCTTGTTATTAACCAAATCCTGTCAAATGTTTCCTCTGAATCCTCTCTTGTAGCCATTCTCTCTCTTTTTTTTTTCCCATTCTTAACTATCATTCCGGGTCTTTTCACCACCAGCAGGAGCCTGTAATTTGGCCTCCCTGATGCCAGCCTCTTGGCCCTGCTAGTACCAAAGTCATCTCCTTGCACATGACTTCTGTGCTATCACTGCTCTAAGAGCCACCTTCCCTGTTCAAAACTCTTAAATCAGTTTTGTGTTTTGCCTAATAATCGAGTTTAAGCTTCCTTGCCTGGATTTCATGGCTCTTCCTGACCAGCATGCACCCATAGGTCAGATCAATTCAGCTTCATGAGCTTTCTATCAGCCATTCTATGTACTCCTGTATCAAGGGAGGTGGGGATGGTGCAACCCAAAGGTGGAGACCTTTACCTACCCTGCTCCGGGGTTCGCTCTTAGAGAAGACAGCATGGAATCCAGAGCAGCGAGGACACAGGTGAGCAAGATGTGCCTGGGAGAATGCCAGGTCACTGCTCAGATGGAAGATTATCTGATGGCACCTGTGTTTCCTATGATACTGTAGCTTTCCTTTAGCCAACACCTCTTGTTCACTGACTTTGGGCCAGGATTTAGAGATGAAGCAATAAAAGCTGCAGACCCCTCTTCGAAGGAGTCCACCATCCTGTGGGACCTCAGTAGGAGACAGAACTCCAGGAACTGGGTGGTCCAGGTATCTGATGGCCCGTGGGTAAGGGTGAGAAAGCAATGAGCAAAATGGCTCTCAAGGAAGCATTTGAGTATCAAAGGACAAGAAGCTGAGGAAATATCCCTGGGGAGTTCAAAAAATAAAAATTGAAAAGGGCAGGGGAGACAGAGTAGCTCCCCTCAAGAGTTTCTAAGGAGAGAGTATGGGGTAGGAAATACAGTGTCATCTAAGGAAACTTCTGCTAAGCCAGGAAGACCAGGTTGATGTGTAGGGAAGAGATGGAGAGGATGACAAACAGGATAACAGTCAGTACTTCAAACAAGAGAAGTAGGAGCCAGTGACTGTGGAGGCGTGACCCACAGAGAAGCTCTTGCGGGTAGGCAGCCGAGTTGCAGGGCTTTTAAGACAAGTGTCCACGAGTATGGGGTACATATTTAAGGGACAGAATGAGTTGGCCCTCAGGCCACACCAAAGCAGCGGAGAAAGGAAGAACAGAGCCACTTGTAGGGAAGAGAGTGAGGGGGACAGTGAGGAACTGACTAAGAAGACTGAGCAGTACTGGGATAAGATCTGGACAAGACAGAGAGGTCTCAGGCGAGACACCCCACCCTCTCCTCTGTTCCTCACACACCCAGAGACAGTTGTGGTTTGGTCAAAGCCCAAGATAATTTTAGGTGTGCTCTGTTTTAGGCTGTTACTTCTGCAGTAGGTGGATGTTTCAATCCAGTTAAAAAGAATGACATGTCAGTCAAAGGGTTAGCTGCCCCTAAAAGAGAAAGAATAGGAAATGTGATTTCACAAAAGGGGTACTGATTGTTTCCTAATATTTGTTAAATGTCTGCTAAATGCAAAATGTACACAGTTGGCATTTGTTTAGTTCTCACACCAACCTATTGTGGCGGAGAATAGTATCCCTACTTTATGAGTGAGGGAAACTAGGGATCTGAAAGTTTAAGAACCTAGTCTAGGATTACATGATGGAGCCAGGCTTCTGATCTAGGACCGTCTGGTTCCAACTGCCTAAATGTTTTTTCCCTGTACATCTAGGGAGGACCTTAAAACCATGCACATGGCCTCACGTGGTAGAAAACTAAAGCACAGAGGCAACAGTCTGTTCTTCTACACATGTTTTAATAATGGCTTTGGATCCTCAGCTCTCGGAATTTCTGCTCTTTGACGGAACCCCTCAGACTCCCTGCCTTTCACCCACCCTCCCGCCCCCCTCTTTCTACTACCTCATGGGGAGCTGGCAGCCACTGATGTTTTTAGTAGTTTACAGATATGTCCCGTCACATCTCCCAAAGTTAGGCTTCATGATATCTTTGAAGAATTTCTGTGATCGTCCAAGATTTCTAATCTTGAGTATCCTAGTTCTGTATGTACTATTGTAATTTATATCAGATGTTAGTAATGAGAGTTGATTTATTAATGCATCATATTTAGTTTTACCTAAAAAGATTAAAACCTGGCTCCTCTCTCCCCATCTCTAATGAAAACGCTAGTGAATTCCCCTAATGTTTTTCTAGAAGTCCTCATTTCTATTCAGTCTTGAAAATCCAGAGGTTTAAGTTAGAGAGACCCCAATATAATTCACATTTGAAATCCAGACCCCTCTCTGGGTTGCTGACATCAGAGTCCCATCCTCCGTCACCACTCTAATTCAGGGCATTTATAAAAACTGATATATCATGATGGTGCCAGGCATAGATAGCATGCTGGACTGGACTACAGCATTGTCAAGTTGCAGCAGCCATACAATTCATCTAGTCTCATCATCTCTTTTACGGACAAGGACCTTAAGGCCCAGGGGCTTAAGCGTGTTGCCCAAGGTTACGCAGGTAAGTTCATAGCCAACTTCATATTAAATTTCATGTGGACCAGCAACCTCCATTCTACTCCCGTATCTTCTCTTACGAAGGTAAAACTCTTTGCTGCCTCTCTCCAAACTATTTTCATAACATCTTCCTGAATGATTAGCAAACCCGTTTAATAGGCATAGACACTGAAGGTCAGAAAGGTTAATTATCTGTCCCCTGAGGGTACAGTGAACATTGCTGAGAGAGGAAGAACCACGAATAAAAGACAAAGCTCCTGACTTAAAAATCAAGGATCCTGTCCTTTAGGATACATAGATATTAAGGATATCGGCAAATAAAATGAGTAATCTTTCCAGGTTCTGGGCTCTACAGTATCTAAGTTACCTCCGAGTTTAGTATTTCTTCTTTTCAGAGAAAAATCATTTAATCAGGATTTTCAGGGTTAGGGAATGGAGACAATTACCTAAACACATTTTCTTTCTGATAAGATTTTAGCATTTGTCTTTCAGACAAATTTAGTAATTTATCTAAACGTGTTTTCTTTCAGACAAAAATGTTTTAAACGACTAATATCTGCAACACAAGAGAAAACATAACAAATCCACACAAAGTAGCAGGATGCCATTGTTCTTTCCTGTTTAAGCAAAGTGGAACACCGTCCTCCACTTTCAAATGTTATCCTCGTTACGTCACACGATTCCAGGCTGCTCTGTGCCTGCTTGACTCAGTAACACTCATGGAGAGAGACAAGAGCCATTGCTGCGTTCACTGACCACCTACTATAGCCAGATGGTACAGCCAGGTGCTGGGACATTGCCAAAGGGAGCAAGGCACAGTGGACACTCTCAGGGAGCTCATGGTGGCGGGTAGCAGAGCATCAAGCTTTGAGGAAGGTAGGAAGCAGATGGCCTCTAGGAGTTAGAGCAAAGAGGTTGTCATTGAGCTGAGGGAATCTTCCAGGTTTTAAGGAAGAGCTGGGCCCTGAAAGGACTGTAGGATTTAGAGAAGAGGGCTAAAAGGAAAGGGAACAGAAGGTAGAGGAGATACATTCCTGGGGTCCTGAAATCAGCACAATTATTCTAATATATCCCCCTGAAGGAAATTAATAGATTGTCCCAAAGAAGAAGGAATAAAGGATACAAAGTCAACTTTCCCATTGACAAACACTTCTTGGACATAAAATACTTGCCAGTTACTGTGCTAGGTATCGGGGATACAGAGCTATGAGAAATCTAGAACAAATTTATAGTAGGGATTAAAAATTGGATCCTCTCTTCAATTTATGGTAAACTGTTTGATCCACAGAGCTATGCTATTATGTACTTTCTTCTAGGCATTCAGAGAATTCTACAAAGAATTCCATTCTATATTATTTTCGGGGAAAATCCATACGGAGACAACATAGAGAGTTACCTGAATATGGATTCATACACTATACAATCTCATTCATTGCATAATAGGATAGACATAGAATGCTGTTCATTCCAAAAGAATCAGTTGTCTGGATATGCCATACCTAGAGCACTGAGGAACATCTTTTGGCCTCGGGACCTTAGCATGTGCTTTCTTCACATATTCCTGCTGCCAAGCCATTCACAGGAGGTTCTCCCAGGTGACTTTCTTTGTCCTTCTCCCTATCTCCCAGATCCCACTGTATCATCGTTCACCCCCACTGTGTTGGACCTTCACTGCTTCATCTGAACAGTTTATCTAGAATATGTACAAACCTTTTAGCTCAACCAAAGGCAGCTATGGTGACACAATTGTTAGGCCATGTGTGCAGTTGAGATGCAAGTATTATCTTGGAAAAGAAATGTAGGAAGTCAGTGAAAAGTACAGGACACTCTAAACAGAAAGGAAGTGTAGGTATTTCAGTGTGACTATCACCATCTTTGTAAGTGTATTTCCATAGTTATTTTTCTGATTACTCAGAATTCTAATATACTTGATGAAAGAATCTTAAGAACATGTTTGGAACGTGTCACAACAATATGCCAAGGAACATACAGGTACTCTCACACACACACAACGGAAAAAGAAGATATGAGTGTCTATCAAAAGGAAAACATTGAAAAGATGATGACAATTATACAAATATGAACATAGTACTGACATGTTGCATAGGGATAATTATAATTTCACTCCATGAAAACGGAATATTTTCAATAGATAATAATGTCTGGTTTTTCTCCTTAAATTTTATAAGCTACTAACTCATATTGTTTTTCTTCATGGCAAATATCAAAACCTTTTCAAGTTCCACTGCTCAAATGAAATGCACTAGATAATGTACAACAAGAAGAGAAAAATCCAGATCATCTCCAAATTGACAGGAAGCAATTTATTTAGAAGGTTGAACTTAAAAAATAATTAAGTCCAGAATTTTACAATTGAAAAAGTTGGTAGTACAATTGATTTTTTTCTAGGATATTTAGCAAATTTTCAATATTATATTTTAAAGAACCCCCCCCCAAAAAAAAACAGCTTGGAAATGCCTGGGTAGGGGGAAAGAATGTATTCAAATCCATTGAATTATATTATGCTTTTTCTGTTAAAAAGTTTTTTATGGTAATTACTCAATAAAGGTAACATACCCATATAAATCAAGTTAAAATGAGGGTAACTAATTTCAAAGTTACTAAACCAGAAAAGTTTTTTTATCAAGATGATAAACAGAACTTTATAGACCAAAAGTATAAATTTATAGACCAAAAGTATAAATTTACATGGACCTCTAATTAGGATGATTGTGTAGTAGATTCTAGTAAAACCTCATTTCTGAGTTTCTAGAAAATGTATTTTATAAATTCAAATGGCTAATATAAATCAGAGATCACTTAGAATTAGATGTACATTATATAATTACTAATTTTAAACAAATTTCTTCTTTCTTAAAGTGTTAAAAATTTTAATTCTGGTCTGTATTTTATATTTTTATTTTAGTGAAAACAAAAATTTACAGATATTTGGTATAAAATGTTCACACACAGAATATATCTCTTATGTGACACTAAGGAAACTTTTAGGGTAAGCTGCAACATCATATCTGGAAATAATTCCATGAATTCTAATTTTTAAAAAACTGTAAGATGATTTGCAGCTTTAGAATACCTGAGATGCAGTGTGAAAATACTGGTACAAATCACTATTCTGGAATGATGTATTCATTCATCAAAGACTCCTATACAAAGGAGTCAGAATTTGGTTCACAGTTTATAAACTTTGTGCAAATTTTGTTATGATAACCTGTTACCCACAGAGGAAGTTATCCATAAACAAAAACAATCTGGTATTTACTAATTTTATACAATCCATTGTAAAACTTCCTGGTCTGAAGTTTTAACCAACCTGGAGTTAATGTGAACCATAACCAGGGTGAGTGAACATGATAAATTAACAGTATCAGAGAAAGCAGATGACATAAAGAGAGGTAACACTCAGTAATAACATATATAATTAAATAAAGTTTCATTGTTCTTGACATAGCCCAAGTGATGTAGTAAGCTAAATCATGGAGTTTCTAATCCATCTATGGTTGTTACCAAATTCAGCAATTCAAAATGCAACCCAGTGTAGAAAAGACATTTTTCAGTTAATTTAAAAGATATTTACAGCTTAATATTTTTAAACAAATTATTTACTCAAATTCTTACAATCATTTGCTGGTTCCTATGACTATTTATTGACAATTATTTCCAAATTTTATAAATGTGTTAATTACCAGCAAGTAAATCTTGTTTTAAAAAGCATTGCTAGTGTAAGCAATTATCAAAATGGAGGATTCCCATTTGTGTCTCTGGTTTAAAGTCTAATTAGTGATTTGTAGTGATCCAATATTTTATATAAATACAAAATCCAACAATTTGCTTTCTTAAGTCTGTAAGGTATATGAGATTATAGATATCTTTACACATACAAATTTTGTTCAGAAATTGGATTTCATTTTAGAAGATATGCTTCTAAACACAAAATGTACTTTATGAACTATCTTAAGCATAAAATCCACAAATATTCACTTTTATTTTTTAAGAATAAATTATTATAATGCATTGCAAAATATTCGCTAATGGAAATGCAACAATTTTTATTTACCTAACCTGTTACTTCACACTGTAGTATAGAATCAATTTTATAAAGCAAAAGTTTGATCTACTGTGAAGTCAGAAGATTATAAGGTAGTGTTTTCAATTCCAACAGAATTTTTCTGGGTTTTAACTTTTCCACAGAGCACTGAAATAAATAAAATTTTTTAGGGTTTGCATTAAGATATTTAAAGGGTTTCAAGTATTCTACAGAAAGAGATTTTGGAAAACACTGAATTCTTTCCAAAAAAATAGCTATTTTAAGTTTTGTTTTACATCACTGTAGAAAGTCTAGAAGACTTTTATTTTTCTCCAAAATCTCATTTTCACCTGAAATAACTGTATTCAGGTTTTCTCAGCAGGTAAAGTATACATTCTTACAAGGTTTCAAATTTCAGAATTCCAATAATGCATTTAAACTGAGCACCCACCGAATCGTGTTGTCTCCTCTTTGTATGTGTGTGCGTGTGTGTCTATTACCTTGCAGTTCTGTTATTTACAATCAATTTCAGGCTTTTTACCTCCCCAGAAATACCTTAGTGAACCCTCAGCATTTGCTAATCTCTTAATTATTGTGAACCGGCCAGCTCCTTCAAGTAGATCGTTAACCACAAGAGTGCCTGACAATTTCCAAGTCATATCCTCTGTCCAAAAGGAAAAGATAGGGCTTTGTGAGGCCGAAAGGAAGCGAAGGAAAACAAAACAAATGTAGCTCATGCTGAAAGTGAAAAGTGCTTGGACAGATTAGTATTTTCTTTTCTGCAAGGCGTCCTGCCAATTTTTTTTTTTTAATAGAGGAGAGTTATTTTTTTGGTCTGATTTTTCAGTTTCTTGGAAAGTGTTGGTATATACCATCCCCACCAGCCCCTCATAATTATTGTTGGTTGTTTTGTGTTTTTCCCATCCGTCTACATCACAGACTGCTGATACGCCCAGCCCGCCTCACTCTGTCAAAACCCCAACTCTGGGCGACCCTGGGTTTGGTAACTCCGCCGACTCCCGACGACACATCCCACTCGCCCTCTCACGCCTCTTATTTTAGTCGCAAGATCCCTCACTCCAGTTGCAGTGAAAGCCGGAAATTTTCATTGAACTCCCCCCTCTTTCTCGCCCCCCACTCTGAGCAGAGAGCTAGGGAGCGGGGAGGCTCAGAGCACAGCCGGGTCTCGGCCGCCTCCCCTCTCTCCGGAAGGCTTTAATTTGCACACTCGCTTGCCACTGAGAGCCGAGCCCCCAACCCTGCCGCCGGGAGGGTCTCCGGCAGAGTCGTCCTCCGGGGCCCCCAACCCCGCCCCCGTCGCCTCCCCAGCTCGGGCCCCGAGCGCCGGCCGGAGCCCCGCAGCCCCGTCCGCCCCCAGCGAGCGGCGCGGGCGGCGCCCTGCGCCGCCCCTCCTCCCTCCGCCGCAGTGCCCACCCCTTCGCCGAAGAGAGTGCTGGTAACTCCTTCCTCCAAGCCGGGTTACCTGCTCCGCGCCGCCGTGGACACGTGTGAAGGTCGGACTGATACCCGCAGCCCCTTCGCGAGGCCCGACGCGGCCGGGCCCCTCAGGTAAGGAGCTGTGCGCTTGGGTGGGTGGGCTGCGGGGTCGGGGGGGAGGGTCCCCGGGGGAGATTTGGAGGCTTGGCCGGTGTCGGAGGCGAGGGTGGGTAGGGGGGACGGGGACCGGGTGGGGGGGGGGGCGGTAGGTTCTCGGAATAGGCTTTGGTTAACCCCTTACGAACCGAGGCGGGGTAGTTATGGGGGCTAGTTTTGGGGAGCTAAAGGAGTTTCTCCTAATCCGGCCAGAGGACGCCAGATTAGGACGCCACACGAGGGACGACCCCCAACACCGAGATCCTGTGCCAGCTCACACATAGCCTTGAGCACAAACGCACCCACAAACACTTTTTATCCAGCTTCTTCAAACGGAACTCAAACTCTACTCGGAAACTCACATAATAATCCACATTTAGGGTTTAAAATGCACTGCTGTTGCGGATTCCATGGGGGAGAATGTGTTTCGGTGCCTTATGTTTATGTCCCCCGAAAGCTCGTTGAGGTACGGTGTGGGCTCCACCTTACCCACTAAGAGATAAATGTTAACGCAGACTTCTTGCTGGCAACCCCTGCGGGCGTGTTATGCACACTTAGAGGAGTGCACGCAGGCGGCCAGTGCCCAGGCTGGAAGCCCCGCAAGGATGCACGCTTGCTTTAGTTTCCCAGTTTACGTTTCTAATTTAAAATATCGAAGTTAAAACGCACGCCCCGGGGTGAGCACCTTCGGGCCCAGCACCGCGCCCGTCAGTGTGCACGTGGGCGCATCTACTTGTGCGCACACGCGGGAGTCGTGGTCCCCGGTGCGGCCTCTTGTCGCTGCGCTGGTGGCGACCCTTGCGGTGCTTGGCAGGCTTCGGGAGAGGCACATGAAGGATTTCATTGAGTGTGAAGACAGAGAGCAGAGACAGAAAGCAGAAGGAGGCGGCTGCAGCCTTTGTAGTCGCGGAGGAATGCGGAAATGTTGAAGCACTATGTCAAACTTTTTTGAAATGGGGTCAAGACACATTCAGCCAGCGTGGGAAAGCAACAACAACAACAAAAAAAAAGTGGAGGAGAGGGGGGGAAAAGGCACTGCTGCTCCCGTTTCTCTCCGCCGGAGCCTACAGTCCGGGGAGCGAGGGGGGAGAGCCGGGGCGGGCGGTGCGGGGCCAGGCGGGGGCAGCGGGCGCAGTTCCCTGCGGGGGTGGGACGTCCCCGACGCTTCCTTCGCTGCCGAGCGGCGGTCAGGACTGGGGAGCGGAGGGGAGGGGGGGCCGCGGGAGGGGGCGGGCTGCGCAGCCTGCGGCGGCTCCTCAGCTACCTGTGTGGCCCTCGGCCTGCCTCAGACCGCGGTGCTGGCTCTAGGGGCTTGTTCCTCGGCTCCCCCAGGATTCGCCTTCACCTTTTAAGGAGAGTTTTGAATAGAGTGAGTGTGAGGGTCTCTGCCCTCGCTGCGGGCCCCTGCGCCCGCAAGCCGTGGGGGTCACGCATTTTGTTTCTATAACGCCTGGCAGAAGGCGACCGCGCCAGCGGTTGCCGGGCAGGTAATTCCGAGGTGCCCCGAGAATTTCGGACACGCGGCTGTAGTGGCGACTGTCCGGCCGAGGCCAAAGCGGCGGTGGGGAGGAGGTTCCCTGGGTCCTGGATTGCAGCCGAATGGGAAGGGATAGTGCGTCGTCCCCTACCCACCCCGCTTTGTTGTGTGGGGGGCTCCTGGGGGGCCACTGGCTGCTGTTCGGACCCGGCCTTAAGCCGAAAGGGGAATGGAGCAGCCACCTCTGCTGCCTACTTTGGGGACGACCCTGGGAGTGGGGAAGAGTTCGCGAGTCCAGGCCTCAAGGGCGCAACCCCTTCTCACTTTCCCCTGGAGGCTCAGCATTTACTCCCCTCGCCCACCCCTTTTAAGGGGAGGCTGAGTTTTGCTCAGGTTCAATCGGTTGAAAATTTCTAGGCGAGTCACGGTTATGCTGCCTTCCTTCTGAAGTTGTTCTCCAAGGAGACGACAAGCTGAAGTGCGGTGAACACCTCTTTCTCCCACTCTTAGGGTCCCGTGGGCGACTTCCCACCCCACCCCCAGGGCCCTGTCGCTCACCCACCCCCGAGGAGCGGGAGCTCCAGCCCTCCCCGACCTGATGGGTCTCCACCAGGGAGGTCCTCTAGGTCGGAGGAAGAATTCCGCTTCCAATCCAGATTCCTTTACCCTAAAAAGACCATTTGTGTGTGCAAGTCGTTTTAAAATGTGTCCTCGTAGAAAAACTGAAAGTGGAAAGAAAGGAAGCAATTTCCGAGCAGATGTCTGACCACCCCTTCTCGCACACTCCCAGCTTCGGGTTACAGGGTCCTGGGAGCCCCCACCCACATTCTGCGGCCGCACACCAGTGGACCCGCGGTCTCTCCACACCAGGTTGTGCACGACCCCGAAACGCCCCACGGCATCCCAGGAGCCCCTCTCCCTGCACCTCCAGGCCTGGGCAGGCGGGGAGGGTAGCAGCACAGCACAATGATATAAGGATAAATATTAAGCCGTGACATTGACGTGCCCGGCGCCTCCCCTCCCCCGCGCTCCCGGCACACTCTGGGCTGCTTGGCACGCCCCCTCTCGTTCCACTGCGTCTCGCGCCCCGCGCTCATCCCCGAGGGGCCCCTGCAACCTCTCCGCGCGAAGACGGCTCCAGCTCTGCAGGGAAAGAAAAGTAACTTCGCTTTTCTCGGAGGAACCAGGAAGGATTAAGCGGCCTGGGAGAGGGCAGGAGCTCGCAGAGGGTAGCGAAGGGGGCTTCGTAAAGGAGGAGGAGGGGTGTCTACAGGAACCCCGAGGAAGGCGCCTGGGATGTCTGATTACACTTTCTTCTTGTCCTCCCGTCTCCTCTTTTAGGTGGAAGGACTGTGGAGTGAGACGCGCTCGGGCAAAGACTATGTAATCGCCTTGGTGCCTGAACAGAGGACTGAGCTTCGGGGAGGGAAGAGGAGGGATCGGCTTGCTCCTCGGCGACTCGGCAGGCGGAGTTTCGCAGCGGCGGCACCAGGGTTGTGCCCGCCCGCGGGGAGGTCGCTCCATCCAGCCCCGGTGGCCGCGAGAGTCCGAGCGCCGGACCGCGGTAGTCGGCGGGGTGAGAGAGAGCGAGATCGAGCTCTAGGGCGCGAGGGAGCGGGCCGTGGGGTCCGGGAGGAGGCGAGCAGCGGCCACGAGCGAGCCGAGCGCGCCCCCCGCCCGCCCCAGCGGCGCCGTGCCGGGCGGCGTCCGGGCGGCATGGAGAAGGACGGCCTGAGCCGTGCCGACCAGCAGTACGAATGCGTGGCGGAGATCGGGGAGGGCGCCTATGGGAAGGTGTTCAAGGCCCGGGACCTGAAGAACGGAGGCCGTTTCGTGGCGCTGAAGCGCGTGCGAGTGCAGACCGGCGAGGAGGGCATGCCGCTCTCTACCATCCGCGAGGTGGCGGTGCTGAGGCACCTGGAGACCTTCGAGCACCCCAACGTGGTCAGGTGAGCGGTGGAGCGGTGCCCGCGCCGTCTGGGGCCGCGCGCCGTGGGAGGGCCGGGACTGGGATCCTGGGGCCCACGAAGATTGAGGGGCAGGGGGGCGGCTAGGGAGGCCCGGCGCGACCCGTTGACCTTACGGAGTGAGAGTAAGTTTTGTCCACAGAGGCACGAGCCAGAGCCGGTGACCTTGCCAGACAGCGAACAGAAAGACAAGTCATAAAATGTGACCTGCGCAGGCCTCCTTGCCGCTGTGCAAGTTCTAAGTGTTTTCTCCCTGCCCACCCTGAAAGGCATCCAGAAAGATGGGCGTCTTTTAGGGACAGAACAGGCCAACCTGAGACGCACCCCTCCAGCCCCAGCATGGTTTCCATGGCCATTGGGGGAATTTTTGAGAGAATGAGTGAGAGGTCTGAGGATATGGTGATAATTAGTAGAAAGAAAGCTTTATTGTCGGGGCCTAGTAGAAATAAGGTTTAAAAGTACAGAAACTTTTAAGAATAGTTTTGCCAGTCACACAGTTTCTTTTTATTAACGTTGCATAATAATAAGGATTTCTGATGGTCTGAGGACTTCAGTGCTGATGCCCAGTTTGTGTCATTTAAAAAATTTCTTCCCAAAATGTTACCTGTTTGCATTACTTTATGTCTCTGGGCCAGCATAGTCCTTAGACTCCTTCTCCAAAGGGCCAGATGTGAGTCCAGGTTGTGGAATCTTTATATTCTAAAGGTCCTGCCCTTTCTTTTCCTGGGTGGGTTGTGCTGGTGGGTGAGGAGGCACCAGTACTTATAGCCTCTCTTGTGTGGTAACCAGTATTAAACCAAAGTGTGTGTCACTTAAGATAATGATGTTTTCTTAGTGATCCTGGAATTTCCCCATTGTGTGTTTGACATCGTGTGGTGTGTCATCCTTTTCTTTTTAAAACAGAGGTGCATAGTTTTAAGCTGAAAAGGAATGCCCAGAAACTTCTACAAATCAGGGTGTGATTTCACCTTTCTCAACTCCTAAGATAGTATGTTCCAAAAAGGAGGTCTTGAGGTCTTCTTCCTGCCTTCTCATCCGTCTAGGGGTTCTGTTCAACAAATATGTGTCTACTACTGTATGTGTGCTGTGGATGAAATTATGTAAATAAGCACAGCTAAATATTTTTGTAAAAAGGTCAAACAGTTTAACATTAGTCATCAAAGTGGAGAGACCCAAGGCTGACCTTTGAAATACCAAGCCCTCTGTAGTTTCAGGGAGCCCAGGTATCTACAGAATCTTCCTGGGAGGTTTCAGCTTGTCTCCTCTTATCCCAGGTTGGATGATTTGTGTTGTGCTTTGTTCCTGACACAGTCAGACTCAGGCTAGAAGGCAGCAAAGAATCATAAATACCTAAATAAAGTAGTAAATGGCTATAATGACAGGACCCTAATATACCTCTATTTTAGCCAGTAAAGAAGAGAGGGACAAAAGATAATGAGACTGAGGGAATCAGTGTTTTAGGAAGATGGGATTATAAATAAAAGCAATAGGTAACCTTTTGTGTGTGTGTTTTCTTTGTGGAAAAACAACAAAAACCCTTTTGGGGAGTCTTTTGTGATATTGGAGAGAAAAGTTAAGGGTACATTTTGTCCCCTGTAACTTAGTTATCTTCCTAGTGGAATCACCTAGACACTTCCCAAAGGGTGAATTCCACCACTAGAATTGTAGGTCCAAAGTTCTTGTTTTATTTTGTCTGTTACCTTTGGATAGTGTCCAGTTAAGGATGATTATCATGTATATAAATAAAATCATGTTCTTCCAATTGTAGCAGTGTTACAGAGGCACCCCGGTGTAACATCCTTTAAAAAACACAATTTATTCTTGTGACAAAGGAAGGTGGTTTTTGTCATTGTGCTGGTAGATTTTGGCTAATCCATCTTATTCTCTTGATTTATTCTCTTGAGGTTGGCATGTCTTTACAGATTTCTAACTAACCCATGTCTTGGATTCTATACTGAGAATTTTTAGGAGACTATACTTACAAGTTGAAGACAAAGGCATCATTTTCTAAAACTATGTCACATGTTAAGTGGTGATGATGACATCTACCTCTTAAGAATTGTGAGGAGAAACTGAGATAGTGTATATGAAAACACTTCGTAAATTTAAGAATGCTTCAAATGTCCACGTATTATTTGTGTTCAGGCAGGTTAGCGTGGCCCTTGCCATGGAGAAAGTTCCCAGTAAGGCCTCAGTTCACCTGACCTTTCCTGTAGAACAAGTCATACTCAAGCCCAGACATTACAGGCTCTGGAACCAAGAAGCTCCTTGAATATAATGAGACTGTAGTTTGTCAGAAGAGACCATCAGTCAAATGCCATGAAATTCAGTGACACTTCAGAAAATTATTGATGATGTCATCCTCACGAGCTGCAGATCTCCATTCCGTTTTGTTTCCTTCCTGTTTCTTCTCTTCCACTTCTGCCTTGGGGCAATTACTGGCCCCCTAGTCTTAGCTAGACTAGGAATTCAGATTTTAGAGGATGCTGATATTTGTTCAGGCAGGATCAGGAAGTCAAGCACAGGTGACAACAAATTCTTTCCTTCCAAGGGAGAGTTGTCAAAGTTGGGCCCCCAAACCTGTGATTTATTGTTGTCCCGCAGGATCCGTTTTACAGTCCTATGGCTGGTTCTTTAAAGGTTTCTTAAAAGGGCAGACGCCTTAATAAGTGCCTTCAAGTCACAAGTAATTGATCATGATCATAGGCACCTCCCACAGATAGTTAAGCTTCTAAGCTTGAAGGAGCATAATAAACATATTCATTTTTCAAAAGTTTAAGATTTAATTTCGATGGATTTGCCAGAAAAACTGTCTTGTTATTGCTGGCACTGGTACTGCCTGCATGCACAGGGATGATAACTTGAAATTCTTGCTTACCTGTGCTTGATATATCCCAGGCCCAGGCTCGATCAGCCAGTCAGTGTCTGGGATGTAGACTTACTTGTATTTTGCAGTTGGTAATCCCAAATCCTGGAGACTTTGCCAGAATCACACTTCAGTATCAGCTTACATTAGAGCTTCTGCACTCCACAAACGAATCCTATTTTACATTCTGAACTAAATATATATAGTAGATAAAATAATATGTTTTATCAGCAATCTGTTCATTCATCAAATATTTACTGAGGGCCCAGTATTTGCCAGACAGTGCTGGAAGCTGGGGATACATCAGTGAACAAGTCAAAAAAAGTCTCTACATTTACAGAACTTAACCTTGTAATGGGATGAGCAGTTCTTTTATCTTTTTAAAAATTCAGTTCTCTTTATTTCCATTGGCTTGTTTTGCTATATTTAAGCTAACCATTTTTTTCAGAGCAACTAATATTTGTGGTAATTTGGTTACCCTGAATTTGCCGATTGAATAGTTAGATAACTAAAACACTAATCAGAATCAAATGCTTTTGGGGGATTAAATTTCACTTTAGGCACATACAAAGAGATCTGTATAAGAAGACGTTGACATGTAATTAATAGATACGAACATTTGAACTCCACTTACTCAACAGGGATTTAGGAAAGGACCTACTGTTTAAAAAACGTGGGGTTAGGTGCTGGGAAAGATACTTGGGTAAATCATACCTGGCTACTCCTCCCAAGTAATTCCCCTGTGTTTGAAGAAGTAAGATGATCACCAAAACCCCGTACATGATAGTATCATGTCACTGCAAAGTCCTGGTAAGTGCTGTCAGTGTTGTCTCCAGGGATTAAATTTGTTAGTGTAGCAGTAAAGGTAATTCAAATTCAAGTGCTGGTTCATGAAACTAAAACTCATGGTATTTCAGTGAGTAAACTTGTGTCTGAATATGTTAAGTTATGATTATTAGCATATTTAATCACTGCTTAAAAACGCCAGAAAAATGCATGCAGCTCAATGATTATTAGGTCATAACCTCAGGTGGGTTAGTTCATGGGAATCCTGAATAAAAGTGTTGTTTTGTAGGTGGATAATATGTTTATTAGGGCTTGTCTCAGTGAAGGCAGGAAAAGCAGGGGTTTAAATTGCCTTTTTAAATGTCAGTATGTGAAAAGTATGTTTGGTCTTTCATTCTCTAACAGTTCCTGAGAAGGTCCCAATTTATTGAGCTTATTTAGTAAATACACATTTTCACAATGATGTTCTGCCCTTTCCTTGTTCCTGCAGAACTTGGTAGTGCTGAATTGTTGCCATTGATTGCACTGTATCCTTTTTTTTTTTTTTTTTTGCTGTACACGGGCCTCTCACTGTTGTGGCCTCTCCCCTCTCCCGTTGTGGAGCACAGCCTCCGGACGCGCAGGCTCAGCGGCCATGGCTCATGGGCCCAGCCGCTCCGCGGCATGTGGGTTCTTCCCAGACTGGGGCACGAACCCGTATCCCCTGCATCGGCAGGCGGACTCTCAACCACTGCGCCACCAGGGAAGCCCTGCACTGTATCCTTTTTACACAACTATTATCACCGTGGAATTACTAGAAGTTCTCTATCAAAGAGAAAATGGCTTCTAAAAGGGAAACTTGTATAAATGTGAATATCTTTTGGTGTATTTTCTTATGTTTAAGACAAGGGTAAATGGATATCTATGAAAATAGACTCCTTGTTAAAAGTAAATTACCCTTAAAAAAATATGCCTCACTATTGATGATTTTCTAGGAATGTTTTTTAAGAACAAAACATCCAGTACTCACACTGTGTCGTTGGAAACTCATGAATATTAGGGTTGAAAGATACTTTGGAAGTCTTTCAACCCTTTTATATTATAGATAAAGAACCTAAAGGCCAGAGATCAGGCAGCTTGTCTGTCATGCCATTTTAAAGTCATTGACTTTCTCTAAAATCTGAGTAGCAATTTTAAAATAATTCTTTTTGTTTGGTGGAAGAAGTTAACTCAAGTGGGTACATTTCTAGTTCGGAAAATATGAGCTATATGTAGACAAAGGTGATAGTTTGCCAGGAATAAATGACATATCAACTCAGGAAATTCCTGAATTCTGCAGTATGCCTTACTGAAGTAAATCTGTAAAAAGTGTGATGATTATCCATTAAATTCTGCTTTTAAGGAAGTTGGGTAATAACTATGATTATTTAAATAGCTGGAGTTAAATAATAATATGGGTAAATAATGTAGTTAAATAATTAAGTAATAATATTGAATTCATTTTAGACAGAATAGTTAAAACATCTAAATGCTTGGAACTCGTCATATGAATGAGCTATTACATAATGCGGCTCTGGCATCTAATACCCATTTAGTGAAATAAATACCATAATACTTGAAAATTAGGTAGCATAACAACCTCTAGACACCTAAGCAAATATGTTTTACCCATGCTTCTTGAAGAACTAGTAACATGATTTCTATTTCTTATGAAGTTCAGATAAGCTTCTCAGTCTTCTTAGGAAAGAAATTAATTGTGAGCTTCCTGCTGTGGTAGAACATAGCAGGGATGAAATCTGGGTGCAGGAGGAGTGGCAGTAGAAGAAGGTAGTATTGGTAATGTTGGGCTATGTTCAAGGGCCAGGAGGTAGCACTGAAAATGGACACAGGTGGTTGGTAACAAGCCTGCCTACATAAAGGTTACCATTTGAGTGGTGTTCTGTAGATGCTAAGTCTACTGGGACGGGCAGGTGAGCAGTCAGAGGAAGGAGTTTTATAAGAGCCACTGGGCAGTTGTTTTGAATGTCACCAGTGTGCTACCATACTTGATTTTGTTTTACCAGCTGCACATGTAACTGCTCTCCACTGAGGTGAAATGAAGGCATCTTAAGGCATGTGGCAGGAATCTGTGTGAGTGTGCAGTAGTAGCCTGGAAGTCTATTTGGGATGGAATCATTATTAAACACTTAGTAGTTTACCTAAATTTGGACAATAACTGACTTTGTCATTTAAGTAGGCATTTTAATTATTGATTCCTATTTACCCTTCCTAAAGGATTTTAGTTCAGTAGAGTTAGAATCACAGTATAAGAATTTTTTTCATTGAAGAAGGTCTTAGGTTTAACCTAAACCAACCCCCTTTGGCCTGTGTAGGAATTGTTTTGTAAATGCATAAAAGAATTGTCTTATTTTTAGTGGGCTATTTTATTCCTTAGTTATATGCATTGTAGATACAAACTGAGGATAACTAAGGTTCAAACGCAGGTTTATATCCAGTGTTAACAGAACAGGATGACTAATGGTCACTGCATATTAGAAAACATTCCCTTGGGATAGAAAAATATTTTGTTTAATGATTTTATGTTTGCTGACTTGAAAACAAGGATTGTGTGTAGCTTTTATATTCCTAAATAACAGTGTCCATACTGTTAGTTGCCCAATATGTTTCCTGAATGAATGATGTAGAATAAATTAAATTATAGACCCCTTAGATGAGAACTTTTCATCCTTTTAGAGTTGCATATAGCATTAGTAGGTGTCTCCGCCTAACACTGGGAGATTATTGGTATTAACTGTACAGTATCTGTATACCAAGGCTATATAATAAGAGCATTCAAATACTTATTGATATTTTAAATTTTCCCTGTGACTGTCCATTTTTTCGTCTTTAGTACTAGCTTCAACTTTGATCGGATTTCCTTGTGTTCTTCGTGTGCGTTTGCTGCATGTATCCTACAGTCCGACTGACTAATCCATTTCCCCTACATATATATGCTCCTTGCCATCACCTCTTCGACTTTAGTTGGGGCTGATCTCAGAATGTGTACACAGTGTTCCTCCCTGTACCACTCTTTCCACCTGTTGAAGCATCCGTCAGAACCAAGCTCTAATGCCACCTTTTTGTGTGTGTGGCGTACTCCTTAGTACCTTCATTTGGATAAAATTTCTGTTTCCTTTGAACCCTGACAACTTTGGCCCTCCCTTATGGCACTTAGTATATGTCTGCTCTTTAATATTATTATGTCTGTTATTTAAGATATAATATTAATCTCCCCCCCCCACCCACCATTTTCCACAGCCCAGCTGTGAGCTCCTTGAGGCAGGGAATGTGTTTTGGGTCATGTCTGTTTACATTCTACATCCAGTGGAAATAAATGAACAAGTGAATGAAATAATGGAAAGGACGTCCAGTTACTAAGTAAGGCACCACGTGGATTGTTTCCATCACATGAATGTTAATACTAAGGAGTGTCAAATAAAGAGGGAAAATGGATCTGTATATTGGGTTATGCTTACTTGGTTTCCTGGGGATAATAAATACTGAAAAGAGAAAGTTTCATTTTTGTTTTATTCCAATCTTTATAGTTTTTCTTAAAGTGAGTTTTAAAATTTAAGTAATTCCCATAGTTAACTGTACAGTCTTGGACTTAATTTACATACTGTAGAGAAGACATTAACATTAGGAAATGTGCACACATTCAGTAAAAGTTGAAAACGGTTTGCACATTTTTAAGTGTAAGAACGTAGGGTATTCTGGATACACTTTAATCAATTGCTTGAATTCTTTTACTTTTTTTCCCCACTAATTTGGCTTTCTGTACTGGAAAAACCCTTGTTTTCTTGTTCCTTGCTGTATCCCAAGCACTTAGCGTGGTGGCCAGCATCTTGTAGCCCAGAATAAATATCTGTGAATGAATGAATGAGTACATGCCATCTAGGATTTCAGAATTGATTTTTTTTTAGTCAGAATTGGGTAATAATGTCTGAAAGCATATGTAAGATCTATAGCTTTCAACAAGTATTTATTGATTATCTGCCGTATTAAGCATTTTGTTAAACTTGATTGACAGTGATTACAGAAACTACCTACATCTTGAAATGTTTACCCCCAAAATGGTATTAACTCTGAAATTTGTTTCAAAATGGGGTAGAGCTGAAACAAGCTGAACATTGTTGAAGCTGTGGAAGTTCTTTATACTATTCTCTCCTCATTTGTATATATTGTATTGTATATATTGTATATATTGAATATATATATTTTGTATATATTGAATTGTATATATTGAAATTTTCCATTGTAATAAGTTTAAAATATGTTCCCAGTCAGGGACTAAGAGAATAATTGATTCTATTCTGACTCCTCTGTCTATTAGCTGAGTGACCTGGAGTTTCCCACAGTAAAATAGAAATTATTACAACTCTTTTGACCTGAGAGTTACTATGATCAAATGGAATTATGTCTATGAAGGTCAAATATTACACAAATATAAGATATTAACAAAACAAATTCTGCCCTTGAGTAGTTTATAATTTTGTGGAGGAAACTGACATGTACACAGATATCTGTATTGCTGATTGGTAGTGCTTTCATCCCCCCCCCCACACACACACAATGTGAAAGTATGAATGGAACTAGGTATTTCTGAAAAGTATTGGATTTATAGTAATTATAGTAAAGTACAATCTTTAATCTATGTATTGGTAATTTGTGTCGCCTTTACCCAATACTGTATCCTATTCACTAATGGATTTATTGTGGGCAAGTCTGAGGACATAGCACTCCTGAGAACAGATTGTCAAAATTGTTGGGAGTTTGATGATTTCTTTTTTATTTCACTATTCAAATTAACTCAAAGAGGAGTTGAATTCTTTGTTCGTTCTTTCTCCCTCTCTTTTTTAATTTCAAAATCTCAAACAATTATTCCTTTTGAGGTTACACATTGGAATTGCTGCTTGTTTGTTTTCTGAGGCTCTTATGGCATGACTGCCTTATGACATTTCAAATTTCCTTTCATATATTCTGTGTTTAAGTCATTAAGACCTGTCCACAGAAAGGAAGCAGTTCTCTTTCAGGGGCAGTCATCTCTAGTGAAATATATTTTTTATTTTGTTTCCTTTGATTGCTAAGTAATCTCAAATTTTTCTGTGTTAGGTATTCCTAATGATTAGTGTAAAACATTTACTTTTCCTAAAATGTTTTCCTTTTAGAAGGTATAAAAGTGTAAAGTTGGGAACGTTAACACTTAACCCCGTTCAGCAGCAGAACAAGAAAAACAAAAGACGTCTTTGCATTTAAAATTTTAGGTTATTGTCTCTGAGCAGTACATTTTAAAACTTTCTGGTGGAAATCAAGAAACTATCTGAGTAGTTTCAAGCTGAGAGTTTTAGATGATGTCATCTATGTTCCAACTGTGTAGAATCACCTAAAGAAGTTATTAAATAGCCTTGGGTAAAAATGGGATGTTTTCGTGTTGAGCCATAAGAAAGCAAGAGATAGATTTAGAGATTGGGCTAGAATGGACTGTTGTTGTTGATCATGAATGAAGTGTATTTAAATTATGGAAGTCCCCTTAAAGAACTAGGACAGCATCCCTTCTTTGAAATAACACACTTCTTACATATTAAGACACAAAAAAGAGTTGCGACATCCTTTTAGTCATTACGAATTATTTGAAGCCCGTGAAGTTTAATCAGTGGTAATTTAGCTAACCAAGAGTTCATTAGACTAGAACTTAAGGTTGATGATGCCGGTTGGGTCCTCAACTAAACCAGTTAGTTTTGCAAAGAGAAAAAGATTGACTCAGAGGGATGGGATTGGTTTCCAGGAGAACTATACAAAAGCATGGTTGAATCGGTGGTACCAATTCCTGATCCTAGAAAAACAGGATTTTTGAGATGAGTCAAGAGTCGCATCTTTGTTTATGAAAAACGGTATAGTTTTTTTTTTTCCCCACTTTAGTTGATGAAATAAAATTGAGAGGTGAAACCATCATTAGGCCAGTAGAGAATGGTCAAGAGATGTATCTTATGAACTGAAAGGACCACATGCTCATTAAAAGGAGGGAAGAATGTGGCAGAAGATGAGCTAAGTTGGGGTAGAGGTGAGAGATAGTGTATGGTGAAGATGTAAAACAGTGACAGAACCTGGCATTGCTTACATAAATCTGAATTTTCTTAGACTTCAAAATTTGAAACCTAGTGATCTGAAAGTAGATGAAAATTCTGGCACGTTTGGAAAGACCACAGCCAGTGCTTGTTGAATAAGTAAACTCAGACTATCATTCTTTTAATTCCATAATGATAAAAATGTCATAGTTGTCTGATTGCTTTTTCTTGGGAGCCTTATTTTAGCCATCTTTACATTGTCCATTGTGCCTCGCACTCAAATATGTTGAAGTAATGCATGAATTAATATAGAATGTTAGTTACCCATTAGAAATGTTCTAATAAGCTCCATGAGAGCAGGAAGTTTTGTCCATTTTGTTCAGTGCTTTTATCCTCAATATCTAGAACAGTGCCTGGCACATAAATATCTGTTGAGTGACTTACTGAATAATTAAACTGGGAGCAAAGATTACTCTTTTACACAAGTTTTATGAGAGTAAAAGTGTATATTAACACCAAAATTTAGCACATATGTTATTTTTCTATTCACTCATTAGTATTGCATTTAAAACTCTAGGATTATGTAGTCTCTAATAATTATAGTAATAAATTGGATTATGACTTAGCGATTAGGAGTTATTTAATAATTTAATGATTAGCAAGTAGACTGGACACTAAGATATATCCTCTCTGAACTAATTCTTCTACTGATGTTTTCATTCAATTATGAACATAATTTTATATAAACAATATTAACTGGCATTTTATATGGTTGTATCATTTGCGGCAGAATTGACTTAGATATTTTGGTGGGAATTTTAAGACATAGTTTCAGATTCTCTGGGTTGTGAAATGTTATAAAAAGGATTGACATACATTCTCTTAAAGAGTTTGACATAAGTTGTAAAGTCGTTGTATAAGCGTCTGTAGCTGTCCTTACGAGTGGCTAGTCCCATCATGAACCTTGTCCCAGTACTCCTATTTGGTGCTGCCATTCCAAGCACCTTTCTTTTCTGCTTAGATCAGTTGATTATCATCATCTAAGGGGTCTGACATTACTTAGTTATGACTACTACTACTAATAATAATAATGGAAAGAAAAGGAGAAAAAAGTGAAAGAGGAAGGAAAAAAGGGAAGAATGGAATGGAATAGAATAGGAAAAGATAGAATAGGGTGAAAATCTGTGATGGTCCCAGTCGATTGTCAGGTATGTTGCAAGGAGTTGTTACTAAAGTAGAATACCAAGGGAGTCGTTTGTCGTTTTTTATTTAAAGTAATTACATTTTCTGTTAAAGAAATTGTTCTGATAAATATTGCTCTGTAGTAAATTACCCCAGAATTTAGGGGCTTAAAACAACCATTTTCTTATGTTCAAGGATTCAGTGGCTGGGGAACAGAGCACAGTGAGAATGGTTTATCTTTCTGATGTCTGAGGCTTCAGCTGGCGTCGACACAGCAGCTGGGGGTTTGATTCATCTTGAGATGATGTCTTCATTCTCAAGTCTGGTGTTCATGCAAGCTGGTTGATGTAGGCTAGGACCTGAGCTGGGGCTGTGGATCAAAGCACCTACACCTTGCCTCTCCATGTGTCCTGGGCTTCCTCTCAGCATCCAGGCTGCAGGGTAATTGGACTTACATGAAGACTGATGGCTCCAAAAGCCACTCAGTGTCCTTAGGAACAGGCAGTGTTACTTTTGCCATGTTCTGCTGGTTAAAAGTGGGTTCAAAGCCCCACAGATTCAAGGGGATGGGACATATACCGTCTCTTATTAGAAAATGTTAAAGAATTTGTGCCCTCCCTTTTTTTGGTAATCATGACATTCGCGCTTGGTGATTAGTGTAGAAGAGTATGTGATAAAAAAGCAAGGCTCCTGTCCCACCTATCCCTATTCCCAGTACTCAGATACAACTTCTTTTAACTCTATTTTTGGTGCTTCTGATAGTTCCTTTGCCCGTAAATCTAGATAATATGCTATGCTCTATTTCTTTTTCTTTTTTTTTTTTTTTGGTGTTACGCGGGCCTCTCACTGTTGTGGCGTCTCCCGCTGCGGAGCACAGGTTCCGGATGCGCAGGCTCAGCGGCCATGGCTCACGGGACCAGCCGCTCCGCGGCATGTGGGATTTTCCCGGACTGGGGCACGAACCCGTGTCCCCTGCATCGGCAGGCGGACTCTCAACTACTGCGCCACCAGGGAAGCCCACTATGCTCTATTTCTTGATATCTAAACTTCAGATAATAACTATTGACTTCCTACTCCAAAAGATGAAGATTTAGCTCATCAGTACTACTCCCTGTTTATCTCCCTGTTTTGTTATATAGGGATATTTTTATTTTTTATAATGATTTAAAATAATATCCTTAAACATCATTTTTTTGTTCTTTCTCTTTTGAAAGTATCTCTTGATCCAGCATTTAGTAAGAGAAGAATTTTTTATTTCCCTAACCTTTCCTCTACCTTTGTAAATCCCTTTAACATCACAGCTTCTATCAGCTACTTTGCTAGAGTTGTTAAACATTTGCATTCTGTTTTGCAACCACAAGTGTAGGTTCAATGTTATAACCCTATGAAGCTGAAGGAGTCCTTCTTTCTTAAATAAAGACATCTGGATTCTCTTTTCTTATTCTGCATCACTTTTAAAAAATTACACCCTATTTTAGTGTACTGCTTTTTCAAACCATGATTTTTTTGTGTTGCTTTGTTTTTCCTGGAGTTTATAGTTGCCTTTCTGTTTTTCTTGTACTGCTTGCCTTTATCACAGCCTAAACTTTTTCTTTTCAAATACTTCATCATACCATCTGTTTCTGTTGAATTGCCCCATTTCCTGAAGTTTCTCTGAAGTTTTGGTTTACTTTGGGTTGGTTATTTACAGGCTTGATGAACAGTTGTCTTCCTGGGACTTTTTTTCACTACTCCTCTGACTTTGAGCCACTCATTCCTGCATCCTGTCTCTTCCTCTAGTGATTCACACCCTTTTGCTAGTGTACATTTGTGAGTAACTTCCTAAGAAATTGTTTATGGGAGGTAGACTTTCTGAATCCTCACCTATTTGGAAACATCTTTGTTGAACCTCTCATTAGATTATTACTTGACTGTTTTTAGAAATCTAGGATGAAAAATTTTGCCACAGAACATTGCTCTCTCTGTATTCAGTGTTGCCAATGAGAAATCATCTACCAATATGATTTTCTAATTAGTTTTTAGTGAATTTTTTTGTCTGGAAGCTGCTAGGCTGTGTTCTTCAGAAATATGTGACTAGGCATGGTGCTTTTTTAAGTTCAACTTGCTGGGCATTCCTTGGGATCTTTCTATGTGCGTATTTATTTTATTTTTAAAAATTACTTCTTTCTCTTTTTGTCCTGTTATTTCTTTCTGAGTTTCTCCTGTTAGTCAGATGCTATCTTTCAGTTGGGACCTCTAAGTCTCTTAAAGGTCAGTCTTACAGATTGACCTCTGTGTCTCTTACCTTCTTTTCCTCTATTTTCTAATTATTCTATTTTTTTTGGTTTTGCTTTGCTCTATTCTAAAGAAATCTTCTATATTATTTTCTAAACATCCATTGACTTTACATTCTTTGTGGTTATATTTTTAACCTCACACCATCTTTTTTGTTGTTCTCTGCTTGTTTTTTTTTTTTTTAAGCATCCATTTTATGGGTGTAATATGTTCTTGAATTGCTCTAAATTTTGAAAAAAATTCTCCGTATTACCTCTGTTTTAGTCAGCATTTTGTTTCTAACTTTTTTGTTTTTCCTGTTGCTGGATTCCTTAAATGCCTGGTAATGTTTAGATATTCTTTTGTTTTTTTTTAAAAATGAAGTTTATTGAGATATAATTTACATCTGTAAAAGACATCCATTTTTTAAAAAAATTGATTTATTTTTGGCTGCGTTGGGTATTCATTGCTGCGTGCGGGCTTTCTCTAGTTGCGGTGAGTGGGGGCTACTCTTTGTTGCGGTGCACCGGCTGCTCATTGTGGTGGCTTTTCTTTGTTGTGGAGCACAGGTTCTAGGCGCACGGGCTTCAATAGTTGCAGCACGTGGGCTCAGTAGTTGTGGCTCGTGGGCTCTAGAGCACAGGCTCAGTCGTTAATGGCGCACGGGCTTAGTTGCTCCACGGCATGTGGAATCTTCCTGGATCAGGGATCGAACCCGTGTCCCCTGCATTGACAGGCAGATTCTTAACCACTGTGCCACCAAGGAAGTCCCAAAAGACATCTATCTTAAGAGTTTGTTTTTTTATGAGGTCTGACAAATTTATGCTCTCATATAAACCACCATCACAATCAAGATCTAAAACATTTCCATTACCCCAAAAGTTCCCTTAGGCCCCTTTGCAGTCAGTCTCCTTCTCTACCCGGACCCCTGGCAACCACTAATCTTCTTTTTGTCATTATAGATTTTGTCCTTTCTAGAGTTTCATATACATGGTATCAAACAGTATTGCGTTCTTTTGTATCTGACTTTCACAGATATTTTTGAGATTCATTCATGTTGACTCTGTCAGTAGTACGTTCTTTCTCATTATATGGATTTGCCATAATTTGTTTATCCATTCACCTGTTGATGGTTATTTGTGTTGCTTCCAGTTTGAGGCTATTATGAGTAACGCTGCTATGAACATTCATGTACAGATCTTTGTGTTGATATGACACATGCTTTCATTTCATTTGGGGAAATATCTAGAAGTGGTTTACTGGCTTGTATGGCAAATGTGTGTTTAATTTTCAAAGAAACTGCCAAACTTTTCCAAACTGGTTGCACCATTTTACATTTCCACCAGCAATATATGAAAGTTCCATTTGATTTTCATCCTACTCAACACTTGGTATTGTCAGTCAGTCCTTTTAATTTTAACCATTCTATATTAGGTGTGAACTGATACCACATTGTGGTTTTAATTTGCATTTACCTAATGACTAGTGTTGTTGAACATCTTTTCATTTGCTTATTGGCCATTGTCTTACCTTCTTTTGGGAAGTATCTATGCAAATATTTTGACCATTAAAAAGACTGGATTATCATATTGAAATGTAAGAGTTATTAATGTATTCTGGAATAGTCTTTTGTCAGGTGTATGTATTGCAAATATTTTCTCCAGGTCTTTGGCTTGCCTTTTCATTTTCTTAATGGTGTCTCTCAAAGGGGAGATTTTAATTTTTCCAAAGTTTATCATTTTTTTCTTTGATGGTTTATGCTTTCTTTGTATCCTACCTTTGCTTACCCCAAAGGCACATAGATTTTTTCATGTTTTCTTCTAGAATTCTATAGTTTTGGCTTTTATGTCAAGTCTATGATACATTTAAGTTAAATCTGTGTGTGGCTTGAGGTAAGAGTCAAGGTTCATCTTTTTCCTATATGGATATCCATCTGTTCTAGCACCATTTATTAAAAAGACTGTGCCTTCTCCATTTTGAATTACCTTGGCACCTTTGTCACAAATCAATTGACCATATAAATTTCGGTCTATTCGTGGATTCTCTGTTCTGTTCCATTGATTTATATATCTGTATTTTTGCCAATGCCATGATGTTTTACTATAGTCTTAACAGTAGGTATTGAAATCAGGTAGCGTAAGTTTTCCAACTGTTTTCTTCTTCCTTTTGAAAATTGTCTTTGCAATTTTGCCTGCTGAAATTTTGCTAAGAATTTTTACATCTGTGTTTGTGAAGGATATTGTTCTATAATTTTCTTTTTTCATAATGTTTCAGGTTTTGGTTTGGAGGTAATGCTGGCCTCATAATATGAGTTAATAAGTGTTTCCAGCTTCTCTGAAAGATTTTCTGAAAGATTTCATGTAGCATTAGTATTATTTTCTTTTTACACAATTAATAGAATTTACCAGTGAAGTCATTTTCCTTATGGGAAGGTTATTAACTTCAGATTTTATTTCCTTAAGGGACATGGGCCCATGTAGGTTGAATCACTTTTATAACTTGTGTTTTTCAGGGAATTCATATGTTTCATCTAGGTTTTTAGGTTTATTGGCATAAATTCTTTATCTTTATTTTCTTAATGTGTAGAATCTTTTTAATGTATAGAATGTGTAGTGGTGTCCCCCTTTCATTTCTTTTTTTTTTTTTAATTTTTATTTTTGGCTGCATTGGGTCTTCGTTGCTGCGCGTGGGTTTTCTCTAGTTGCAGCGAGCAGGGGCTATTCTTTGTTGTGGAACATGGGCTGTAGGCGCGCAGGTTTTCTCTAGTTGAGGTGAGCGGGGGCTACTCTTTGTTGCGGTGTGTGGGCTTCTCATTGCAGTGGCTTCTCTTGTTGCGGAGCACGGACCCTAGGTGCACGGGCTTCAGTAGCTGTGGCACATAGGCTCAGTAGCTGTGGCTCACAGGCTCTAGAGTGCAGGCTCAGTAGTTGTGGCACGTGGGCTTAGTTGCTCTGCGGCATGTGGGATCTTCCTGGACCAGGGATTGAACCTGTGTCCCCTGCATTGGCAGATGGATTCTTAACCAGTGTGCCACCAGAGAAGTCCCTCCCCTACCTTTCATTTCTGATATTAATAATTTGTATGTTCTCCCTTTTTTTTTGATAATACAGGTAGATTTTTGTCAGTTTTGTTGATGATAAACCAGCTTTAGGTTTCATTAATTTTCTTTATCATTTGTCTAGTGTCTATTCCACTGATATTTACTTTTAGTTTTATTTCCTTTTCCTACTTACTTTGGGTTTAATTTGTTCTTATTTTTAGCTTCTTAAAATGGTAGCTTAGTTCATTGTTTTTACAATTTTCTTCTCTTCATTTTTCTTTTAATATTTATTTATTTTGGCTGAGCTGGGTCTTAGTCACGGCATGCAGGATCTTCATTGCGTCATGTGGGATCTTTTAGTTGCAGCATGCGGGCTTATAGTTGCAGCATGCAAGCTTCTTAGTTGTGGTATGTGGACTTCTTAGTTGCAGCAAGTGGACTCTTAGTTGGGGCATGCATGCAGGATCTAGTTCCCCGACCAGGGATCGAACCTGGGCCCCCTGCATTGGGAGTGCAGAGTCTTACCCACCAGACCACCAGGGAAGTTCATCTTCTCTTCTAATATAAGCATTTATGTTGTTTTATTTGCTTCCCACAAATGTTGACATATTGTGGTTCCATTTTCATGTGTTTCAAAATATTTTAGCCCTATTTTGGTGATTTCTTCTTTGACCTGTGAGTTATTTCGATTTGTGTTTTTAAATTTCCAAAAATATACAGAATTTTATACCTTTCTGTTTAATTAAATGCTTTTGTGATCAGAGAACAACTCTATATGATTTTACCTTTTTAAAATTTAAGACTTGTTTTGGTCCATATAGTCTATCTTGGCATTTGTTCAATCTGATTCTTTTGAAAATATCTCCCATTTTCCTCTCATTATGTTCATGTTTTCCTGTAAGTCTTTGAGCATATTTATAAAAGTTGCTCTAACGTCTTTGTCTGCTCTTCCATAATCTGTGTTACTTCTGGGTCTGTTTCTATTGATTGATTTTTCTCCTGGTTATGGGCTACATTTTCCTATATGCATGCATATCTAATACTTTTTTATTGGATTCCAAGCAATGTGAATATTACATTGTTTACTGCTTGATTTTGTTCCATTCTTTTAGAGAATGTTGAACTTTGTTCTGATGGGCAGTACAGTTACTTGCAGTTCAGTTTGATCTTTCCAAGGCTTATTTTTAGCTTTTGTAAAAGAGGAGGGGAACTACTATACCTTAGGCGTTACTTCACGGGTAGTTAAGGCCCACTGCTAAGGTGGCATTACCCTTTTGTGGTCTCTCCTCTTTGGTTAGTGGGAACTAGAAAGATTTCTTGCCTTGTGTGAGCTCTAGGAATCATTCAGTTTACACCATCCTGGTAATTGTTCTTCCTCAGAAGCAGTGTTTTGCCTGGCTTCATGCAGGTCCACCTGTGCAGGTTGATATTCAGGCAAGAACTCAATAGATCCCAGGTAGATTTCTGAAGCTCTTTTTCTGGGTAGCTTTTTCTTCAGTACTCTGTCTCACAAATTTTAGTCACCTTGACTTCCTTGTCTTCTCAACCCTGATCTCTGCCTACTCAATTCAGACTATGGACCTCACGGGCTGTTCCTCCTCCCTGTGCCTGTGGTTTGGAAATTGCCTCCAAGCATAAAGCCAGGGCAGTCTAGGGCTCACCTCATTTGTTTCTGTTGTCTCAGGGGTGCAACCTGTAGTCCAGTATCTGAAAACAGTTGTTTCATATGTTTGTCCAATACCTAGTTGTTAATGGCGGGTGAATAAGTCTTAACCCTTTTGCTTTCTTACTGCCTGTGTATCCATTAGTTTTTATAAAAACTGGGTAGTTGGTATAGCTATTTTTGCCACATTCCCTAATTTGGAGGACAGTATAATCATCTGGAAAGGAACTATAAATGTAGAAAGAACATCATCTCTTTCTTCCGTTACCTGTTGCACCTGGCTGTCTAAATTCTTTATCATTCTAGATTTTCATGCTGTTAACATTCCATCCCTAAAGCCATCAGCTGGTATAAATCCATACACGTGCAATAACTAATTTGACATCATACTGGGAATGTTAACCAGTTGATTTTTCTTAAGAGAAAAAAACTGAAAAAATAAACTCACTATGAATTAGTTCTTTGCAGGAATTTCCCATGTCTTGATGATTTAAAAGAATAAATTTTGCATGTAAATGAATTAATACAAGCTTAATTGAAGCTTGTTGGATACTCAAGATTACTCACTGTAGTGTGTTTTTGATGGAGACAGGAAGTGAAAAAGCAAGGTCTATGAGATTTGTGTGTGTGTGAAGTCGTTTAATGTTTCTCATTGAAGCTTTGGTCAGTAGGGTAAATGACTCAAGGTATCTGTTGCTGCGTAGCTGTTTTTAAGGGGGAATTTCCCCCATGTTCCTCCCCTCCCCAAAATAACTAATTATATGCTGGAAGTTTCAATACATTGTTCACAGTTTGTGAAGTCAGCATATTTCTGGAAGCTCACTGTGAATGTAATTCTTAGCTCTACTAATGCTTTTGTTTCTCCATCCCTGCAGCCAGCACTGTACTGTAAGGACACAATTCTATCGCTATTTTTTTTCCCCTCACATTTGATGTGGTAGTTTGCATACAGCTGCAGAGTAGACAGTTACCTTTGAAAGGAACATTTGGCTGCTCTAATTTGATTAAAGAAAACCACCTCAATCATTTCTAGACTGAGAACGTTTTCATTTTAACTTGGCAGTAGGAGTTGGGAATGTACTCACTGCGCTTAGATATGTGGGAGAGCAGTCAGGGAACAAAACCAACCGCTCAAATGAAGAAAGCTTTGGTGCAAATTTTTTTTTTTTTTTTTTTTTTTTTAAGGCAAGCAGTGTTATATAGGATTGATTCTCTTTTGGTCCCAAATTTTCTACAACCGTGGTTTTCACCTCCGTCTCCTTTTCACAGTTATTTACTTAGGAATTCCAATAAACTGATTCTGGCAGGGGTAAATTACTACCCTAACACGATTTGAAGGACTTTGAAGTCCTTGAAAATTATCCCATTTTTATATAGAAATAAAACCCCAAATCATAAATGACTGTGAATTGAATGTGCTTTCTCTGCCACTGTCGGGAATGGCCAAAAAAGTTTTTAGACCATAGGTATGCAGAACCAAGGTTGAGAATTTAGTTGTAGCTTGCATAGAAGAAAATTTCTCCCTTTCAGAAGCCTGCAGCCCCAGTGCTAGGCAGTTATCTCACATGTGTGTCCTTCGATTCTGAGATGGAAGATCTGATCACCCGGTTAGTGTGACAGTTGAAAATATATTCTGCTGATTGTGGGTTGGCATCAACTTCATAGATATTATTGAGAATGATTGAGCAGGGCCTTAGTCTCTGTTGGGTAAACCGTGAACAAATTCATGAAGCACAGTTCAGTAATTTAATGTATGGTATTCTTGGGAAACGTACTGTGTGGGCATCTTAAACTTGAAAGTTTGAGTGTTAAATATTAATGGGCATTTGGAGACACAATGACATTATTATTTATTGAACAGTCCATGCCCACAGTGGCCGTGTCTTGAAGCTGCTATCTGATATGATGTCTGCCTGGGACTTGCTATCTGAAAGAAAACTAGGCAGACCTGATAGATTCCTGCTGGACTTAATCACTGTCCAAGAGAATGAGAGATGCACAAAATATTAGAACTCGAAGAGCACTTTGTGGAGTTCAGCCACCTATTCCATGAACAAAATCACTCTCCTTCAAAAAAAACAAAATATTCCAAGTGGTTGAGTGGTTGTATTAAGGACTGTTCAATAAATGTTTGCTGTTTGATAGAGCTGTGTTGTCATCGTGCATTCTTCTCCATCTTCTGCCATATTCAGGTGCTGGAGTCATTTCTACATTTAATCTCAAGACTTATGCACTTGAACTCACCCTAGTCTTATTCTTCTTTTTGAGAGTCAAGGGCCAAGAAGCAGTCTTCCTGTTCTGTTTTTACACACAGTAGAGAGAGTGTAAATCTTTTTAGTTCCATCTTCATCACCAAAGTGTATGAGGATGGTAAAGGGACTGAAAAGATGACTGCCCAAAGGCCACTGCTAAATCGGGGCTTGGGGGCTCAAGGTTTTTGGTGGATACAACTTTTAAATGTAGGTGAACCCCTGGCTAGCTCACAATGCTTATTCGTTCCTTAATATAACTGAATAATATACTACAATGCAATTAAGTATTGCAAAAAGTAATGCTTGCTGTTTTTGTTTTGCTCAGATCCTAAATAGCATCTTAAAAATAAAATGCTGGGCTTCCCTGGTGGCGCAGTGGTTGAGAGTCCGCCTGCTGATGCAGGGGACACGGGTTTGTGCCCCGGTCTGGGAGGATCCCACATGCCGCTGAGCGGCTGGGCCTGTGAGCCATGGCCGCTGAGCCTGTGCGTCCGGAGCCTATGCTCCGCAACGGGAGAGGCCACAGCAGTGAGAGGCCTGCGTACCACAAAAAAATTAATAATAATAAAAAAATAAAATGCTGATGATTAAAAAAATAATCATAAAATGCTGATGGTTTAATTTGAATAAGGTATTTGGAGACTTATGGAAATTCTGGAGGAAAATGCTGAATACTGATTCTCTGTGTCACTTCAAGCTTTCTGTTTCCTCAATAAAGTATTATTGTAATATTTCTCATACATAATTGCCTTTTTTAAAGTATACTTTTGTATAGCCCAGTACTCCTGAACATTGCCCATGTACTATTATTAGTGTTCCCAGGTTTATCTTGTGTGGATTCTAACCTGGGTGACAGCCATCGAAATGCAATGAAATTATTGAGCATTTCTGATAAAATGTATAGAAGCTAGCCTGAGACCAAGGCCTTGTTTTGTTTCGATTTGTTTTTAAATAGGTAAGGAATGTATCATTCCTTTCTGCATGGCAGTTGTCTACTTCTTTTTTTCTAATTTATTTATTTATTTGGCTGTGTTGGGTCTTCGTTGCTATGCGCGGGCTTTCTCTAGTTGTGGCGAGCAGGGGCTACTCTTCGTTGCCGAGCATGGGCTTCTCATTGTGGTGGCTTCTCTTGCTGTGGAGCACAGGCCCTAGGTGTGCAGACTTCAGTAGTTGTGGCATGCAGGCTCAGTAGTTGTGGCTCGCGGGCTCAGTAGTTGTGGCTTGTGGGCCCTAGAGCACAGGCTCAGTAGTTGTGGCTCACGGGCTTAGTTGCTCCGCAGCACGTGGGATCTTCCTGGACCAGGGCTTGAACCTATGTCCCCTGCATGGGCTGGTGGATTCTTAACCACTGCACCACCAGGGAAGTCCCTCTCTACTTCTTAAATTTTATTAATATTCTCACAGTAACAGTAACAGAGGCTGGGGGAGGATTGTTATTCCCTTTTTCCAGATAAAGGAACAGGCACAGAACAGCTAAATGATCTGTTCAAGGTCACCTTGGCTCCTGGTGTTATTTCCCCTTAGGGTTTTCTGTCTAGTACTACAGGTGTTTTAGTCATGCAAAGATCATTTGGACATAGGACTATTTGTCTAAGGCCTGTTTGGGAAATGAAATGCACGAACACTGCATGCTGACAGAGGCTGTGCTGATTATTTGAGGAGGAAACTCTCTTCTGATAACCAGAAACTAGAGGTATAATTGCTTAATTATGACAGGTATTAAACGCTGTATATATAACATATATATATGTTTTTAAATTAAATTTTATATTTTCAGCCATTTGTTTTAATAGCCATATGTAGAGACAAATGTACATGGAATTGGTACTGTTAAATAGTGTTATTTGTTAGGGTTCATGCTGCTTCTCAACTTGATGGCAATTAGCTTTCCATTCCCTAGGCCAGTGAGAAAAGGAAGGAAGAGCGGTAGGTCAAAGGAAGTATGCTCACCTCTGAATCTGGCACCAGAAGTGCTGACGACAGTGTCACTTATGCTCGTGATGACTCAGCACTTCCTGGTTTCTCTTCGCAGCCTTGCTGCGGCTAATAATATCAAACGACCTTGGTCCAAACTGAGGGTTTCAGGGAACCTTTGGTTTCCTCATCATCAAAACTTTGAAATCAAAAATCATGCCTTCCTTTTTGTTTTTACCAAATTCATGATATTACACGTGAGCCATTAGACTCTGCACTGCATTATATGCTTTTTGTTCTTAGGATTGGAAGTAGCTTTGGCCCTGAACTATAAATAAATAATATCCTTGCTTCTCAGTTTTAGGTAGTCCTGTTATAATCATTTGGTCTTTGTATTATTTCTGTGCAGTCCAGTAACTGGGGCAGGAATGGAAGGACATGAAGTTCAAACTACAGATGCAGTGTATTTGTTAGTTTGATTTTAGGAAAGGTTTAGTGACCCAAAGAGGCCGAATGAGGGAGGGAAATGATGGATCTGTTCATTGGGACCTCATCACTTTCTGAATAGTCCAGAAAAGGCCCACTATGTGAGTGAAACCAAATCGTTTTTATTAATTAGTTTTATACTTAGAATGAACCAAAATTATTATACCTTAAAATTATTAATATTGAGACATCTGAAGATGAAATATTTCAGAAAACCTTGAAAATTTTAGAAGACTTTTTCTACCTGTTTTCCTGTTAGCGTTAGTTAACAGGACCTGGTTGAGAGTTTATCTGTGTTAACAACCAATTTGTTTAAAATTTTATGAAAAAGATATTAAACTATTTTTATAATTTGTAATATAGTTTATAAACATAAAGTTCTTTAAAATTTTTTATTATTAAAGTAGTATTTTTCAGTGAAGTAATACCTTTATCACAGCAAGAATAATGTTGAATTTAAAACACAGATACCTATTATTAAACGTTTCTTTATGTGTTTTCATCTTTACAGAGGCCTCTAAATAGCAAGAATTTCTGGCCCTATAACTGCTTCCAAATAAGCAAAAGTGAAAATTCCTACAGAAAACATAGCCCACCTTTTTGCACATGTAATCCAAATGAAAAATTAGCTTTGAAGTGGCGTCTTGTTACATAATCATACTGAAAATATGCAGTAATATGTATTCCTTTGAATGTCTTTCATTTAGAAACATATTTTTGTTTGACTACTCTACCAGCTGAAAATCGGTTATGTTCTGGTTGTTCATCTAACCACCCAACCTCAAAATACTTGAGGAATTACATGAAGAGCTTCATTTCAAAGCATGAGATTTTCAGGGCTTCCCTGGTGGCGCAGTGGTTGATAGTCCGCCTGCCGATGCAGGGGACACGGGTTCGTGCCTCGGTCCGGGGAGATCCCACATGCCGCGGAGCAGCTGGGCCTGTGAGCCATGGCCGCTGAGCCTGCGCGTCCGGAGCCTGTGCTCCGCAACGGGAGAGGCCACAACAGTAAGAGGCCCGCGTACCGCAAAAAAAAAAAAAAAGCATGAGGTTTTCAGAAAGGTTCAGACCACCAGAAAATTGAAAGTGGAATTTCACTCCGTTGATGATTAAAATAAAAAGTAAATAATGGAAGAAGAGAAACAGAATTGACAAACCCAGTTTTTGCCAGTCAGAATATCTGTCCAATCAATAGTAAATTACTTTAAACAACATTTGCTTTCTAGAAGGTGCTTAATGTGAATCATTTTTTTTATTTTTATTTTTTGCGGTACGTGGGCCTCTCACTATTGTGGCCTCTCCCGTTGCGGAGCACAGGCTCCGGACGTGCAGGCTCAGCGGCCATGGCTCACGGGCACAGCCGCTCCGCGGCATGTGGGATCTTCCTGGACCAGGGCACAGAACCCGTGTCCCCTGCATCGGCAGGCGGACTCTCAAACACTGCGCCACCAGGGAAGCCCAATGTGAATCATTTGTTTGAGACATGTCTAAGCATTTCTGCCAACCTATTTGGCCAACTCAACTTTAGTGTATAGAGTGTTTGAAAACATCGCAAATCATTACAGAGAGTATGACAATAATGACCAATACAGGCAAAAGCAAATGAAACCCCTTCTTTTCTTGCACATTCTCTGAGATGCTGCTGTAGAACTCTGAGAACTGGTAGCATATGCTTAAGACTCCAAGTTTCTGGTACTGCCCACAACAATACAAAAACTCACATTTTGATTCCTTCTGGATTTTCTCATCTTCTGCTGATTTAGTGAGCATTTTGCATATTGAGCTATAGAAGAAATTGTGATTATCACTAAAAATGAAAAATACCATATGAGATTTCTAATTTTTTTAATTGTTTTTTTTGACTTTTATAGGGGAGTCTTTTTGTTAACTTGCATAATTAATTGAGGAATCAAGTGCTCCAGTTAATAAGAAATCTAATGAATAGAAAGTTGTCATCTCTTCTGAGCATTGTCTCATTTTCAAAGAATTAAGAGTATGACAAACTACATTTAACACTGAAACTCATAATTTAATACTTTGTTGATTAATATTTAACACTTGCAAATATTTCAAGACTTATACTTTATTGTAATTTTTATGAACTACAGTTATGATGAACACGACTGTGCCTGCTCTTAGAGAATTATAGTTAATAAAATGTTTACTTGGTTATACGGTTTGGCTATTCATGATAGGTAAGAGAAGGCCTTATATCATGTCTATTGAAGAAACAAAATCAGTTGTATTATGTTTTGGTTAGATATAAAATTTTACTCTGTAAACATAGATTATGGGGGGGAAAGTAGAGAAGTTGAGGTAGTAGTAGTGAAAGGCATTCAGGGAGTTTAGATGGAGAATAAAATAATGAAAGATATACAGGAATAAGAAAATTCTGAAAGTATATATAAATAAATAGAAAAAGACCCTCCCCCCAAATTTAAAAGAGATCAAATTAAATAAGTTATGTCCTAAAGTTTTGAAATATCATTGAAAGATCAAAATTATTAGTATGGCAAAAAATTTCTGATTCTGACCAGCTGTCTCTAGACGGAAGAAATGCAGATAAAGGGGGAAAACAAAGCAAAAAACACACCTAAAAGTACAAAGGAGTCATAGAGAATTAATGCATTTGGCTCCAAAATTAGTAAAAGGTACAATTTCAGTATGGTTAATCTTAAATTGTTGACCTCTAGCCCAAAACCTAAACAAACATACATCTGTTTGTTTTTTTCATATTATGTCTCTTGTGGGAAACATAAGGTAAATTCATCCTGCATTCATCCAGCTTTTAGTCTTATAGTAGAAAAATATGAATAACAGTTGTTATACTTGACATGCAAACGAGTTTTTGGTCTGTCCCACATGCTGTAAAATTCCTGTTGGTTTTTGTCATTGGCATTATTATACATGGTATGCTGTCCCCACTATCTGGTTATAGAGAAACTCTTGCCGTGTTTTAAGACATGAACTGACTTCTTTAAACATATAGATAAAAATCAGTTTAGGCCATTGGGTTCTTCTTTTCTCATTCACAGCCCCACCCCGCCCCGTCTTCTTTTTCATATGGGTAAATGTGCATATCCATTTGCATTTAATTACATATGTTTATAAAGATGTTAATAAAGTGGTAAGTAGTGACAAAAATAGAGGAATGGTGCTGAAAGGGAATCATTATAAAAAAGGAAGAGTCACTTCAGAGTCTTCAGTTGTTTACTTTTTGAAAGGGACATTTTAAATAGTCCTAGATACATTCTCAAATTACATGGCTCAATCTGTGAGAATTTGGAACATACATTTGTATATATTCCATTAGGCGAAAAACCCCAACTATCTAGTTTTACTTAATGTTGAGGATTAGAATCATCTATAGACAGGATGTTTCAATCATACTTTTTTTAACTTCTTAAAAAAGTTAATTCTTTTAAACATTTTTTTTGTGGTCAGATATACATAACATAAAATTTACCGTTTTAACCATTTTCATGTATACAGTTCAGTGGTATTAAATACATCCATATTGCTGTACAACCATTACCACTATCCATCTCCAAAACTTTTTTATCATCTTACACTGAAACTCTGTAGTCATTAAATACTAACTGTCCATTCCCCTCTCCCTCACAAGAAGGTAGATTTACCAAAAACAATGTTTATTTATTTGTTGCACCGAGTCTTGGTTGAGGTACATGGGATCTTCGTTGCCATGTGCGGGCCCTTAGTTGCAGCATGCGGGATCTAGTTCCCTGACCAGGGATCGAACCCAGGCCCCCTGCATTGGGAGCACAGAGTCTTAACCACTGGACCACCAGCAAAGTCCCAAGAAGATAGATTTTTTTTGTTGTCGTTGTTTTTATAAAGTTATTTATTTTTGGCTGCGTTGGGTCTTCGTTGCTGCACACGGGCTTTCTCTAGTTGCGGCGAGTGGGGACCGCTTTTCCTTGCGGTGCGCGGGCTTCTCACTGCGGTCACTTCTCTTGTTGCGGAGCACAGGCTCTAGGCGAACGGGCTTCAGTAGTTGTGGCACGTGGGCTCAGGAGCTGTGGCTCGCAGGCTCTAGAGCGCCGGCTCAGTAGTTGTGGTGCATGGGCTTAGTTGCTCCGCGGCATGTGGGATCTTCCCGGACCAGGGCTCTAATCCATGTTCCCTGCGCTGGCAGGCGGATTCTTAACCACTGCGCCACCAGGAAGTCCCGAAGGTAGATTTTTAAATGACATTTTATGACCCGGAGATGAGAACCAGGTAGCAGTACGTGACATAGCCAAGTAGGCTTAGTGTTAGGATTGGAAGGAATAGAGACCCACTCTAGCTAGCTCAAGAAAGGCATTTTATTGTAAGGGAACAGGGCCCTCATGAGTAACTTTACACATTTGGCTTCCTGGGACAGAGGCTCTGGACTCCCAAGAGTCCACAAGGAGGGCCCATAGTTCATCTTGCATCAGGGAATTAATTGCCTGTGAGTTCTGCCCTCACTGTTTCCTGTATGTCTTCATACTCAGGGCTCCCTCAACCTCCACTTCCATGAGCCATTGTGGTCTTCACAGCACTGGCTCTGTATGAGGTTTTTGCTGTGGTCCCCCATATTCCAGAGAGTCTCAGGCCAGGTTAGACAGGGACAGAAGGCAGACAGGGATAGAAGCTCCAGTCTGCGAAAGACTGGATTTTGATCTTGGTTTCACATGGTTAAGAAAATTGGTTGACATTTGATTCTTTGTTGTTCTAGATAAGGGCTGAGTCTTTAAGAAGCAAAATCCCATGTTTGTCATGAAAATGCAGCTTTAGGATAACTCTTAAATCCTTTCGAAGTTTGACTAAGCATTTCAAAGCCATCTGTGAGTCACTAGACAGGTTTGAAATTGCATGCCAAGACTCAACAGTAGTTTTTCATCATCAGAACTTGGAGAAATTTCAACTGTAGCAGATCCTTAGAACCCTGGTGGAGTTCGTGAAGAGTAGGTTGCATGGATGAGCACGACCAGTTCCTGGCTGCCGTGCTGTCTCGCGCTTACTCATTTTGGTGGGAAAATCATTGTCTTCAGATGGAGAAGTTGGAACATCATCATAGAAAATGGATTTTAAACCATTGAGCAGAAACGCTGCTTGGCTTCATGGTGGCTAGACGACACCTTAAGTATAATTAACTCACTAGCTTTTACCTTTATCAACCAGTGCCAGAGTAGAATCTTTTTGATCCCAAATGACTCGAGCCCAGGGAAGTGGCAACATGGTGGTGGTGGTAGTGGTGGTGGTGGAGCGGGCTACGTTATTCAACTTTTAACTCATCCCAGGTCTAGCCACGCCACACTTCACGTGCCTACCTTGGGGCACGGATTTGTGACCAGTTTTCTTTCATTGGGGCTTCAAGCATTCTTGAATCAAGAGAAAGGGCAGTGTGTTTTTTAGAGCTGAAGAAGTAATAGGCTTTCAGAGCTACTCCTATGTATTCCTTCTGTTCATTTGTTCAGCCTTTGACCCTGGATTATATCAGCACTGCTTGACCAGTATTTGTCTCCCAAGATCCCATTACAGCAGTGGTCTTGAACCAGGAGTGGTTTTACCTCCCAGGGACTATTTGGCAATCTCTGGATGCATTTTCTTCATCACAGCTGGAGCAGGGTGTTGCTACTGGCATCTAATAGGTCCTGCAATGCACAGGACAGCTCCCCACTACACAGGAAAATTTAAATGTCGATAGTGCTCAGATTCAGAAGCACCGCATTACACAAAGGCACCAGTTAGCCAATTTGTAGGAGACAAAAAATTATAAAAGTCTGTGGCATAAACTGGAGGAAACACATGGGCCCAACACTAAATAGCATTACTAAGCTTAACATTCATATAATCAGCACGTCAATGTTAGTGCTTCCTCCTACCATCAAAGGGTGAGAAGAAGAAAACCCGGCACAGGGATAACTTTTTTTCCTCAATTGTAATTGGGAGCAAGATGAGATGGCTGAGACCTGTGGAATTAAAGGCAACTGGAAAGTTGGGGAGTTGCTTAGAGTGTGGCTCAGAACTGGCACAGTGATGGAAGTTGAGAGGTCAGAGATTGTTTGTTGAATTTTTATGGTGTCCCGTTGAGTTTTTGATTTCATTGTATTTGGAACCTAACCCTGTTAGGGAATCAGGGTTTTTTTAAAAAGGACTAAGGAAGTGGGAGGGCTCAGTGACCTGTACTTGTCCTTAGAAGAGGATATATTTATATTCAAGTGAAGAGAGCCTGAGATAATTCCAGACAACTGACACCTCAGATTAAAGTTTCCTCCAAATTATGGATACATCGCCTCATCTCTGCTCCTTACTGTCATGTCTGTCACAGTGGTTGGGTGTCATGTTTTATGGGTTTCCTTCCAATGCCTCCATTTATAAAATGTCATTAATCCATATGAGGTGAATAAATAAGCTAATCAGTGGAGAACTCTTAAGATTAGTTAGGGTGGGTAATACTGACATCTTTGAATATGGTAGATGCCTCGATAGGTGGAGGCCTCACTTGTCATTCGGACTTGAACCTTGAAGATTAATTTCCCTTCTACTTGACACAGCCTGATATTATCCAAGTCCAAAACGTTTTCCCTTCAGAATGTCCCTGGTGCCCATTTTCCCCTCTTCATTGTCATTGTTACTATTCCAGGGCTCTATCAATTTAGAGTCATATAACCAAATTTTTTTTCCTGTCTTTTGTGTTAACCATCTTCTAGTTCATATCATACCCTCTTCCCATAAAACTGTGTGCCCACCATAAAAAGAAACGAAATTGAGCTATTTGTAATGAGGTGGATGGACCTAGAGTCTGTCATACAGAGTGAAGTAAGTCAGAAAGAGAAAGACAAATACCATATGCTAACACATATATATGGAATTTAAGAAAAAAAAAATGTCATGAAGAACCTAGGGGTAAGACGGGAATAAAGACACAGACCTACTAGAGAATGGACTTGAGGGTATGGGGAGGGGGAAGGATAAGTTGTGACAAAGTGAGAGAGTGGCATGGACATATATACACTACCAAACGTAAAATAGATAGCTAGTGGGAAGCAGCCGCATAGCACAGGGAGATCAGCTCGGTGGTTTGTGACCACCTAGAGGGGTGGGAAAGGGAGGGTGGGAGGGAGACGCAAGAGGGAGGAGATATGAGAACATATGTATATGTATAACTGATTCACTTTGTTATAAAGCAGAAACTAACACACCATTGTAAAGCAATTATACTCCAATAAAGATGTAAGAAAAAAAAAAAAAAAACCTATGTGCCCAAAATGACGTTTACTGTCTACTGCGTCAGGTCCAGATGTTTGTGGCTTTCAGAGCCCTCCATAATCTGGGCCTGTCTTAGGTGTTCATGTTCCACCATCCTCTAAATGAACTCTGCTCACGTGGCTATCAGGCAGAGCCTGATGGCTTCCTCCAGCAAGCCTTGCTCACGTGGCTTCCTTGTATGGCTTGCCTTCTCTTCTTCTCCTTATTTGTTTGATATGCACACATCTTCAAAGGTTAAGTAAGCTCAGGTCTCATCAACTCCATAAGGGCCTTTCTGGAAACTTGAGTGCTATTGATCACTTCTACCCTGAGAAGTTTCTTTCACCTGCTTAGCTCTGTGTCCTGTCTTGTCCTGCAGTGCCCGTGGCTACTTCACGTGTGCATGTGCTCTTTCCTCAACTTTAATGAAAGCTCTTTGTGAGAAGTGCCCACGACTTTTAGCTCTCGTTGGTGGTTAGCATAACGCTGACCGTACAGCAGGTGCCTAATAAATGCTCATTTGGTTGATTGTGCGAGATATTCTCTTTCTTTAAAAATTACATCGAAATAATGTGCACAAATTCAGTAACAATTTTTATATATAAGAAAACTTGAAAAGATTAATTACTACTGGTCATCCTAACATCCGGATTACATGGGAAGGGTATGTTTTAAAAATTGTATAAGAACATAACGCAGCGTGAACTCTCCTCCTTCAGTAGCAGTAGTTCTCAGCTGAGGGTGACTTTGCCCCCAGGGGAATCTGGTAGATATTTTTTGGTTGACAACTGGAGGGATAGTACTGATGTCTGCTGGGTAGAGGCTAGGGATGCTGCTAAACATCTTCCAATGCACAGGACAGTCCCCCGCAACAAAGAATTATGTGGCCTCAGATGAACAGTACCGAGGTTGAGAAACCCCAGTCTGTAGCATTGTGTGGGCACCACCATCGACATTTTTTGTCACCTAAAGGAATGAGAACATTCAAAAAACGGTGCCGTTTTATATGGAGGGAATGATCATAATTATAAACTCCTAAATGGTGGGAACTGCAGCTATGTACATAAACCAGAATAGTTTAACAGTTAAAAAGTTGATAGCTGTTTGTGTAATAAATGGGCACTTTATGTCTTTGACCGTGCCTTTGGGGAGGAGAGGACAATACGTAGAGAGAATTCTCTTAAGGCTGAGTGCACATATCCCATGATTTTAGGAAATGAGAGGCATTTGCTAACCCAGAAGGATGTATTAGAATATTAGGTCACATTTTTAATAAGGTGAAATTCCTTCGAAAGGATTGATAGTGATGTCAGAAGATTGAAGCATACACCGTTCTACTTTTCCAAATATTTTGAAAGCTTCCTTGAAGAATACTTGATAATTTTTAATGTTCTCTCTTCTGCAATTAATTTTGGGAGGTACTTTTTTGCTGCATTCAGGGGCAGAATGGTGCAGTGGAGAGAACAGTTCACAGAGAGATCCTGGGTAGGTCATCTTAATCATTCCCTTCCTCAATTTCCTCATTTTCAAAAAGAAGGACTAAGACTTGATGACCTCTAGCTTTGAAATTCTCTGTTACTGTAATTTCAGTTTCAAGTAGTAAAAAAAATAGATTGTTTACACAAAGTAGTTTATGAAAGAAACTTTGAAGGAGTTAATTATTTCAGTTTGTTTCTTAGAACCTTCAGAAATATTCCTTTCTATAAAGGCTTAACTCCAGTGTTTAAAGAAAGAAAGGAATTCCTGTTATAAGTAAAAGTTGTCCCCACCTCCAAGCAAAATAAAAAGAGTCAAATGAAATTTGCCACTGATTTTAAAATGTCATTGTTAGCTAATTTTGAAAATTTTGTTCATTTTCTCTTACGTGTTTATACTTAGGTATAAAGAAAATATTTTAATAGTACTAATAGTACTGAAATTTTCACACAATTCACGTTAAGCTAGATGCTTCCAGATCTTAGAAATTTCCTGTTTGTAAAGGTGGAACACATTTGGAAACTTTACTAAGGCTTTAAACTACCATTTAGTAAGTTATTGGGCTCTGAACCAAATGATGAAGCTTTCCTGTTTGCTAGATGGAAAATTAAACAGAACCTTGATAATTTTCTCCTTTTTCCATTCTTAAAGTTGACAGTTCAAGATATTCGCAAGGTTGGGAATATTGTGGTATCCCAAGAAATGAAGCTTGCTTCTGTACTCTCTGTATTCTGAAGAGACTAGAAGGTTGGTTCTGGCATATTCTAATTTCCCCAGAGCCTATTCTAGAACTTGGGTAATGAGATTGCCTGAATTGAAGATGCTTTCAGCATAGGTCCAGATGCTAAGGGCATCCAGCTACAGTTTGGACCTCACTCCCAGAGTTAATGTTGCCTACAGGGAATAGCAGTATGTGACATGGGCTATGTTCATAAAGTAGTGCCTGAGATGACATTGCATGTAGCAGCGGTTAACTAGCACCTCCTGAATGCAAGGCACCTCCTAGAGGCAGTGGGCACAGTGGGGAATCAAAATGTGTATCACTCAGTCCCTGCTTTCAATGAGCTTATAACCTAGTAGGGGGAGAGAGCGGACCCTTTGCAAACTGCTGTAATACAAAGCATACAGTGATAAGGACCGTCCCTAGGTACAGATACAAATCTAGGCTACTTCAGAAGAATAAATATAGTTTAACTTGTGGGAGCAAGAACATTTGGCTCCCCAGAAGAGGTGACCGATGTGAGCAGAATCACGATCGTGGAGAGGAATGACATATGTGTGACAGATGAACCTGAGGTGTGGAGGTGACCAGAGTGTGAGGGGGAGAGGAAACGTAGAGATACTCACAGGTGGTGGGGTCAGAGTAATAGCAGAGGGTAAACCAGGTTGAAATAGAATCTAGAGACTAGTAAACGAGTTCAGAGATGGACCATTTCCTGGGGAGTGAGGAAAAATTGGTGGCCTAAACTGGGGTCATTCCCTTGAAATGAGAGATAGCTGAGTGCAGGAATTGGCCAGTCTGGGTAGCCGGGTGGGTGTGTGGGTAGACAGGGCTATAAAGTCAACGAGATAAACTGCAGTTTTAAGCTTGACTGAGAGGATGGTGGTGCTGCAGTCCTAGAAGTAGGGTTCGGGTTTGATGGGACACCGATGAGTTCCATTTTGAACGTGTCGAGTTGTATGTGCTCTCAGGAAATAGCCAAGGCAGAGTTATGACTGAAGCACAGGAAACAGAGAGCTCCAGAGAGGAGTCCTGAAAACCTGTGACATTCTTAAAGGAGATGTAGATCTTTTTTGAGTCCCACACTTGGAGCACCACGGATGTACATCATCAGGGATGTTCCACAGCAGGGAGCAACCCCCAGATGCCCCAGTGTGGAAGCTGAGCACATGACTAGGCTTATGTCACCAGCTGGGTGACTTGTTCACACCTGCCAGCCTTCACAGCACAGGTGGTTCACATCGTACCCCAGACACAATCACTGTCTGTATAGTAGATCTATAGGATATGTATATACTACACAGTAGCGTATAGTAGATATATAGTAGATCTTGAAGGTCACTGTCAGATACAGCCCTACAAGTTAAAAAAGTGAATGAGCAAGAGCTCCCATATTTTGAGGGGAAAAATAAGACCAAAAATGAACCTTGAGATTATGTGCATTTAGGATTGAAGGAGAAGAAAGGGTCAGAGAGGAAGGCAGAGACCAGAGAATTAGAGGGAGAAAAACAGAAGAAAACTGAGGGAAGCCGCAGGAGGGAAGTGTGTCAAGGAGAAGGAGGCATTTCACTCCGTTGCCTGAGGTGCCGCCAGGTGGTTGAAGAGATCGAATGCTGCATTTAGCGGTGGGAAGCTGTCAGTTTCCTTTTGAGAGAGCTTTTGCTGGAAGAGAAAGAGGGGAAGCCAGTGAACAGACAACAAAGAGTAAGAAAGTGTAGCACAGGGGCTTCCCTGGTGGCGCAGTGGTTGAGAGTCCGCCTGCCGATACAGGGGACACGGGTTCGTGCCCCGGTCCGGGAAGATCCCACATGCCATGCCGCAGAGCGGCTGGACCCATGAGCCATGGCCGCTGAGCCTGCGCGTCCGGAGCCTGTGCTCCGCAGCGGGAGAGGCCACAACAGTGAGAGGCCCGTGTACTGCAAAAAAAAAAAAAAAATGAAAGTGTAGCACAAATTGTAAGCGATCCTAAATAAATTGGGGGAATGGAACGTTTTTGGAAGAATGACACCCAGGTTGAAGTAAAAGTGGTTTAACATTTTTGTTATCAGACCAAGGAAGTATGAGTGTGTTTGTAGGTGTGTAGAGGAGAGATTGAGGAGGAGTGATAGGCAGTAAAAACTGATGAAATGAGGACTTAGCAGAGGGTGGAGGGCACCATGGTTGGGGGGGACACTTCTCCCTGGAGAGGAGAATACTTTCCTGTGAAACACAAGGGGCAGAAGATCCATAGATGAGGTGAATGGCTTTGATTTTCTTCTGTTATGGGAAAAGGCCATTTGCAGAGAGAGATGAGGAACTGGGAGCCCTCAGGGAAGGCTGGAAGAAGTCTCTGAGAATTAGATGGTAAGAGTGGGCCACCTGTTGACGACCGAAGTAGAGGAAGTAGCCGTCCTGAGGGACTTGAACGGGTAGAAGAGTTGCAAGTGGTCAGTATCTTTGGAGTCCCTCAGCCACAGAGAGGCTGTCCATTGTTCAGCAGTATATGGATGTTTTGTAATGTGCTAAAGGCTTGCATCAGGAGAAGCCTTATGCTTTTAAAGAAATAGCTCTAATAAATGAAATAAAAACTAAAATTCTTAAGAGTAAGTCATTTTCATCCTCTTCCTCCCCATCGTCATCTCACAACTAATCTTTAATTGAACATTTAGCGTGTCCCAAGCCCTGGTTGCATGTAGTACATGGTTTCATCTTCACAGCAACCCTGCTGTATAGGTGAGTTTACCTTAAAGTACGTAGTTTCCTTATTTTGCATTCTGTGTATGTTGTTTAAAAGATATATAACTAAATAGATAGATAATTTTTTGGTATAAACTAAAGGTGATTAATTAACTTATGTGTAGACACTTAAAAATTGTTAAGGTGACATATTTTATAAAAGTAAGACCTCTTTTACGTGGTAGCCAATCTGTCAAAATTACTGTGCTTAGTAAAAGTTGGGTGAGCCTTCCATGAAACACAGTTACTATTTGGTGAATTCCTTTTTCATCAAAATGTTAACTTAGAGTTGAAATGCAAAAGAAGAGAGATTTGATACAGTGTTTTGACATTTGACATTTTAAAGTAATTTCGTTAGATCATCAAGCTATGAATTATTGAAGATTGTTCTACTGTAAACATTTTTTTCCATTATCTTTCTTTGAATTAGAAACAAGTTGCATGCCATTTGCCTGGAAGAAGATAAATGTATTATGTGCTAAAATATACAAAGATTTTGGCACTATGTTTTCTCTGCTTTTTATTAATGAATGCTTTTGTTCAGTCTTACATCAGATGAATAGAACAAATCTGTGTTTTGAATAGCTAAAGGCAGGAACAGAATTCTCTGTAACAGTGTTGACTAAATTCACTTGAAAAGACTCACTGAATCTCACTCAGGACGAGTCATTTTCAGCCTTATTTCTACACCAGCACACCTGAGACAGGAAGTAGACTTATTGGTTACAGTGGCTCCCCAGGACACTGATTCCAGTAACTTCCTGAGGGGACAGTTTTGCTAACTGCTACATCCCCAGTGTTGGCACATTGAAAGTATCCAGGAACCCACTGTTGATTCATTGGCTGATGCTCAGTGGGCGGTAAGGAAGAAGTGTTTGACAAGGCCCTACAGTGGGTTTTATAGTATCTGTTCCTCACCTTCCAGCATTTCCCACCCCAGGAGGCAATTCATAAAAAAAAACTCAATATAAACGAAGTCTAAGAATTAGCCTTTTCAAAAGTGCTTGTCTGTACTGCCCAAAGAGATGGTCTCTGTTGGAGGAGTTCTTCTGGCAAACCTGGGTGAATACATCCTGAGGCAATGTCTTTATTCTTACAGTTAAAAGTTGCATGAAATGAAAGTCAAAATGCAGAAACATTCTGTTACAGTGTGAAGAAAAGGTATGCCTCAAGGTCAAGGTAACCACTGTTCCCTTTTCAGGAGGCAGTCAGAATGATGGCTAGCTGCCATCATTACACAGGGAGCCAATTCTGTGGTGTGGTTGCCATGTTCCAGGCTCTGCCTGGCTTTGAAGGCTGGGAGCCCAATTTTATTAGTATACCTAGAGGGATTGAGAGTCCAGGGATTGTGGACCCATGCCAACCTTACAAGAAACCGAGGTTTGAACCAAAATGTTGAGTTACTCTTTTCCAATAAAAGCTGTACTTCTCAAGGGTACTCTGCTCTGTCAACCAAGGCATTGCCTTCCTTGTGTGCTCATCTATGGGAAAGCCAGATTATAGGGCACAGTTGCACAGAGAGTATAGGACCCGTGAAGGGAGTTGGAAATAATCTTCAGATCTGACAGCCTCAAGCCCTGTGCCTGATGCATAATCTTGACTGCAGGGAAGGCAGTTCTCTTTGTCACACAAACTCCCTTGCCTATGACAGGGTCGGAGTCCCACTGCCAGATTGTGTCTTTCCAGAGTTTGCTTTTATAGAGATAAAATATGGGGTTTTTGTAAAAGTAAATTGGGTTGATTACATTGTGCTCTGTGAGTTGCCATCATAGCCTGGTCCCTTAGATTTGGGGTGGCCAGAGTCTCTTGGGCCTTTTTACTGGTAGCTCAGCCTCATCACCTACATTTTGATTTTCCCTCCTTCAGTCTTAGAGTTTTTGCTTCAGTTTAGTTCAGGGGCTAGCATGTTTTCTGTCCCATGTCCTACTTATGGATATTTTTGTGTCTGTTCATTGAAATAACTTCCCTGACTATAACTAACCTCCTAAAGATAACTTTTTGGCACATCGTTTGATAGTGGCATTTGAAAAAAGTTAACTAATGTATAAGTGGAATATTTGAGTTCCCTGTTAATTTATTTATCTCTCCAATTAACAAGTACTGAACTATAAGGTGTATACTTGAGGTTTTAGAATTTCCATAGATGATTTTCTCTGGAATATCTAAAAAATAATATGCATGTATTTAAGGAGGAAAATGTCCCAGTCTCACCAGCTCAGTTTTTCTTTAAGAAACTGCTGTTCTAATTCTGAAAGGGAAATGTACTGTATATCTGAAAAACAAAGAGAAGAGAAGTGAAATATCAAAGACAAAGCTCCAACAGTATGTTACAATAAATAAGCAATATTAATACATTTAGAAGCTTGTAAAATATAACTTGCAAAGTATTCTACGAGCATGATTAGAAAGACTAAAAAGGGACTGTAAACTATCAGGTTTATTATCACTTTAGCATCTCAAAAAGGTCAGTAAAAACTGTGATCTCATAGAGCTGCTTATCATCTGCTCATTTCTCTGTTGCAGAGAAATATATAGCTAATTTTACTTTTTGGTTTTACTTCTAACAAAGAAGTACCAGCCAAGAGGACAGTGATTAAATATCCACCTGTTTATAACTTTTTAAAAATTGTATAAATATGTTCATTCCTAGGGTTATATTTTTTAAAACTCTTGTTTATTATCTAATGAAATTGAAATATTCTAAGTGAAATTCTTTTTTTTTTTTTTTTCTTCCTTAGGATAGGATTTCTTTTTCCAATTAATTTCTGCTGCTGGTGATGTTGCCTCTTTTCTGTATTTGATAACACTGCTGTGTTTGCTATTTCCCATCTTAGTTGCAGTGCGTATTCTGCAGGCACTGATCTTATACTCAAATAACTGCTGTATGTAAGATAATAAGAGGGAGGCTTTAGCAGAGTGAAATCCTATCAACAGCTAAGAAACACTGGTAACTGACATTACTCTAATAAGCTGAGCTGTGCTTATTGAGCTGATGCTTAGCTCTAACCTTTGTGTGTGCTGATTCCAAATGCATCATGTAAAAATCTATAAAATTCTGACATAAGAAAAGCTGGTTAAATGAAAATATATGAATGGTTGTATTTAGAGAATTGGACAAAACCTTTGAAGGGCAGTGAGACGTGGATGGGCTTGTTGGTGTGTCCAGATTTAGACTTGGAAGAAACAGTGAGGTTGGATGTGTGCTGTGGCACAGATTAGTTCTTGTCTATTGTGTTGATGGTGCCCTAAATCCAGATTGGGGCGGGGCTTCTCTAGGATGTGATTTAGGGTGTGAAGTTGTTTCTTTCAGGAACCTTTCTTTTTGTAGTTCCTTGGACATTTCTCAAAATGTTGGAAGAGTGAAACATGTCGTGTGAAAACATTTTGTGACCTAGTTTTGGCCTAAGTATACTTTTGTACTGGCAAGATACACAGGGGATTTAGGCTTTACTCTTAACAGCTAAATGAACTCAAATGTATACTGCATATAAATTGCTTTGAAGGCTGTGGATCACAAGTTAATAGATTCTGGACCTTATTTTTCCTTTCATGAGCCAGACATTCCTTGGATTTAAGGGTAGGTTAAAATTAAAGAGTAGCAAATTGCTTCCCTCTTTGGAAATAAGCGAAATCACCCTCTGATAATAAAATATTCCTTTAACATGTCAAGACAGTTACTGAGGAAAGAAAGCACAAGGGGAAGAAATGGAGATAACTTGTTTAGTGGCTTGCTCTTTAGGAAATGGAATATTTTTAATAAAAATGAAGTTGTCTTACACCATGTGACTTGAAAATAATGAGAGACAAAGAAAAAAATGTAAAACGCCGTACTAGAACTTATATGACCAAATAAATCTCGTCCCCCGGGAGGCAGTCCAGTTTTTCTAGCTCTGCTCTAATTGAGCGAAACACTTTCAGACTCTTTTGGAATTGTCTTCAGAACTGTTTTATGAGCCAAACCCCAAAATCAACATCTTTACTTTATTATCACACCTCTTTTTGGACCCGAAAGAATATTATTCAGCCTGATCCCCCACTTAATTTATCAGACTTGGCTCAGGCTATTTCCAAAAATACAGTGTACTCTCTTATAGGACAATTGAATATTCTTATTCAATTATTTATCCATTCACACATCATGGCTGAGTGCCTCCAGTGAGTCAGGTATGTTGTGGTAACACATAAGAGTCTTGGCTCTGGAAGGGGAAACGTAGAAGGGAGACAAGTGAGGATCACAGAGGCTGTTCACCCCTGAGCAGTCTTTGCCAGTGAGTAGGAGGTCACGAGATGGACAGAGAAAAAGAGAGCTTTCTAGGCAGAGGAAGCAGCTTGTGTCAAGGCCCAGCATAAAAGCCGTGCACATTTCAGGAAATGCAAGAATTTTAGGGTGGATAGAATCTAATTAAAAGATGAGAATGGAGTGGTAATTAGGGGCAAGATCATGAGAGTCCTAGTACCCATGGAATGGAGCATACAGTGGTTAAGATTATCTGAGCTGAAGTCTTGGCTCCTTTGTTTACAAGCTTTATGACACTGAGCAATCTACTAATCTTCTGTGCTTTGGTTCTTTTCATCTATAAAAGAGATAAACACAGAGGAAGGTCTTAGCACCATGCCCAGCACAGGGTTGTGCAACCATCACCACAGTCAAATTTAGAACGTTTTCATTCCCCCTAAAAGAAATCCCATACCCGTGAACAGCCACTTCACTTTTCCCCCCAACACCCACTACCCCTCACCCTAGGCAACCACTAATCTACTTTCTGTTTCTATAGATTTGCCTCTTCTGGCCATTTCATGTGAATAGAATAATACAATATGCAGTCTTTTGTGACTGGTGTCTTTCACTTAGCATGTTTTCAAGAATTATCCATGTTGTAGCATGTATCAGTACTTCATTCTTTCTTTGTGGCTGAATAATATTCTATTGTGTACATATACCATATTTTATTTATCCATTCATCAGGTGATGGACATTTGGGTTGTTTCCACTTGTTGATTATTATGAATAATACAGCCCTGAACGTTCCTGTGCAAGTTTCTGTGTGGACATATGAATTTATTTTTCTTGGGTATGTAGCAAGGAGTGGAATTGCTGGGTCATATGATAACTCTATGCTTAACATTTTGAGGAACTGCCACAGTGTTTTCCAGAGTGGCTGCACCATATTACGGTCCCATCAGCAATATATGAGCGTTCCATTTTCTCTACATCTTTGTCAACATTTGTTATTGTCTGTCTCTTTCATTTTAACCATCTTCCTGGTATGAAGTGGTATCTCATGGTTTTGGTTTGAATTTCTCTATTGACTAACGACATGAACATCTTCTCATGTGCTTATTGGTCCTTGTTATATCATCTTTGGAGATCTGTCTCTTCAGATCCTTTGCCTATTTTATTTTATTATTTTTAGCTTTATTGAGGTATAATTGACAACCTTTGCCCATTTTTAAATTGAGTTGTTTGTCTTTTTATTATTCAATTGTAAGAATTTTTCGTATATTCTGGTTACAAGTTGCATATCAGATGCATGATTTGCGAATAGGTTGTCCCATTCTTTGGGTTGCCTTTTCATTTCTTTGATTGTATCCCTTATAGCACAAATGGTTTTATTTTTGATGAGTCCAGTTTATCTATTCTTTCCTCTATGGCTTGTGCTTTTGGTGTCATATCTTAGTATTGCCTAACCCAAGTTCATGAATATTTACTCCTACATTTTTTTTTCTAAGAGTTTTATAGTTTTGGCTCTTATATTTAGGTTTTTGATCCATTTTTAGTTTAATTTTTGTGTATGTTGTGAGGAAGGAGTCCAGCTTCACTATTTTGCATGTGGATTTTCAGTAATCCTCACATCATTTGTTGAAGTCTATTCTTTCCCCATTGAATGGTCTTGGTACCCTTGTTGAAAAATCGATTGAGCATAAACCGGAGAGTTAATTTCTGGGTCCTCAATTATATTCCACTGATCGATACGTTTACCTTTATGCTAGGCTAGTACCACACTGTCTTGAGTACCAAAGCATATTATAGTAAGTTTTAAAATCGAGAAGTGTGAGTCGTCCAATTTTTTCAAGATTATTTTGGCTGTTCTGAGTCCCCTGCAATTCCTTATGAATTTTAGGATCAGTTTGTCAACTTCTGCTAAACAGTCTGGGATTTTGATATGGATTGCGTTGAAGCTATAGGTCAATTTTCGGAATATTGGCCTCATAAAAATATCAAGTCCTTCTGATCTATGAATATGGATGTCTTTCTACTTATGTAGATGTTCTTTAATTTCTTTTAACATTGTTTTATAGTTTTCACTGTACATCTTTTGTTAAATTCATACAAAAGTATTGTTTTCGAAGTTATTATAAATAGGATTTTCTTAATTCCCTTTTTTTCTTGTGACGACATTTTCTTCAGCTGTTTTCTTGCCCACCTTGCTGATTTATTCAGGGATGCTGTTCTTCTTGTTGCATATTATAGCCCCCAAGATTGTTTCACTTGTATACCTGATAACTTCCCAAACTGCTACTTGACCTGTGTCCAAAACTCCAAGTATGTGTTTGTAATTGTTCACTGGACGTTACCACCTGAATGTCACAAGCATCTCAAATTCATGCCTTCTGGAGTGAACTCACTGAATACTCTTTAAATCTTCTTTTCCTTTTTCGTTTTTTCTTCTGCAGTTTGGAAATAGCACCACCAACCTTGTTGCCTAAACCAGAACTCTGAAAATCATCCTTACCTTCTTTTCTTCCTTCAGCTTTTATATCCTAGTTGGTCACCAAACCCTATGGATTCCACCTCCTAGATACCACTATGGGAATATAAATTGATGTGATCTTCTGTAAGGCAGTTTGGAGTAAGAACTTTTAAAAAGTGTATATATTTTGATTCAGAAAAAATGTATACCTTTTGATTTTTGCAGTGCCACTTAAAGGAACTTACCATAAGGTAGTGAGCCAGTGTTATGAGAATAGAGAAATGGTTTAATAAATTACAGATATAATGTAATTGAGTGCAATTTAAACATGGTTTTATATATGTGTATACATAGAGAGCCTTGTGAAAGCATTTGATACAGTGTAAATGTTTTTAATTGCATTATGTAAAGCATGATTCTCACTTTGTTTAACAATAGAAAATAAGCTCTAAAAGAGCAGGGATCTTGTCTCATTGACCTTGATACCCCCTGAAGGGAGTAGATGCTCAGTAAATATTTGTTGGTTGTATTGGTCTCTCTCTGCTGCTCCTGTTTATCTAATCTATCTGTATTTCTTATCTGGGCTTTTGAAGACACTTCCTACATGTTTTCCTCACCTCCCATTTTATTCCCCTACAGTCCAACTTCTGTTCTACGGTGAGAGTGGTATTTCCAAGTGCTAAGTCTGGCCATAGCATTGCCCACTGTAAAGTCCTTTGGTTCTTTCCCAATGCCCATAAGATAATTTCCAGACTTCTTAGCCTGGATTAACAAACTCTTCGTAATTTCACTTCTGTGTACTTTTCCAGCTTTTCTCTTGCCATCTTCCAAGATAATCACCAAGTCATGCCAAACTATCCACAATTCCCCAAATATGAATTTTCCTGCATACCTACATACCTTTGGACATGCTGTTCCTTCTGCCTGGACCATGCGAAACTTCCTTTGTTTATCTGGCAAATTCCAGATCATCCTTGGAGACTCAGCTCCCCAGCCACTTCCCGTCTAGGCACATTTGAGTTCCTCTTCTTCAGGGCTTCCATAACCTCTTGAACTCTTCTACAACCCTTAATGTATACAGGATGGGCATCCCTATAAGGCTAGAGAGTTAGCAAAGGCAGGGACTCTATATTCTTCTGCCTTCCACTCATCATCTTACTGCTGAACAGACTTCTTCTCCTAGATCTCCATCTTAGGGCTTCTCAGTGTTGGTCTGAGGCCTGGTACCAATTTTCCATCGTCTGTGATGAAATTAGAAAAAAAAAGGGCCCTGTGGTGAATTTTTCAGAAGGCTAAATCTATTTACATTTTGGGTGTTAAAATGTGCTTTCTTTATGAGATGATGTTGATAGTAGATGGTAGGGTATATTTATGTCTTTAGCTGACAGCGTGCTGTCAGAGCCCTAAATTTGTTGGAAATTTTACAGGTCCCTGGAAACCAAAGGTCTGGGAACACTGCTGTATCTCATGGGGTGGCACCAAGTCCCCAAAGTCAAAAGCCTATGAGTCATCCTTGGCTTCTCCTCCTTCCTCATCCCTCCACCCCCGCCACATTCAGACACTTAGCAAGTCCTGCCAATTCAACCTCCTAAATATTTCTGGAATCTGTACTCTCCTCTCCGTCCTTGCTGCCAGTTCCTTAGGACAGGCCCTCTTTATTTTCCCTGTATAACTGTGGCAACTCCTTATGCTGGTCTTCTTGCCACTATTCCCCTCTTATTCCTGCTCATCAGAATGAGCTATTTAAAAATCAAAAGAAGATACCCGTTTCCCACAGGATACAAGTTTCTTGTGGCATACAAGAGTTCTCTCCAGTGGGACTTCTCACTGTCCCTTTGCTCTTACCTTCTCTTGGTTTTTAGTGCCCTTTCTTTGCCACTTGCTTGGGTAACTCCTGATGGTCTAAGACCGTTCCACCGTCACTTCTACAAACCTTTTCCTACAAGTCTGGGTGAGATGCCCCTCTTGATTACTCTTAAAATACCCTGTATTTATCTCTACCTCAGCATATCCAGCTTAGTTGATATTCATCTATTTATGTCTGCCATCTCACTAGACTCTGAACAACATAAGAAAATCTATTTCATCCTTTGATCTTTCTGTCCCCAGCACCCAGTACAATGCTAGAAAATAACAAATATTGAGTGAACGTTTGTTGGCTAAATGCATTTGTTCAGTGTAATGATCAGATGTACATTGTAGAAGGCTCCACTACCCAGAATGAGGGGTGAGTACAGGGAGTCTCCACGAGGCAGGAACACAGGATAAAGGCCCTCTGTAGAAGTTTAGGTAAGAGTGATGAGTACTGAACTGGGGATGTAGCAGTGGATGGAGAAACATTTGAGTGGTAGAATTGGTGGTTGACTGGATATTTGGGGAAAGGGAAGAATCTCGGATTACTTGAAGGTTTCTGGGCTTGGAAAATTGGTTGGATGGTGTGGTTCACCAAAGAGGATGAGCTCTGTCCCAGATACTTTGAAACTGAGATGTTCAGAATATTGGTTGAAGTTTTCCAAGAGGTAAACTGGATGTGGACTTTGGGGAGAGAATTATTTTGGAGACAGACAGATTGGGGATTTGTCAGCCCTTAGGTACTATCTGAAGCCATGGCCATTTGTTGTTGGTTATGTTGTGGTAGTGGTGGTGCTGCACTGAGTGAAAAGAGAACAGGACCTGAGACTCTGAGTGTTGACGGTCCACATCAAGGAGGAGAGAGAAGTCTGTGAAGGTTTCTAATTGAAATCCTGGTTTTGTGTCATACCTGTTCTATCACTCTGGACAAATTATCCTCTGAATCTCAGCTTCTTCATCTGTAAAATGAGAGTAATAATACCCACTTAAGTAAAATGAGAGTAATAATACCCACTTAATAGGGATATTGAAGAACTCAACGAGTTTACATATGTAAAGTCCCTGATATGTACAGTTCCAGGCTCATTCTAGGGGCTTGTAAATGATAGATTAGAGAGGAGATTCAAGAAAGTATTTCTCAGGGTGTGAAAATGTTTTGAAACAAAGAATTTCTTAATGATTGTGCTGGAGATTACAATTAATATCTTAAACTTATAAAAATCTAGCTTGAAATAATACTTACATTCTATAGTATATAAAAACTTTTTTCCTATACAGCTCTGCCTTTCCCCCTTTATGTTATTATTGTCACAAATTACATCTTTATACATTGCGTAGCCATTAACATAAATTTATAATTACTGTCATATGCATTTGTCCTTTTAATTATATTAAGAAAAAAGAGCCCAAACCAAAATACAGTAATACTGGCTTTTATATTTACCTGTGTGGTCAGTTACCTTTGCCAGTGATCTTTATTTCTTCATATGGCTTTGAGTTACTGCCTAGTATCCTTTCATTTCAACCTGAAGGACTCCCTTTAGCATTTCTTCTAGGATGGGTCTAATGGCAAGAAACTCCCTCAGCTTTTGTTTATCTGGAAATGTCTTAACTTCACCTTCATTTATAAAAGATAGTTTTTATCTAGAATTCCTGGTTAACAGTTGCACTTTAATTTTATTTATTTTATTTTTAATTTATTTTTGGCTGTGTTGGGTCTTTGTTGCTGCGCGAGGGCTTTCTCTAGTTGAGGTGAGCGGGGCCTACTCTTCTTGCGGTGCGCGGGCTTCTCATTGCGGAGCACGGGCTCTAGGCGCGCGGGCTCAGTAGTTGTGACTCACGGGCTCTAGTGCACAGTCTCAGTAGTTGTGGTGCACGGGCTGTGGTGTGTGTGCTGAGTTCCTCCTCAGCATGTGGGATCTTCCCGGACCAGGGATCAAACCCGTGTCCCCTGTATTGACAGGCAGATTCTTAACCACTCCGCCACCAGGGAAGTCGCTGCCCTCTGTAGTTTCTTATGAGAAATTGGCTGTTAATCTTACTGAGTTTCCCTTGTAGGTGATGACTTACTTATCTCTTGCTGTTTTCTTTGCTTTTTGACAGTTTGACTTATAGTATGTCACAATCTCCTTGCTTCATGTTCATGTGCCTAGAAAGCACTCAGATAAGGGATCATAATAATGATGCTGAATTAAATGATTATAATTTAATGTTAATAATAATGACCATGAGTCATTCATCAGTAAAACATAATTAGTACATTGGGCTTAAAAAGTCAAGAAAATGTTCAATGCTTGTCTAAAGAATTCCATTAAATTTTTTAACTTTAAAAAATATTTTGGGGACTTGAGTAAGAATCAGGTGTTCAAAATAATTACTTGTGTGGAACACCCAGTGGCCTAAAAGATTCCCAGGATGAGTTGTTCCTCTGGTTTTTGCAAAAGAAAACTTCTGCCGTGGAAGAGATACGGTGACAGCTACATTTCCAAATTCTTACCTACTTTAGTTTTTAATTGCTCTTAACACTATGAAATATTTACCTTATTATCTAAAATATTCCTAAAACAAAGATCAAACTCTAAAATAAAATTAAAGTGTAGATATATTAAATCATAACTTAATATTTACACATTTTTGCATCTGAAAGAAGCCTAACTTCAGATCCTTAAGTTTAGCAGTTGATAGAGATACCAGTTCTTTCAACTTTTCCAACTGTGTTCTGTTTTCTAATCTTTTAATATAGTTTCCTGATGGTGTTCTTTTTTTTCAGATTTTTTAAAAATAAATTTATTTATTTATTATTTTTGGCTGTGTTGGGTCTTCGTTGCTACACGCGGGCTTTCTAGTTGTGACTCACGGGCTCTAGTGCGCGGTCTCAGTAGTTGTGGTGCATGGGCTGTGGTGTGTGTGCTGAGTTGCTCCACGGCATGTGGGATCTTCCCAGACCAGGGCTCGAGCCCATGTCCTCTACATTGGCAGGTGGATTCTTAACCACTGCGCCACCAGGGAAGTCTGAGACCCGGGTGTCTTATTCCTTCTGTTAGTTTTGACACTCTGCACTCTCTTGGCCTGTGTTTCCTCATCTGTAAAACAACTGCATAGAACCAGATAATCTCTAAAGCTCCCCATATTTATAAAAGTCCACAATTTTGCCATGGAGAAATTTTTTTCTTTCTTTCTTTCTTGGCTTGTATGATGAACAATAGAGTAATCTGAAGAATTTTTGAGCTATTGTTTCTCCTTTATTCCATGGTAACTCTGCTGCTTTTGACCTTTTAACCAGATATCAGAAAAGTAATTTTATTTTTCCTACATTCTTTTTGTAGAGTTAGTCCATACTGGGGAGGATTGAAAACACATACCTTCAGTGAGGCAGTAATGCATACATATTGCTTTTTTCCCCTAGAACAAAATTAAGAATTTGATTTAACATATTTAATTTTTAAAACTACCTTTTCAGAATTGATGGTCAAGATTGTCTCATTAACTTAGTGGAGCAGACTGAAGAAAAGTATATGAGTGATGGAAGGAAAAAAACTTGAAGGAGAAAAAAAGCTTTTCTAATTCTTGTTTTTGAAATGGTGATTTTTTTCTTGTTAAAAATTGATAAGTGGGCTTCCCTGGTGGCGCAGTGGTTGAGAGTCCGCCTGCCGATGCAGGGGACACGGGTTCATGCCCCGGTCCGGGAAGATCCCACATACCGTGGAGCGGCTGGGCCTGTAAGCCATGGTCGCTGAGCCTGCATGTCCGAGAGAGGCCACAACAGTGAGAGGCTGGCGTACAGCGCAAAAAAAAATAATTGATAAGTTCTCATTGTAGAAAGTTCAGATAGGCAAATAGCAGAAAACACAATTCCATAATTTCATCACCTAGAGCTTAACCACTGTTAGCATCTTGATTTATCTTTCTACCATTTTGTTTACATATGTGGAATCATACTGTACATATTCTTTTGAAGCCTGAATTTGCTTTTAATAATATATCATGAATGCCTTTCCATGTTCAATAAATATGAATCTGTATCATCATTTTAAGGGCCACATGATATCTGTGTGTGTGTGTGTGTGTGTGTGTGTGTGTGTGTTTGTTTGTTTTTCCAGATGACTCTTCAAAAAAGCTTTTTACCAGTTTGTACTCCTACTGTCATGTGGGCCCATTTTCACAAATGCTCACAAATGTTGTGCCATTTTATCATTTAAACATTTTTGTTACCCAGTTTGAGGGGCTTAAATAGTATATCACTGATGGTTTCATTTATGTTTCTTTAAGTTATTACGATAGTTTAACATTTTTTCCTATGTTTATGGTCATTTATGTTTCCTTAAAAGGAACTAAATTCAGTGGTTGTTTTATTAGATAATAACCTAATCATAAGGAGCTGAGTGAATTAGTGCTGGGATAGCTTTACTCACCTAGTAAGGATGTGATTATGAGAGATTTTTGGCTTACAGTGTAGGTAAAATTTGGTTGGTTTTTTTCTAAGACCCAGCAGACAGTCTTCATCACAGACGGCTGCCTAGTTTTGGCTGATTCGTCGTTTTTCCTCAAGAGAGGCCCAAAGCTGGAGAACAGGGCTTTTACAGGTCAGAAGTGGAGACAGAACTGAATGTTGAAAGTTGGCCAGAATGTTCATGCACTCATTCTGACTCAGGCCAGAGCTGCTCACTTTGCTTTCAAAAATATCATTTAACTCATATATTTCTGAGATTGAAATATCTTTGTCAAGCTCTGTTGGGTGTGTCATTTTCTAGCTAGTCAAGGGAAGGACATAAGAGAAGAGGGTCTAGGAGGTTAATAGTCTTCAGCTTTATTTTATTTTTCCTGTGAATTTTCTGAACATTTTTTTTCAGACCAGGATGGAACACATATATACTGGTATAGCCAAGTTAAACAAAGACATTTGGGAGTTGGCATTACCACAATACCTGTCAGTAGTGTGTCTCATTTGCCACAGAAGGGTCTCTTGCCCCAAAGGCTGTGCTACATACAGAGGTAGGATTGCACAATGGTAAGGAAATCAGACTTGGGAACCGGACAGCCTGATTTCAGATCCCATCTTCACCACTTACAGTGCCTGGGCCTTAGGCAAAGTACCAAACCTCTCTATGATTGTTTCTTTCCTCTTTTTGTTTTGAAACAGCTTTATTGAAATACACTTTACATCCTATCAAATTCACCCATATAAGTATACAGTTCAGTGGTTTTTAGTATATTTATGAGTTGTGCAGCTATCACCATGATCTTACATTTTATTACCCAGAAAGAAACCCAGTACCCGTTAGCAGTCATTCTTCATTCCTTCCCCTCCTTCGTCTCCCACCACCCCCGGCCCTAGGCAACCACTAATCTACTTTCTGTCTCTATGGATCTGCCTATTTTGGAGGTTTCATGTAAAAGGAATTATGAAATATGAGGCCTTTTGTGATTGGTTTCTTTCACTTACCATAAACTTTTCAAGGTTTATTCATGTCATAGCATGTATCTGTACCTCATTCCTTTTATTACTAAATAATATTCCACCATATGGATAATACCATGTTATGTTTATCCATTTATCGATCGATAAGATGTTTAGGTTGTTTCTATTTTTGGCTATTATGAATGATGCTGCAATGAACATTTGTATACATACGTCTGTTTCTTCATCTATAAGAACGAGTACCATTTCATAGTGTTGTTATGAGCACTAAAAAAGTCAAAATACATAGAAGGAGCTAGTGGGGAGCAAACTAAGAAACGTTAGTTAGTAAATGTGATATATTAGTGTGTGAGTCCTCATTTAACGTCAGTTACAAGATATGGCCTCCTCAGCATGCCATGCTTTCCTAATGGCATCTCTGAAGATCCTCTCTTTTACTTTGCTCCCAACTTTTCCCTGAGTTATAATTTTGAAAAGTTTAATTCGTTCAGTAGACATTGAACATCTACAGTGTGTTAGACACTGTACTAGATGCTCTAGAGAGTTAAAACAAAAGAGTAAAAAAGTATGGAGTGGTACTTCCAGTTTAAGGCTGTCTGTAGTTTGCTAATCTGTAATCTCTGACCTGCCAGTAGGGTTTATGACTTGGGGCCCCTGACCCCCACCCTCACACCAAATGTCACAGGTTTATGAATCGTTTAATCCATTCTCTCTTATCAGGCCCTTATTTTGACCCATGTGTCTGTGTTTGTGAAGCTAACTGTTGTGTAAGGAAAAGGCTAAAACTAAGGTAATCATGTCTAGGTGGAGCCTTCACCGGGTGCAAGAGTAATGTCTCATTCCTACACTGTAGCTGGGGTTGGTGAATGGTGTTTATTCTAATCAAGACATAATGGTCCCGAGTTTTCTCAGCAGATTTCTTCTTTTTATAGAGTTGACTTTATGCTGTTTCTGAACTTACAAAGCTATTTTGTATCGGAACCGGACTCAGCAGAAGTGTCAAGTCATTGTCTACCTGCCTCTGTTTTCTTTCTCTTGACTTTGTGGAGATGGTGATCCACGTGGGGACTCAGAATATTTTGCCCCTGCTACCATTCTCTTCCCTATGAGAGAACAAGTAGGTTTCTGTGATTTCCTCGTGTGTTTTAGCTCTGAAGTAATGTTTCCTTTTTTCCCCGTAATAGTATATACTTAGCATAACAGGGTGATGTTACTACCTCATTCTTCTCTCTGCCTTTGATTCAGATAAAATGCATTAGCAGTTTGAAGGATTGTGCTTGAAATATGAGTGCCTCCAGTGCTTGCTATAGGACTGTGAAAGAAGTTTGAATTCTATTACTTAATGTCCATTTCAGGAATTCATCTTGAATATGAACAGAGCAGTATACAGTATCCTATATCCCATGAAGACAGCCCAAATAGCTTATTTGGGGCCCAGCTTACAGTGCACCAGTTTTGCACTGCCCTATGATAGCAGTGTGTTTCCATATACACAAGTTTTTACTGTTTGCTCTATTTAAAATATTTACTGTAGTGCAAGTCACATCTTGTAAACTTGCCCAATATGGGGGTTTCCCATTTTATTTGTAAAACACTTTTTGGTTAATGGATACAAAAATATTAACTCATAGATCCACATTGCCAGGTACATGTAGATAGAAGCTGAAGCGAGATTAGTAGAAACTCTAAAGATGAACTGGAAGAAGATGAACTATGAAACTTTCTTATGAACACTCTTTTTAAGGCTATAAGGAATAAAATGAGTTAGTAAATAGAAGATGTTGGCTTTGCATTCCCTTGTCAGATTGTGGTAGCCTTCAGTGTAACAACAGTATGATCACAAAGGGGTTTCCCTGCTTTGGGGTTATTACTTATGGGGCGTCCCTGTGCGTTTCTACTTTTCAACAACAGCTAGTGGAAGGGGGCTTGCTTAACGAGGGGTTTTGGGAGAACAGATCTCTGAGCATTGGACTCAACCTTTAACTAAACTCAGTACCTTTGTATGATTTTTAAATGCTTCTCCTTGCCTCCTCACTTCTCCTTACCCGGGCCTTTCTGATGCTATAGGTTCCATATTCCCATGTGCAATGAGCTTGTCTCTCTTGCTTTCTTTCTCTACTTTTTCTCCATAAAATGCCTCTGTGGTCAGACAAGGAACCACAAGGAGGAATCCTGGGAAGAGGCTGCATGGCTCCTTAGGAGAGATTAATTATTTGGCTCTGCTGCTGTCAATTACTCTTTCCCAGCCGGCAGGCTCATGGAGAAACCTCTTAAGGCGAATAGTCTCCCAGCAAGTCAGTGCACTGGTATAGTCACCTAGAGGAAACTCCTACTAATTAAGCTATGTGCTTGAGCTTGATTCAGTTTGTCTAATATATAAGATGTATTTGAGGTCAGATATTGATGTTTAAAGTCTTTTAATTATTTCAAAATGTTTATAGATGTCTTAGGACTATTTTTTGTTGTAAGTAATAAAACCCAACTCAAACTGGGTAAGCACAAAAGCAACATTACTGACTCACCTAAGTAGTAAATCCAGGGGTAGGTTGGGCACAAGTGGGTCCAGGTGCTTAAATGATGTCATCCGGAATCTCTTGCCTATCATCTCTCTGCTCTGGCTCTCTTCGGTGTTGGCTGCATTCCATGGTGGGCTCTACAGTGGTGGCAGAGATGGCCACCAGCAGCTGCAGGCTAATCTGTTGCCAGTTTGGTAATCCCAGAATAAAGAGAGCTCTACTTTCCCAGAAGATCTAGTAAAATTCCTGGGACCAATTCTCATGGTCCTGTCCATCCCTAAATCAGTCATTGTCACTCTGTCCAGGGTAGGTTACGTGCCATCCTGCGCATGTACCCCACGAATATATTGCTTGAGTGTATGGGGTAGGAGTGGTTCCTCAACAAGAAATGAGGATATGGTTTCCAGAAGAGAGAATGGATCTTGGAAAGGTAGACATCACAGGTGTCTACTGTAACAGGATGTAGAATGAATCTACTTTGATGTTGATATATAAAGTTTCACATAGTGTTTGTAGAATTAATTTGGAATTAATACATAGCCATATATCACTGCTTGTAGTTTTACATGTCAGTTGTCTCTCCCCCCCAACTGGATATGAAGCTCTTAGAAACGGTCCCCGTCTTAGATCTGTTGGAATCTCTAAAACCAAGTACAGTGCCTGCACGGTACAGTGTCCATACTGCTAAATGTTTACAGGTACTGCTGAAATGGCGATTTCCTTCTAGCAGCAGGTTCATTATTATTAGTGGCAAATACTTCTGGAATTACACCATTCAGTGCTGGTTGAGAATAAGTGCACACACACTCCTTATTTAATGAGCAAAAGGAGAATACCCTGGCCAGCATCCAGTAGTGTAGGGTTATTGGGAGGTGTGAACATAAATTTGGTGCGTGCAAACTGTAGCCAAAGAATGTGCTTCGTGGACTATAGAGGAAGAGATTAGAGATTTTTAAAAAATTCTTCTCAATTCTGAAGACTGCCTGTAGTTCAAATAAAATTTTGTTTAGCACCCTTCGGCAGCTGTGCCAGACATCTCACAGATCTTGAACTATTTGATGTCCAAACATTCCAGAGTATGAAAAAAAGCGACAGGAAAAAAATCTTTATAGAACTTCCTGTGACAGGTCAGAGTTTAATCACAGCAAGTAATGCAGATTTCCCTTTTATTATAATCACAATAGAAAGGCAGGGCTTGTGTTTACAGAGCATGTTGTTTGGGAGACCTTTGTAAATTGTAATCTTTGGAAATCCCAAACCTTATTGGATGTAATCCCATCCATTAGATGAAGACAACTTGCCTATGCAATAGATCCAGAATAGCCAGTTAAATGGAGAACATGAACAGGAAGCAGTTATTCCGAATTACAATGGGTAGGATGCAGAGTTAATTCATGGAGATATTTTGTTATGAGATAATTACATCACTAGGACAGCTGGAAAGCTGAGTGCTGTGCTGGACCGCAGTGCTTGCTCTCTGCCCTGCAGCTGGGGGGTCAGGACAATAGAGACAGGGAGAGGACTTATTTTATGGGATAGTTAGGGGCTTGGCTGACTTAATTGTAAAATGATAATGACCTATCTGCCTTTTTTGGATTTTGTTTTGCGCAGCTAAACTGGATTCGTAGACTCAGTGAATGCTGAGAACTACTTTTTGAACCTTTACTTGGATCGCGTTAGGCTAAGCTCTAATGGATAAATTTTGAATGGTAGTTTTCATTTCCTCTAAAAGTCATCTGAGATATTTTTGTTCATCCTCAACACAATGTGATTATATTTCTCTTATGGAACTGTAGTTATGCAGTCACTGAAATGGTATTTTTGTCAGTTTACTGAATAGCAAAAAAAATAGAATGGTTTTAGAAAGCTTTAAGATGTTGGTCGACACAAGGAATCAAACAGTTGAAGTTATTTCCCAGGGTTTATTTTCAAATGTTCAGACCTGTCTGGCTCTTTTGTTTTGCAAGTTATGGAGGTTATAGATAGCTTGACCACATTCCTCATTGATTTATATAAATATATTACAGATTGTTAACCTCCTGCCAAACACCAGGGGTTTCATTCAGTTCTTGTTTAGTTCGGTTGCTTTATGTGAGACTTATTGGTTTTATTACAGCATCTATCTTCTCTTTATTGCCCACTGAAGTGATTATTATTTGCTTTGGGATGATTCCAGACAGAGTCCTTGTAGACAAGAAAGCATCAAAAATATTATGTTCTAAAATTCCTAAGATTAGTATTTATAGCTGTTGATTCAAAATGCATTTTCTACCCATTATGACTAATGTAATTTAATTTTACTATGATAATGTTTACTAAGCAATTAAGTCAGACTAAATTTCATGTTTTAGTATAGAGTAATATTTCCCAAAATGTCTTCTGTGCGGTACTGGGTCTATTGGATGTTGATGGCCAGCATTGGAGCCCAAAACCTACAGGTTCTTCTAGGACTTTTACTTCCCTCGATGTCACTTTTGAATTTCTAAGGAGACGGTAATAGGCTCCATTTCCCAAATAAAATTGATACCGGCACCTTAAAAAAATAAAAAGCATTATCACCTTGAACCAGCGTGAGCCACTTCTAATAAACACCATTCTTCTTGTAGCCTAGAAGAATATATAATTATATACACTAAAATTTATACAAGAATATTCTACTCTGTGTCTCTTTAAATGTGTGTCTTTAAAAAAAATTGCCAATTAAAATTAGTGCCTTTTCTTCATGGCTTATCATTTGGGGCAATTAACAGGGGCTCCAGGGAGCTCACCTTTTGCATATCTCAGGTGTGGAGTCCAGGTGCTGCAGGCAGCAACAGTGAATCTTAATAAATTGAAGAGAGTGATATAACTTTGAGAAAAATAACTTGGGTGGGTTAGATGTTATTCTTGCATTGTGTCATACAGAGTGTTTGAAAATGGTTTCAGTGAGATGAAGCAACATAGCATGCTGCCAGGGCTGTTAGGTAACTAACAACGGTTTGGGAGCAAGTGACCCTTCGGTTTAGCAGTGTTTTATGATCACTTCATTCTCCAGCTACGTCCCTGTCAAAACATTTTTTTCTTTTGGAAATTACTAAAACGTCTTATGTATTACAAACCGTAAGTGTAGTAAGAACTGGAGTTACTAGTTCTTTACTGACTGGAGGCAGTGATAAACAATGTATTTTTTTATTAAGGAAATGTATTACTTATAATAGAAAACATTTTGAAAGTAATGTTTAAGAAGCACAGCTGTAATGATGCAGTTCCCATGTTTGTATTTGATTTTAGTACAGGCCATTTTTGGTTCATTACTGTTTCATTTTATCACAAAAATAGAAGCAACAGATATAAAGAAGCTTGGTAATTGTGGAACTCCTTTTTCTTCTTCAAAAGGAAGAAAAAATATTCCATTGTATATATTTGCCACATCTTCTTTATCCATTCATCTGTCAGTGGACACTTAGGTTGGTTCCATGTCCTGGCTATTGTAAATAGTGCTGCAATGAACATTGTGGTACATGACTCTTTTTGAATTATGGTTTTCTCAGGATATATGCCCAGTAGTGGGGTTGCTGGGTCATATGGTAGCTCTGTTTTTAGTTTTTTAAGGAACCTCCATACTGTTCTCCATAGTGGCTGTATCAGTTTACATTCCCACCAACAGTGCAAGAGGGTTCCCTTTTCTCCATACCCTCTCCAGCATTTATTGTTTGTAGATTTTTTGATGATGGCCATTCTGACCAGTGTGAGGTGATACCTCATTGTAGTTTTGATTTGCATTTCTCTAATGATCAGGGATGTTGAGCCCAGCCATAAAAAGAAACAAAATTGAATTATTTGTAGTGAGGTAGATGGACCTAGAGTCTGTCATACAGAGTGAAGTCAGAAAGAGAAAAACAAATACCGTATGCTAACATATATATGGAATCTAAAAAAAAAAAAGAAATGGTTCTGATGAACCTAGGGGCAGGACAGGAATAAAGACACAGACGTAGAGAATGGACTTGAGGACATGGGGAGGGGGAAGGGTAAGCTGGGACGAAGTGAGAGAGTGGCATGTACATATATACACTACCAAATGTAAAATAGTTAGCTAGTGGGAAGCAGCCGCATAGCTTGGTGCTTTGTGACCACCTAGAGGGGTGGGTTAAGGAAGGTGGGAACGAGATGCAAGAGGGAGGGGATATGGGGATATACGTATGCATATAGCTGATTCACTTTGTTATACAGCAGAAACTAACACAACACTGTAAAGCAATTATACTCCGATAAAGATGTTAAAAAAATAAAGGGAAGAAAATAATAAAGCTGTCAAAGTATGCGGTTTAAATGGAAAGAAGATTGTTCAAAGGAGCCTATGAATAAATGGTAGTTAACTCGAATTACCAAATTGAAAGAGTTGTTTTCATAAACTTCCCAGGTTTCAGATCCATGCATGATAGCAATCATATTTTTCAGTACGGCATGCATATGATTTATGGCATTATTTTTAATAAATTTGTTAGGAGTTTTTACTTTGTCAGAATAATTTTTCAGAATAAGTCACATTAGTGATACTCGAAGACTTTAGAAATTTAGAAAAAGTTAAGTTTATAAGTAGATAATTAAAACTTAGAAGTCAGAATATTTGGAAGTAGACAAACGTAAGGAAGAAATTCTGTTGATCTTAATTGATTTTAATGGAGTGGTAGAACTCACCCCAGGCTGCCCAAAATTAAAAAGGAGTTTGGACCTGGCTATAAAGTATGTGTGGTTGGTGGTGGTGGTGTTCACCCCATTGATTTAACTTAATTATGGTGTTCTTTAGTTTCTTTTAAAGTTTACTTTAGATTAACACTGGAGTACCAAAGGTTATGGAGCCCATTTAGCCCAGAAATGCAGTAGAGTGGCATGGTGAACCAGCTAGGCATTAAAAATTTAAGAGGTAATGTACAAAGTGGATAACTGAGAGTCAACCTTGCATTTCAGTAACTGGGTTATATGCACATTTATAGTTAGTTTCTTTGAAGAAGGTGTTGTTTCATTTTAAAAAATGAAAGAAAGTAATATGAATAGCACTTTTATTAGCCTTTTCTTAGCATTTATATTACATTCTTGTCAAGAAATTTATTTATAGCTTGTTTATGGGTGGTGTGTTTAACTCTTTAAATGTTTGGTGAGCATCTCATGTGCCAGATAGTATCCTTTGTCTGTTGAAACTAAAGGAAATTCTGTCCTTTGTCTTGAAAATTCTTTTGACTACTGAAGGCTTTGTTCTTAAAACTTAAATTTTGAATTTGTTGTAGGATTTTATGGAAAGAATTGAATTCTCCCATCCAAACATAATTATAAAGTTTGTCAATCTGCCTTTATCATCTAAGGGCAATAGAGCTTACAAATGCAATTTCTGCCCCCTCCAAAAGTTAAAATTTCCCAGTTTTTATTAGCATGATATTTGGAATTTTAAAACTAAGAATTCATGCCCATTCCAGGGAAATGATTTGATTCACCAGGATGAGAAGGCTTTCTTAGAAATAAACCAAATTTCTCCATATTCCATTATAGTTATTTTCATAGGCATAATTATAAGACCTTAAATTCCAGGAAAATCTAAATTGCAGGGTCCAGCATCTCCAGAAAATGCTCAATCTGTCTCTTTAATAATTCTTGACCTGTGAGCTAAGAACCATATTTTTCCTAGAGGCTGCAGTTTTTGAAACTATCTCTATCAGCAAATTCTACCTAAGATCTTAACTAAGGAGCCCTCCAAGCAGGCATTCTCATGTTGCAGTCGTGTTGCTTTTTCTTTGCCATTGTGGATTTTGTCACCACTTAACCAAGTGCTCTGCCCCTGAACTTTCATATCGATATTAAAGTATCAGATCCTATTAGGTATCCTTACGTATTATCACAAGGAATGATCAAACCTGTCCTTTTTTTCCCCCTAATTACGTGATCAGATTGAGGGATATGTGTAAGACTTACAGGTTACTTCTTTGCTTATTACCACCTACTTAATACCTCTTTTTTTTTTTTCCTTTTAGGTTGTTTGATGTGTGCACAGTGTCACGAACAGACAGAGAAACCAAACTAACATTAGTGTTTGAACATGTTGATCAAGACTTGACCACTTATTTGGATAAAGTTCCAGAGCCTGGAGTGCCCACTGAAACCATAAAGGTACTAAGAATCATCTCTCTGCCTGGTCAAACAGTCACACTGTTATATAAACAATGGCACTCTTTCCTTATGAAAATTGCCAAAATTAGAGCCTTTGGAACTCAATATATAGTTAAATATATCTAGTATGACTAAGTGGGATGTTTAAAGAATGGGGTATATTCTAGTTCACTAATTTTAGGGCTCAGTGGAAAAAACCCTTTAGTTCTAATACATATTAAAATTATTGGAAAATATCTATTTGTACGTTATCTGGCCCTAAGCTTAGAAAGTATAGTGTAGTAAGTATAGCTCAGCCTTTTTCTGATCGTTTGTGGACTCTGAGGGTTATAATTTAAAACATCATTCATGAGTATATTGAATATGTACTTGTATACTGGTCCTAGGACATACCTATGCTATGTAAATCTGAAATATTGATTGTTAGGCCCTTCTTTCTCCATTTTCTCCTCATTCATAAAACATTTATAGGAAGCCTAAGTGTCAGGTACCATCCCAAACTCTTGGGATTCAAAGATGACTTAAGACTCCTTGGAGGTCAGCAAGCTAGATGCATTGTATTGGCTAGAGGTCCTTTCTTCCTTTAGGTCTAATGGGAAGAGCTACTTGTAAAGCTCTGTTGGTCTTACTTTGTTCTGCTTAATTGAACTTCCGAGTCAATCTTGTAGATCTGTGCATATCATGGGCAGGTTTTCACAAAGACCTGTTTGTTTTTGTGAATCAGGTGAAACAGACTCCTTACCTTATCATTCTTTGTGTAGAAATGAATTCTAGAGTTCAGCATCATTTTAGATAGGAGTTAATAGCTGAAAACAGTTTATCTTCTGAACAGAGTAAGAAATGTCTTTTAGTGATAGCTAGGTGGTGTTCCCAGATACTGATACATTTAGAACTTGATGTACTGAATGATTTATTTCTTGGGTTTTAGACTAATGTAGAATTTATTTTCTCCTATCTGCCTTTCATGAAAGAATATGGTGCTCAGGAATGGTCTCGTTGCTTCCTGAGCAGTTTCAGGGACAGTAAGACCCTTTAAACATAGGTATTCCTAATTACCTGTTCTTGGTCCTTTTCTCTTCTATCTCTGCATCCCTTTTTTCACTCAAATTCTATTCCAGTCCTGTGGCTTCAGTTCTTTCCTTTATGAGTTTGTCCAAAATACCATGTTCAGCACGCAGGGCAGAGTATAGCCCTGTTTTGTGTTCTCTGCTTTCTGGCCAGATTGGGCTAATCCCCATCCTCTTACTGTGGCTCGTAATTTCCTACCTCCGTGGACTTCCTTCTCGTTGCCATTCCTTTGCTCCCCCCCACCAATAACTCTCTGCTTACATTTTTCAAGGCCCACCCCAGATATCATTTGAGCAGCCTTCACAGCTGGATGTAATCTCATTTGTCTTATAGCTTGTTCTACATCTCTCCCTCTTTATCATATTTTCTACATTTAATTGTGATTATTTGTGTCCATGTCTTACCTATTCATTCATCTTTGTATCCTGACAGTCCCTACTCAGTGATTTATACACATAGGTACTCAATAAATAAGACACATTGCCAACCTTTCTTCAGATATAATTAATTGAAAATTGTTTTTTAAATGACTTCCAACAGCTTAAACACGGACTGTCAAAATAAGCATTAGCTTCTTCTGATCTATTTCTAAGTTCAAAAATTTCATTTGGGGGAGGTCATTTTTTTTTAAGCAGCGAGACAAGGTAACCATATATTTATACCCTACATTGCCACCTACATGGATCTTTTGAGCTTCACGTTAAATTCTCCTAGGACATTAGAGGCTGCTGAGTGGAATCATTTGCAAAAGTATGTGTAGTTAAAATGACTGATAAACCAGAGTGATGTGCTTAAACTAAGTCTTGACCAGGCAAGAGTAGAAAATGAAGTGGGGTGGGGGAAACTCCCAAGGGTGGGAGTAGAGAGGTAAGCAGGATTCAGAGAGGAACAGGCAAAAAGGTGGTCACTAAGGTGACGTGAAGGAGAGGAGCCGGGGGATGGCCAAGCCAAGGTTGGGGAGCGGGGGATTGGTGCTTATCAACAGAAGCTTTTGACAAGGTAACTTGTTAAAAGTATTTTTTGAGTTCTTCATCTATCCAGGGAAAGGGAGTGTCACTTCGTTCTGTGTTGAACAGGAGATTCTCCTGGAGGCTGTTAAATTTCTTCAGCCATCAGGGGCAACAGCCCCACAAAGGTAGAGGTGTGTACAAGGGCTGTGGTTATTTAAGGTTTGTGGTTAATGGTGTTTTGATGTTTTCGTAGTAAAATAAAACTATGGTCAACTGAAATATTTCAGGCGATTAATTTGTATCTTAACGGCTCATTGAACATCTTTTGCTAACTTAAAAGTGAGTCGCAAGACCCGTTTCGTCTTCACCCTTAATTTTTTTTTTAATTGAAGTATAGTTGATTTACAGTGTTGTTTTTAGTTTCTGGTGTACAGAGAAGTGATTCAGTTATACATATACATATATTCTTTTTCAGATTCTTTCCCATTATAGTTTATTACAAGATATTGAATATAGCTCCCTTGCTATACAGTAGGACCTTGTTGTTTATCTATTTTATATATGGTAGTTTGTATCTGCTAATCCCAAACCTAATTTATTCCCCCCTCCCTGCCCCTTTCCCCTTGGGTAACCATAAGTTTTCTATGTCTACGAGTCTGTTTCTGTTTTATAAATAAGTTCATTTGTATCATTTTTTTTAGATTCCACCCATAAGTGATATCATATGATATTTGTCTTTGTCTGTTTGACTTCACTTAGTATGATAATCTCTAGGTCCATCCATGTTGCTGCAAATAGCAGTAGTTCATTCTTTTTATGGCTGAGTAGTATTCCATTGTATATATATACCACATCTTCTTTATCCGTTCATCTGAAAAGGGCATTTAGGTTGCTCCCATGTCTTGGCTATTGTAAACAGTGCTGCCATGAACACTGGGGTGCATGTATCTTTTCAAATTAGAGTTTTCTTCAGATATGCCCATTCATCCTTAATTTTTAAAAATTTTCTGAACTGTGCTGATCTACTTTTCTTCCTTATTAAATATAAGGGTTTTTTTTTTTTTAGAATTTGTGTTTGAGGTTAAGGTCATCATTAAAAACATGAGTAATCATTTAAAAGCACTATAGTACTATCAAATGGATAGTTTTAAGCTGAATATATGATTGACATAAATTTATTTTTAATGAACACTTTTTATCTTTTGTTTCTAAGTTGACATCTTTTTAAGCACTGGTATGAAGGATAAACAGCTGCTCAGTAGGAAGTTCCAGCTAGTTGAGGTTCTGGTTAATTGAATTTTTCAAGCACACAGCCAGAGAACAGAAATATTTTGTTGTTGTATAGCTCATTTATGAGAAGTCTCAATAACTATATCAAGTGAATATTGTTATTATGAGGAACCTATTGGGAACATGGATTGGATTCTTTATATAGAATGCTTTGTTGCAATAAGAGTTTTTCTGAATATACTCGTACAAAGGTTAATTGAATATTTACAGGGTGAGTTCTGTGCTAGGCACTTCGAGGACACAAAACTGCATAAGTCATGAACCTGCACTTGAGGACCTTAGAATATAAGAGCACACAGAAGCATGTGGGACACTTCTCTATGGTTATTTAAGTAGTTTAGTTGGTGTTTGGTATTTTCAGGTTTAAAAAACCCCACTTACTTATGAATAAACACAGTCTGTAGCTGATTCTTTGCATTATGGTACCAAAATATTTTCTAAAATGTTCTTCGAAATCATAAATACTATTATTGACATTGTCTTGCATATATCAGAACTCGCCATGTTGCAAAATAGACAAATAGGTAAAATATTTTAACATGAAATAGGTGTAAAACAGGAAGTCAGGGAAAGACCTCATATTCGGTTGGTTTAGGCTGTGGGAATTTTCCTCCACTACCTGTCCCCCACCATGTTTTCTGTGGCACTGTTGACCTGTTGGTCCGCCTCAGTTCACTATATTCGAGCGCACATTCAGGACATAAATTGCATTAGGTGAGCCGTACTTGGGTAAAACTGGGATGTTGCATGGTCTCTGACTAGCTATGACAGAGGTAAACTCTTTCTGTTCAGTACCATTTTCGTCAACCTGTTCGTTATAAAAAGAGCCCATGAGGGCTTCCCAGGTGGTTCAGTGGTTAAGACTCCGTGCTTCCACTGCAGGGTGTGTGGGTTCGATCCCTGGTCAAGGAAGTTCCACATGCCACATGGTGCAACCAAAGAAAAAAGAAAGAAAGAAAGAAAAGAAACAAACAAACAAACAAAGAGCCCATGATGGGCTTATTTTCCCAGCTTACATATATCACAATTTTTACATGCATTTAAATACCATTTGTTTTTAAAAGTAAAAATGGCAGAAAACCACCCCTGAAGCCCTAAGTATTAGTGAAGGTTGATAGTTGGGTGAACTCATTAGGGGAAATTCTATCATTATCATATGGTCTGGACTGAAAATTGTCATTGAGAGGCTTATGAGAATAAAATCATAGGTGGTTCTTTCCAACATTTTAAAATACACCTATTCTAAAAATAAATACATTTATACGTCTTATTCATACTTCATCTTGAAGTTTTCATCACATTCTTTAAGCTCTTTTCTTGATGTCCTGAGATATATTCATTCATGTTGATGGTGACATTTGCATAAAGAAACCTCTTGACTGCTATGCTGTGACATCAACAAATACTCAAACTTTGCTTCGTAGGCTTATTGTTGCCATATCTTGCTTTCCTATTTCTAGTTTGGAATGTTTTTTGTTTTGTTTTGTTTTGGTTTTTTTTTTCGGTACGCGGGCCTCTCACTGTTGTGGGCTCTCCCGTTGTGGAGCACAGGCTCCGGACGCACAGGCTCAGCGGCCATGGCTCACGGACCCAGCCGCTCCGCGGCACGTGGGATCTTCCCGGACTGGGGCACGAACCCGTGTCCCCTGCATCAGCAGGTGGACTCTCAACCACTGCACCACCAGGGAAGCCCAGAATGCTATTTTTTGATGTACTTAATTGTGGAGGAATGCAGTGCCGTCTGTGTAATTTTAATTTGATCGTTTGAGATTCGACATTGTCTTCTTAGACCGCCATGCTTAAACTTATGAGGCAATAACTGACACCTTATGATTGTCTTATTTTTTTCTTTGGGGGTTCATAATACATTTTGAGTACCTGTGTTTATGTAGCACCTTTCATTTACGGGGACTTTATGAGAAAAAAAAAAAAAGGCTTCCAGATTGTTAGGTTTTCTCTTTCATGCCTTTATCTGCTACCTTATGAGAGAGGATCAGAAAGAACTGTAAACAAATTCCCTCACCTTGTTCCTTAGTCATGTGTAACTGCTACCCAGAAAAAGAACTATATGGCAGGATATATATGGGGAGAGACTCCTGTGTAAAATCTTATGCTTTACATGTTTTCAAAGGCAATGCCTTCTTTTACTAAACTATCATTTGGTACTCAGGCTTCACTCTCTAGTACATTATCTCTCCTAGTATATGACCTGGCTTCTCAACTATCTTTTTAACGCTTTGAGAACCTAGTTTCATTCTTTGGACATTCTGTACATGTAACACGCTTTTCACGAATAGAAATTCAAAGGCACTGAAAGCTCACAGAGAACACCAGCTGCCTCTCCAAAGTAGAACACAGTTCTTTCAGCTCAAGACCACATGGCCTCTTTGGATGACTCAGTCTTGGAATAAAAATTATATTTTATTTGCGTATCTCTATGACAGATGAATTCTATATGGCTTGAGAAGACTGAAAGACCTCAAGGTTTATGTGTCTGTGTGGGTCATTTTTCTCTGTGAATTAGATTTCATTTTATCTTCGATTGAATGTTTCTTAGAGATTTCTGTTGGTTGTAACATTTTCAGTAAGAGATAAAATGTACTATTAAGTTTATTTTACAAAACCCAGACTTCAGAGACTGACACACACTGTTAATAGCACCTGTTTTCTGCCTCTGGGAAAGATCTGTTTTCATGAATAATATCTGCTTGCAGTAAACAGTGGCTCTGGTGTCAGGTTGGGATGCCCAGGGCTGATTCATCTTTCTCCATCTGACATAATGCAAAGTGACTGCCTGGTCCCTGGACTCCGATGAGGAAAGCCTCTCAGAGCCTTCTCTCCTCTCGCCCCTAAAGGAATCAAGCCACGGCCCCGCTCCGCTGCTAGTGGTCTCCACTTTGCCTGAATTATGAGCAGGTGATTTGTCTCATCTTTGCAGGACACAGAGCAAATTAACATGAAAATATCGCTTCCCAGAAAACAAGGCAGGCTTGAATGCCCTGTCGCTGCCGGTCATTAGCCATCTGCCACCGACACTCATACTCTGTTTATCACATTTGAAATTCAGAGCAGATGTTGCATAATAAAGTGATCCCAAAAACAAGACAAGAAATTCAAAGAACAAATACTTCACAATAATGATAAGGATCCTGGAAGGAGATTTTTTTCAATCTAATAGCAAGGCTGGACTTAACTGAATAGACCATGGTTTTAAAAACACACACAGCCACATGCACACACATCTTTCCTGGTGTTTAATGCACACTGCTTTTTTTGTAGTCACATGAAATAATTTTTGAAGAAAGTGCATTTGTGAAGGATGCCTGAGAGGACTGTTTAATAAGATTAATTGTAATAAGCAAAGTGGAAAGTTGTAATAACACTAGTTCTGGTACAAAGGACCTCATAGGTCAGTCATGCCAGTGTTGGTTTTTACTCTAAAATGGGCCTCAACTTACAGCAATGTGACTTAAATTACTTCACTCCTGTAGTATAGTTGGATCTCTCAGGGTTTGTAGCTAGCCAGTGTGGTTGCCCAGACAGCTTATTTTCTTCTTGGTACTCCAGATCTTATGTTCCCTCTACCCTTTGCCTCCCCTGCCTCCTTCCCTGCCCCCCACTCTTCCCCCCATCCTCCACCCCCCATGCGTGTGCGCACGCACACACACACACACACACACACGCACACTCACACACTCTTAGCTTCCCCAGGCTCTGCGTAGCTCTGCCCCAGCTTCCTCCTCAGTCCCTGGCTTTGGGCTCTCTCCAACCTCAGTCCTAAGAGTCTTTCATTTAAGTTTCACTACCCTTCCACATTAATGTAACATTTTACAGGATTGGTTATTGGAATGTTTTACCTAATCAGCCTATGTGCATTCTAGACCCTTCTTATGCCTTATAAAAAGCACATCATTCGTGGTATATTAACAATTGTGCTTAGAGGCATTCTGCTTTTTAAAACTCAGGCGTCTGAACTTTCATCAGGAATGTAACCTATGTCATAGTTTTCCTCTGTGGAAAGTCAGCTTGGAATGTAGTCTTCTGACTCAAAAGAAATGCTTTCTCCACATAGACCACACCCTCGTTCCCACCCTTACCTGTGTATGTGCCCGCCTCACTCCCCCCGCCACCAACACACAGAATTTGGGGGAATTTTTAAAAACGGGAACATCAGCCATAATGCTAAGCAAAAGTTAGGCAGCCACCCTGGGGGTTGCTAGAGGGTTAAATCAAAGTGGCCCCAGCAATTGACCATCATCACCTCTAATAGAAGAGCTGATCGGAAGGAAGTGAGTCAACACTGAGTTTACCTCAAATTTAGGGGGAAATGTAGGGTGAGTGAGCTACATCTGTGGTAACTTTCAGTAACTCTTCAGGGAGAACATTTTTAGATCATCTAGGTTTTGAGGACTCTCCCAGAAACAAATCCTTAAGCAATTTCCCAAGCCCTTGTAGTAGTTGAAAATATCGGAGAAAGAGGACAGAATTATGCAGATACATGATTATCTAAAAGTATGTAATAACAAACTATAACAGAGTTATTTTGTGGTTGTTTTTTTTTTTCCTAACAGGAAGTATGGGTTAAAAAGAAAAAAAAAAAAACACTAGTGTCTTTCTAAAGGTACTGTAAGACTGACTCACTAAAATAAATATTGACTCACTAAAATAAACAAATGACACTTTGATCAAGCTAATAATAGGTAAGTTGGAATCTCTTTAGAAAGTGCTTTCTCACCTTGGGCATTAACTCTGTTTATAGAGCCCATGAAAAAGTTGCAGGCAGTATATACCCAGTGCGTATCACCATGGTGACAGATGGCCGAGTGATGCTCCACAGAGAAGAGGGATATTCGTCACCCAAGTTTAATGTGTGCCTAAGCTCCCTGGTTACAGTATCTTTTCTGGCTCTCTTCCTCTAAATGTTGGGTGATCCAAAGCTTCACCCTCATCTCTCTTCTCCCTGTCTACACTTTCTGGCCAGGTGATAGGTGATGTCGTTCAGTCCCAAACCCTCAGGTATCATTATTCTCCAGCCTGACCTCTCCCCCTTGCTCTAAATGCATTATAGTCGACCAGCCGTTCCGTTTGATATCTCGCCACCAAAACATTGCCCAAGAATCTTCTCCCCAGCTCAAGCCTTCCCCATCTGCCCAGTTGTTTGAGCCCCAAACCTAAGGATCCTTCTAGCCTTCTTTCCTTCACAATCTTCATCTAATCCCTTAGCAAGTACTTTTGGTTTTATCCCCAAAAGATAACCCCAGTCCGACTGCTTCTCAATATCTTTGTTGCTAGAGCTCTGGTCCAACCCATCAGACCAGCTTCCTAACTCAATATGCTGTTTCCACTCCAGCCCTGTTGTAGATTATCCTCCATACAGCAACCAGAGGCACCTTATTAAAGCATAAATAAAAGTATTACTCCTTTGCTGAAAACTTTTCTCCAGTAGTTTGCTATGACTTGTAGAATAAAATAAAAAGTCTTGCATGACCTAGAGCTCTTCCTTCCTACCCACCCCCTTCCTCCCAAGCTCTGCTCTGCCTCTACTCTTTTGGTTCCCTGTCCTTCAGCCACACATGCCTTCTTTCTGTTCTTCCAGCATGCTTCCAGCTCAGCGTGGGTACTCATTGTTCACTCTGTTTGGAATGTTCCATGCCTCTCCCTCCCAAGCCCCACAGGTAGGGTTCCTGTTTCTCACCATTCTAATCCCAACTCAGGTTCTATCCTAACGACTCCTCTGATCACTTCACCTACCACTCCACACCTACTTACAGCTTACCACATTACACCACGTCGTCCCATTTTATCTTCTTCAACGCTTAGCCGAAGTGATCTCATTCACTTTTTTATATTTTTCCCAGCTAGAAGGTGAGAGCTTTGAAGTCCAGTCTCTAGTTTATTGCACTATCCCCAGTACTGTCTGGAATATATAGATGACCCCCAGTAAACATGTGTTGGTAACTATATTTTTATGCCTACATTTCAGAGTTAATTAGAGGGTTGATTACATAGGCACCTACTTTCCCATTGTACAAGTGAGGAAGTTGTACTTTTTCAGGCATACATAAGTATATATTTATATATATTTACTTTTCTATTATATATATGCATATACATATATAACAGAATAATACATATGTATGCATATACATACATATATATGCATATACATATATAAAATAGAAAAGTAAGCTGAGAATATGCCATAGCTCAACACATCTACGTGGCTCTTTCTTCATGGTGGGCAGGGACACTGTGGGATTATCCATATTGTAACTAAGGATTTGCTTGGTTGGCTTGGCTTAGATATAGTCTAAAACCAATAACGGATCTCCACTAGAACTATAAGGCATTTTCTCCTTTAATATAATACTGACTTGACTAAATTCCCAAAATTGTTCTCTTTCAATGTTGGACTCTGCTAATTGTGTTTTATACTAAGGATGGGACATTGAGTCCAATGAAGCGATTGATTGACGCTATGAATCTTAGAGCCCATTCTCATCTCTCAGGGGTAGAGTGACACATTTTTTAAAATTTAAATGTAAGTTTCCATATATTCACTGTGTGTGCAGAGGTCTTTCTCATCCCCACCATGAGAAGTAGCAGCTTCAAAGAGTTAAGTTACTTTAAAAAGATCTAATTGGAAATCCTCTCCTATATTTATTCATTTGGATTTTTACCATTCGTATCCAGAGATTTCAGATACCCACATGGTTGTGGAGTTTGGAAGCTAAGAAAGCACATTCTACTAGAGCAGTTGCTAATGATTTGCAGTCACTAATTTTTAAATTAGTGAAAGGCATCTAGAGAAAGTATCCACCAGTTATCTAAGATTGTAACTTCTTCCTCATTCCTAAGCAAGGTGGAAAGGCTTAATCAATTGTTTCATTGCAGTTAAAATCATTATTGGTTCTATTAAATATTTGTTGAAATGAGTAAGTGCTTTCACAAATGGTTGTGCAATGAAGCCCATAATGAAAACCTCATAATGGTAGGTATGAGAATCAAATATCTCTAGCAAATGAAATACTGTTGCAAATACTCTCCTTCTGCTCTTCCTCTTTCTCATCACCACTATCAAAGAGCAAAATTCTCCAAAAAGATTGACTCCAGTGGATAAACTCAAATGAGGAGAGTTTGACCTGAATTTGGATTCATTTATCTAAATCAGGGCCTTGATGCAAGCATCTGAACACTGTGACTCTTGATGTCTTAGGAATTAAAAGAAAATTCTGTGAATATTAGAAATGAATAAGTATAAATCTAATCTTTAAAAACTCTAGCTACCACCGTACAATGGAAGCCTAATTTGGATGCCTGGAAAACAGACTAAACCCAACAAATTTTGTAAAAATGAGTTACCATCTCATAAGGGGTTAATGAAGTTAAGGTAAACATAATGCTCTTTCTCCAGGTGTGGTCAGTGAATCACCTATATAGTCACCGCCTGGGGTGCTCATTTAAATTGACAGTCTTGCCCTAAACATAATCTCAGGAGGGAGCTTCCAATAAGTACCCTCTGATGTTGCTTATAGACACTGCTGTTTAAAAGATACTCCTTACAGTTTGACATATGACCCTACTTGGAAATGGAAAATGTCTGAGATGACTCAAACCTCTGGAATATTTGCTTGCCTATGAGTAGGTGGCCCCAGCCATTCAGAGGACTCTAATCTAAGCTCAGATGAATCAGGTGTGGCATTTTAACTGACGCCGTCTGACTGTATGAATACTTGTTTAAAAGCACCGATGTTTTATTCCTTAAGATGGTCTATTGGAAAATGCTAACTCATTTATATGAATTACAGAGAAAACGCTTAGGAACATGAGAATTCTAACTAGAAAGTCTTAAGCCGCCCAGAAAGCTACTCTTCTCAAAAACAGTGTTCATGACATATCATGATTTGACCTTTGAAAGATGCTTTTTGTTTCATTTCACTTAATGTTCTCACAGTTCTCTGTGGGCCTAACTTAGTAAACCATTACCAGATTTGCAAGTGTAATGATCAGAATTCCTAACCCTGTTTTATTGATTTGATGAGGAACCGAAACCATATGAAACTTAAGTGAATCATAGGCATAGATTTTTAGTGCTGACCCTAATGTGGCCAAACAGTGTTCAGGTACTTACTTTGAGGCTCACGCATTAGAAGATGAGTGCTCAGAATTTCTTCCACTTGTGTTTCTAAGCCTTTAACGAATGTAAGCTAGTAGCTTTGTTGGTTTTTATATTTACCATTGCTCTCTGCTGTCCCTGACCATACTTGTTCATTTTTCCTTTCTTGGACAAAACCAAAGAAATATTTATCATTCTACTCTAGTATAGTCACACCACTTTTAGATTGGAAAGCTAAAATAGAACATAGCAGGAAATTGGGGACCACAGGGCATAGGAGGTTTCACTCCGAATTAAGTTTAGGAACTGCAACGTTAAAGGGTTTAAATCTACACTGAGCTATCAGATGCTGATTGATCTGGAAACAGATATCCTTAATTGAAGTTGCTCTGTGAATGTGTTTAGTTCTATGAATATGTTGGAACACTTACTGAACATTTTAATTTCACTGTCACATTTTATTGTTTAAATCTGGAACTCACCATCACCCATATCTGAAGACCTGAAGTGTTTACTGAGACAAAGGTGTGGTATAAAAGCTGTAGGTGAGGGCCCTGCTTCCCTCCGTCTCTTCCCTCTGTAAAAATATATTCCGAGTCAGGAGGATGCGGGTGCAAGAAGAGGAAGACATTGGTTTGTAGTAACAAGAGAAGAATTGATTTAATGGGTTCCAGTGAAAAAGGAGAGATTTATGTACCCTCAATAACCACTCCCTAAAAGTTAGGTCTTTTAAAAATACGTGATGCTGAGTGTAAATATCTGAAACATTACATTACTAACTTTTGTTTCCCCCATTATGATTCTTTCTCTAGTCATAGCAGTTTATCTTGTAGACCTGAAGTCATTTAATGTTTCAACCAGATATTAAAGGTGGCTTGATTCATGTCTTCAGTGTGCAAAACTACATGACTCCAAATAAATGAAAATCAAGGACATAAATATTGGTTAAGTTGGTCTTTGGCATCATATATTCTAAATGTTGCCACTGTATTAACGGCCCTTGATATGCTTCTCGTGATTGCTGTAAGATCTTGATAAAAAACAGGAGTTGGGAAGAAAGTAAAATATAAGTTACATTAGAATGAGTTAAGAAAAGAGTTGCATTTTGGTGTCGTCCCAAGCAGGGAGATTTATGAAAGCATCGCACACCAAGAGAAAGGACTTCTTTTCTGTTTCAGCTCCATCACTTTCACCACCACAGTTTCACAGGACTTCTTACTTTATTTATCACCAAGTTCCATAATTAACATATGGTTCATGTTATTGATTTCTCAGGTTTCAAAGTAAAATAAATTGAGCTTTCTTCCACATTTAGAATATACAGTTTTTTTAAGGAACTCTAAACAAAGACATGCATTATTTGTAAGTTAGAGAGCAGCTGCCAGAAAACAGAAAATTAGGAATGGAGTCATGGGTGAAATAATAGAGATACTGTTCAGAGGTAACCCTTTGTACAGCAGGAAATTTTCCTTAGAAAAGAGACAGCTGAGTTTGCTTGTAAATTTTGCTAGAAACAGGACTGATTTAGTAACATTTAGTGCTGGTTAGGAGGCTGAAGACAGCATTCCAGCTTTGGATACCAAGCAATTGCTGTCTTTTGTGGTTTTGTATAAAGTCTAAACACTTTATAGTTTTAAAAGGTATGTGTATATGAGGGGGGGTGCTGCTATTAATTTTTTTAATGAATAGAATAATATATCAAATATCAGATCTGAGAGTAGAGGAGGGTTTTCTAAGCATAAAACAGTAGAAGTTGTCACAAAGGAAATACTTCATAGGTTAGACCATAAAAATTTTAAACTTAAAATATTACAAATAGAACTAACAGGCAAATAAAATATTTGCCAAAAATACAGCAGACGTTTAATATACTTAACATATAAAAAGCCCTTAGAAACCAATAAAAAGAAAATTACCTAATTCAGATATGAATAAAGAACATGAACAGACAGATTCACAAAGAAATACGTATGCACAGAATGGCTGGTAGATAGGTAGGGGAAGTATTCCACTGCACAAATAATCATTGAAATGCACATTAAAACCAGAATGTATCATTATAGGAGATGATTAAATGAATTATGAAAATTCATTTAATGGAATGATTTTTCAAAAAGACTTATTTTTGAATAATTGCCTAAAGAAAGATAATATTCAAACTGTATATATAATACAATCCCAATTTTGAAATTATTTCAAATAGATGCATAGAAAACTAGAAGGAAATATGCTAAAATACTAAGTGTATATCTCTGTTAAGGTGTGGGTTGTTAATATATAAGTGAGCATGTACATTAAGCCATATGCAATTGTCAACAGTTGACTGATTCAACCTAATATTTTTATAATCTGACAAAAGGGTGTTATGTGTTTTAGTACGGAATGCCTTCTATTATAGAAAAGTTGAAGTTCTTATATCTGAATCTTTTCTTGAGCCCGACATAAGAATTAGCAACATAACATCATGTCGTTTGTGGTTAGGCGACACAATAGGAGAGATTTTGTAAAGTAATCAGTGTGTGTACATTAAAACATTTAATACTTGTTTATTGATGCTGATGATATGGATAAAAGGGCAAATGTTGAAAGACTGGGGAAAAAAAGTGATCGGGTCTTCTAATCAGTCTTACACCATTGTTACTATCTCCTTTAATCTTATCTGCATTTTACCATTAAGTGGTATAATGGGCAATGGAGGAATTTCTGTTGATTGTAAATGGAAGCAATTGCTGGTGAGTCATAAACTTTTAAATTAACGTCTGCATATAAAATAAAGTTACAAGCCTGTGTTTACTACAGTGGCAGGTACTGGTGTGGGTTTCTTTAATGATCTCTAGGTTTTCAATATTTTTTACATGGAATCAACTTTCAATCCTCTTGTTAAAATCAGCTCATAACACTTACAGTATATAGTTCAGCAAAGGCTGTTTAGGACTATGCATTATTCTGTGCCTGCTAAAAGAGGAACATTTCTTTTCAAACCCTGAATCGGCCTCTACAGGGAGATTGCCCACAGATATTGAATAGATAAGATGTTGTGAATGCAGAGTTAGTTTAATGAAAGAGTGTCAGTTGTCTTTCCTATTTTCCCCGAAGTAAATTATTTAATTTGAGACAAAATGCTAACAGCGATCTTGGTAGTACACTTGCCCTTATAATAACGTGAATAACTCCACTATCCACTCAAAGACAAGCTACTTTTTTTCAAAATTAAAGGGGGAAAGTGATGCCAAACAAAGGGAATTTGAATATATGCTTATTATTATTTTTTTTTTTTAACCTTTCCTTAAAGTCTATTGTCTCTTCCCATTTATGGCCTTTTGAGCACACGAAGATGAACATAGACCAGGGTAGATGATAGTAAATGAAAATTGTTGAAGATATGTCATTTATAGAAAGATGAATACCCATAGCTTTGGTGGTCCCCTTGTTGGGTTTAGAAAACTGCATCACCAAACACATTCAAAATATTGAATTGCTTGTATCCCAGACTGAATCCTCAGTACAGTGGGTAAAATTGCTGTGTTCCAACTTAGCTCTGTGAGCCCCTAAGAAGATAACTCTTAAAGTGGACGCAACAGCAGCTCTTGATGATAACCTAAAGTATTGGGTAGGAGGGAGTCCCATTTCACTTGGAGAGAAACCACTGAGCTTTCTTTCCTCCAGCCAAAATAACAAAGTCCTAGCCTCTGGTGATTGATGAGCATGTTGCCAGGGGAAATGGACTGGAAAATCATCCCTTGTCTTTTACTTGCCACAGGAAATCCATAACAGAGATCTCCATTCTTCTTGTTCTGATAAGAGGCCTAACGAAGCATCCAGAAGGGCCGTGAAGCCTGGAAATGTGTTATACCCAGCTGCTTGCTGGGTTGCCTTTTAAAATACGACTCATAATTCCCTAACTCACAAATCGAACATGTGTGCAGTTGGATAGCCTTTGACAAGCCACGCAGCTTTTTGACCATTACAATGTGGCAGTTGAGCCGAGAGAGGCTGTTTTAATAAGTATAGGTATCCCCTGTTTAACCTAACAACATGCATTTCAAGAGGTATCTGTGCAATCAAATTCAATACGTAGCATTCTCTTACTTTGGCATTGTTAAATTGGATATTCATAGGCTGGAAAAACTTGGGAGCTCAGAAATGAAAGCTAGGGCTAAATTTGTAAATGCAAATACAAATATTGTTTTAACTAACCAGAAACATTGTGAGAAGCACCCCCCGGCACACCTCCTGCCCTTCGTGGGTAAGGCCGCAGAGCTGCTGCTGAAGCTGTGGGCATCACACTGCAAGCTTGGGATTGCACATGCACATGTCTTCGGGAATACTTGCGGAGTCAGTTTTGAGATGTTCAAGCTCAGGCCATGCAGTTGTCACATGAGAGGGACTGTGTCTGAATTTGTTTGGGATTCCTGTTTATTAAGGTTTCCACATTGGTCTTGGCAAAAGGGATCTGTTATTTAGTAGTTTCTCAGCACCCTTTGGATTTGGTGTGTTTGGATTTTCATTAAAATACTACTTTGTTATCAGAAAGCAGGAGTCCTTAAAGACTCCTACATCGGCAGTGAACACTAAAAGAAAGGCTCAGGTAGCCTTATGTAGTATATTTTGGAAATGTGTTTGTTTAAGAGATTAGGGTTTCCACTTCCATGACTTCTTCCTTTGTGTTTTTTCCAGGCCTGCATTCCAATTCTGAGTTAGAAATGTTTTAAACCTTTCCTACATTATATTTATAGGAATAACAGCCCATCCACTAAAGTTATTCCCAGAGCCTTTATTTGCTAGTGGTAGGCATGCAAGCTGTTTTATGCTTTCTCTCTGGTCTTATGCTTCTTGCCCTAGTGACTTGGAGAATTTTGTTGATTCCGTTTGGTGGTGGAAAGATAGATGGCCAAAGAATGACCATCCTGAGGCCACCACTCTAAGGCTGGCTTTGAAAAGCCCTCTTGGAAGTGGAAACACATGTTCGTTCTCCCCAGGACCAACCTGGTAACGCTGCAGGTTATTGCAATCTCTCCTCCCACTATTCCCTCCCCCAAAATGAGAGGCCTGTTGAACTTAGACCAAAACCTCTACATTGTTCATTTGCTGAATTGCCTGGTTGCTGCGAGTGTTCCGTGTCCCTTATGTTCTCAGAAACTGGCTACATCTTCGCATCAGTACACTGTAAAACTTGGGATGGAAGCGAAAGTGAATTGAACAGATTCTTGTTTTTATGAGTATCCACTACTTCAGAGCACCCAAATTTCACTCCATTGCCATGCCCAGACATAAAATTGAGGCACCTCTTTGTTGTGCCTTTCTGACATGCCCTCAGGGCTTCCAAATTTATTATAAAACACTTACCAGTGTAATTTTCCCATTGCAGCTTTCCATCTTTCTCCTTACACTTGACTTTTGAGTTGTATACAACATCACGGTGAGGTGAAGTTCCTGTTTGCTCCTCCCCCCACCCCGCTTTTAAAAAATTTATATGCCTCTATTTGTTCTTCTGAGCCCAAATCAGCAGGGCCTAATCCATAACAGAGCCACCATTTTAAGTCCCCACCGGCTGAGTTTGATTCCTGATTATATAAAGAGGAAAAAGCAGATCTTGCCAAGGTTGGGGCAGATTCCCGGATCTTGCCAAGGTTGGGGCAGATTCTCCAACCTTGCAAAACGTTGCAGACAATTAATGGGCTTGAACTCGAGATGCTTTTGTGCGTGTGCTTGTATGTGTGAGAAAGAGTGAAAAAGATACCCCATGCATAGAATTTTTAAACTGGGCAGCCCCATGGTAGTTCACTAGAGGCAAGAGATACCCTGTTGGCTCCTAGGCTTTCCTGGAAGCCACCTGCTGGAAAAGCTTCCTTGGAGACGAATGTCACATGGCTTCCTTTGGCCTGAATGATGTTCCTACCCGAGCTTATACCTGAGGAGGCCTTGGAAGAGGAATACTTCTTATACCCAAAGTACTGTGGCGATTGGGGTCCTACAGTTTGCCACTCAGGAAAATAAACCGGCGTATTAACTCCCAGCAAACGCTACCTCCTTGGTTTGAAGCGGTTTGTAAAGCATTTTCTTCCTGGTTTGTGCGCCCCACATTGTTTCGGCTTCTCTCATCACTGACCAGCTGGCTCGTTGGTGAATAGAACTGTGGGCCCCTCGCCATGTTTCATGTGAGGTCTTGGCTGGGTGGCAAACAGGCAGCCTGTAGCCAGTGTCAGCAATTCAGGAGGAATTGGCACAGCAGTGTCCCCATTAATTTCTGCTTGTCACATACTGTCATGCAAGTTACACCAGAGAGGAAATGACCGTTAAAAAAAAAAAGGTACCCTTGTGGCACTGGGTCCCCTCCAGACGTTCCCCGAGGTTAAACAAGTGGATACAATTAGCTCTACACAGACAGCTGCGGGGAAGGGAAAGCCTAGAAGTAGGCCCCAGGGCAATGTGTCTTTCCTGTTAGCAAGGAGTGTCAGCTATCAACATCTGCCATATTTTAACCCTTCAAAGGGCCCCGTAAATTAAGGGGAGCTATTATCCTACGCTCTGCTGATCATTATCAATCATAATGCCTTGGGAAATTATCACAGTGCTGCTGCCTTGGTGGCAGGTTTTGTCCTGTGGGGAGCGTTCTTTATGTTTTTGCCAGGAGCAGAGAAGGGCAGTGGAGGCAAAGAGGGTGGGGGGAAACTGGCTCTTTAATCGTTGGTAATTTACTGCCACAGGGAAGGGGACTAGAGTGGCAATAAACTCTTCTTCAGTTCAAACTCAAGTCGTTAAAATTGGTGGGCTCCAGCCGGCTTCCATTTCCAAAGAGATCAGTCTTGCTGACTGACTTTTGTCAAGCCGTCTTCACCAAGAGCGATGGCGGCTTTTAGAGCACAAACAAGAGCTTTGGGAAATGAGAACCAGTTTTAGAGGAGGAAGGCGATCCAAGATGAGAAAAGAAACTCTAAACTAAATTAGAGGCTTCCAAAAACTGTTGTTTTATTTTTCAAAGATTGAAATGATTAAGCTGCTGTTATCCAAATGGAGTCCTGACTAACCTTTGTAAGCGCACACTGTGCTTTGGGGTAGATTTGTCTAGTGAAAGTCTGATTGCCAGCAGGGAGCGAAGGGTGAATGAGACAGTCCCATGTGAAATTATGTTTGTTGAAATGTACTCGTTTGAACTCATCATAAAAACTGGAGGAAAAAAAGAATGGTTTATTACCATGTTTTAACCCCAACAGGTATTGGGTTCATATTTGTGTACTTAGAACTTTCTTTTCTGAAAAGATACCATTTTGCTTGGGGGCATGAGTATTTATTTCTCGGTCAGACAGGAGTTCTGAAAGTGGTCAGTAATGATGATTGTGGGGGACCTGAGCTGATGTTCACCTGTATGATTGCACAAGGACAAGACAATGGAGGGAATAATCATCTTTGGATTTTCCTGAGTCCTTACTTAATGTTACTAAGGAAAATTCTGGCATCCTTTAAAATAACTTTAAGTAAGGGCTAAGAGCCACCATCAGAATAACTGAGTAGAAGTAACACTGTGTCATATTATCTAGACTTCATTTCTTCCTATATGGAAGAAAAGGTGGCATGATCACCAAGGAGAGCTTGGAGGTGTTGTCAGCAATGAATGTGAGAGCTGTTGCAATCCTATGGCATTATTAGTCTGAGACCCTCATTTCATAGACCCTCATTTTATAGGAAACAGAATCTCAGGAACTTGTCTACGATCTCACAGTGAAGTAGAGGAAGAACTCAGGTCTCTCCTTCCCAGGTGAACTGTTCATATCATTCCATGGCCTGCTCAGTAGAGCCCATTTCAGCAGCAACAAATTGGTCCCTTTGTCCTGTTGACAGCAGGGAGTAGGAAGGAACCATAAATCTGGGGTCCAGGCGACTTTCTTCAGTAAGGGGCACAGCCAACTTCTGCCGTGACGTCAGGCTGTGAATTTGATGCACCAGTTTTAGTTGGCCCTATTAGAGCAAGAGATGCCAATGTTAAAAGATGGTCTTCTTGTACAATTTTAAGTATATCTAGAAATATCTAAAAGCATTTCTTAATTTTAGTGTCAAGATAATATATAGATTTGGGAAAATTAACCTCTTTAGGTATTTACAATCTTTTCAATATTAGATCACAAAGAAGAAAAAGCAAAGTATACATAAATGTGAGCCCACACGAATATGTGGCCAATCCCTAACTATGAGATCTCTTTTTGTCTTGTAAATGTCTTATAGACTAAATATGCGTTTTTCTATTACTCATGTTACTGATCCCTGATTTAGGGGATAATCAGTAATTGACTTCTGTTTGAGCTTAGGTGAATATTGAAGTATCTAATTTAATAAGTTATTAAATGTCACCACAATTTGATGCTCAGGAGTGGATTTATTCACCATAAAGTAGATTCTTATTTCAGTTAAAAATGAGAACACAGAGAAACTAAATTACTATACTTACTGATGTTCAAACAGCATTGTTTTCTCAGAATTGTTTCTTAGGCCTGATTTCAGGATCTGATGTACAATGTCAGGCTTCAGTTGAAGCACATACCTGAAGACTGCCTAGGCTCCAGAGGAATACCAGATGATTGGAAACAGAATAGCAGAGAAAATACCAATTTAGTGAACAATAATGAGCCAATTAGTCAAACAACATTGGCTTGAATTTCATGGGAAGGCACTGAATCATTACCAACTCTTGTGGTATTCACAATCATAACATCAATCATGATGAACCACTTTGGTAGTCATGTGTCCATAATATGTAATTCCATAAAAATTCTCTTGGTTTTGGCATTAATTAATAGTGACTCTATTTTGTAAAATGGCATATTTCATTGAAAACATTTGTATTTAAACACATCAACTAAGAACTTGAAAAATCTTTCCTAGCATTCGTTAGAATTATAATTGCTGAGTTCCCATGGGAAAAAGTAGTTTCTCATTTTAAGTCCCAAAGTTTCGATAGGATTTGATATAGCATTTTGTTTCACTTCTAGTCCTAATGACTCACTGAATTCCTTTCCCCAGAACTTGTCCCCTGTTTACCCTCGGCATTTGCTCTCATGTAGACACAAGCCTAGTGAATCAATAAGCATGACTATTTTCATGAACAGTTGAATAGTTCAATGTTGTATGCAATGCCATTGGAAGACATTGTCTAGTCTGCCAGTTTAAGGAAAATTAACATTTCTTATACCTTCATATCTTGGTCGAATTTGGTTTTTTAAAAACGTTAAATTCTGGGGGAAACTTGTCAAAGCTGAGCCTGGGATATTCTCATGCAGTTGGGAAGTAGCCCTGTCTCATTTTACAGGTGGAGGCAGCTGGCATAACCGGCTAATTAATGACTTGCCCAAGTTCACACAAGTAAAAAGCCAGGAGCTAGATTTGTGACTCTTACACAATCCATTAGACTGTTTTCATCTAAGTCATCGCAGTAGAATTAAATATAATTTATGTATCTTTGTCAGTACTATTTAATAAGTCCGATTTACATAAATGTTTTAGTATTTCCATGCCCTCCAGGCCATTAAGGCAATTAATTTTTATAATTTTAATTATTATAAGCCTCTAAGTGTATAAAATAAATTCAGAAACAAAATAAAGACAGATACATATAATTTTATTATTATTAAATCCCATGGTGTCAATGATAGGATTCAGAAGTAAAAGCTTTTCATTAGATATTGGCTGCTCATTATGTATATTGCATTTTGTTTAACACCTCTAAAATTATATTCAGAGTTAAGGAGAATATATTCTTATTTCTGCAGATTTACTTGTAAACCATTCTGGAATACAGAGTGGGTTTTCAAAGATAGAGCTTGTTTCTTTAACATAAAAATCCTGTAAAAAGTTAACAGAACTGCCCATGTGATCACTGTTTTCGTGATGTTTCCTCACAGACCTGTAAATTTTCACCTGTCTGGGGTTGTTGTTGCCATATTGTTGTCATTGAGAAAAAAATTCCACGTTAGGATAGTCTCTAGTTAAATTGTCTTCTTTCCAATAAAAAGATCCTGCCCCTTCCCTTATTTATTTATCTATTTGTTTATTTATTTATCTATCTTTGTGGTGCGTGGGCTTCTCTTTGCGGTGGCTTCTCTTGTTGCAGAGCACTGGCTCTAGGCGCGCGGGCTTCAGTAGTTGTGGCACGAGGGCTCAGTAGTTGGGGCTCACGGGCTCTAGAGCGCAGGCTCAGTAGTTGTGGTGCATGGGCTTAGTTGCTCCGCGGCATGTGGGATCTTCCCGGACCAGGGCTCGAACCCGTGTCCCCTGCATTGGCAGGCGGATTCTTAACCACTGCATCACCCTTTTTTTAAATTTTGGGTGAATGACACAGGAATTTTAAAGCAATTGTGAATTAGAGCCCACCTTAGTTTAAGACAAAGTTTATCCCAAATACCCTTTTTCTTCTTAAAATATCAGTAATAATCTTGCATCTGAAATAGGGATTCATTATCCACCTTCAGACTTCTTAGCAGTTTTTCTTGTGACTTAGTATCTTATGCCTTTATTTGAGAACAGGTAGAGATTGTGAGAGACCACTGAAAATAGAATTTTAGCATTTTGAAGGAATTACTGTGTTACATCGCTCCTCCAGGCAGTTTAGAAACCACTCCTGGAATTTCTTTTTGTTTATTTAGTGTTTTGTAGTTTTTAGAATCTGTGTCTCTTTCCTTTGTGAAAAATAAGAAGACCTCCCAGACTGTAATTTTTACTATCAACTTCTGTAATGATCACATATGACATCCCTATAGAAAATATACTTTATAGTTGTTTAGGTGGTAATCTGTACTCTGCCTCAAAACCTAGGAATAGTTTTAATAAGTCTTTATAAAATCTATCATTAAATATCATTAAACCCTTTTTTAAAAAATTCATTTATGCCAGGTACATTTTTATATTGTGAAAGCTGGATTAAACCAAAACAGAGTTTACAGAAACCAATCAGAATGCACTTGAAATTTACATTGCAAGTGTAACAGGACAGATTTTCAAAGCCAGCATTCTAGTTCCATCAGGTCCCCAAAGACTGGGATGTTGAAAAGGCTCACCTTCCACAATGTGACATAAATTCATTTCTTTGTTTTACTTTTCTTCAGAAATGGCTTATTGTACTAATAAGGTTTTGTCACCATGACTGTATATTCTTTGTAGATCATGTGCATCTATCCCATTCCCATTTTACCCTTTCTTGTAATTTCCCAAATATGGTATACAGCCAGTTCAACTTGAAATCTTGAGAAGTTGACAAGGTTTATCTAGTAGACTCTATTAGTTAGAAGTGTCAACAAAACCAGAAGAATCATTTTTAACCTACTTCTTAGGAGGGCATTTTTAACAGCTTTAAGGTATCACTTATACACAAATCAATGAAACTGTAAAATTTTCAAAATTAAAAAATACCTTGGAACTGATACAGTCTAGCCTTTGGACGTTACATTTAAGGAAGCGAGTTCCAAACGAGTTGGGTAATTTGCCAGAAGTCATGCAGTTTGGACTAGTCCTAGAACTGTATCCCAGGCCCTGGTATTCTACTCAGTGAGCTTTCCAAAAGCCATATAAATGTGGTTTTGTTCTTATTTCTAATTATTTACTATAATAAAGACCTATACTTAAAACATTTTGTTGTTGGTTTGGATGAGTTACTATACTTACTTGCACATTCCTCTAAAAACAATGTTAGTTTGAACTTTGCCCTTGTTTTTACTTACCTAACCCCAGAATCCCGAATGCTTTCTTCGCTAGAACTTTCATTCCTAACATTTTATTCTCTTTAAATACAGCCTCATTCCACGTGTGTTTTTTTTCTCCATGAAGAGCTGTACTGATTTGTCTACTTATTTCATTTCAGTAATGTTCATGCACTATCAGAGTTCTTGTTCCTTATTCTATTTCCCTGGTAGCTTCCAGCACAGTTACTTGCATATTTGTCAAATAAGGATATATGTCAAATAAGCTATTCAATTCAATAAATGTTTATTGCACACCTTCTATACGCAAAGCGCTGTGCCATTCCAGGACTAGAGATGGCTAAAAATAAAGTAAAGCAGAATGCCTTCAAAAACTTACAGGACACACAGGGCACATGCTGCAAAGCAGTCCGACCTTCCCGGTGAGATATATAAAGGAGGTAAAAGAGGTGCAGTAGTGGCTCAAAGTATCAAAAATGCACACGTGATTAAAGGAATGAGAACTTAACATCCCCACCCTGAAGAATTTGAGATTTGGCTTTGGTCCTTGGCTTATACTTTATTTTGTAAGTTGATCTTATGATACAGAACTCACCTTGCAGACTTCATATTTACATTCATTAATTCCACAGGTGTGGATGGGGACATGGGGGAGGGGAATACAAGTAATTATATATTTGCCTTTTTTTTTTTTTTTTTTTAATCCCCCCGTACGCGGGCCTCTCACTGCTGTGGCCTCTCCCGTTGCGCAGCACAGGCTCAGCGGCCATGGCTCACGGGCCCAGCCGCTCTGCATCATGTGGGATCCTCCCGGACCGGGGCACGAACCCGTGTCCCCTGCATCGGCAGGCGGACTCTCAACCACTGCGCCACCAGGGAAGCCCCTATATTTGCCTTTTGTTAAGCCTCAGTAAGCAACGCTTCAACTGGGTTTGGGGAAACACTAAAATACTGAAAGATCTTAAGGCTCAAGAGATACTGTCTGCTCATTTCATTTTATTTAATTGACGTGGAGAAAGAGAGTCCATGGCTACAAGACTTCTGGTTACTAAGTCTTGACCTGAGCAAGACACTTAACTTCTCTGAGCCTCAGTTTCCTTATGTGTAAAACAAGGATTAAAATGTGCAAATCAAATGAGTCAAAAATGTATAAAGTATTTTATAAACAGTCCATCCTAAGGATATAAAGGATGATGATTGTTCACCTGTGTACTTTCTAGTTCCCCTCATGTACTTTTCAAATGTAGAGACCCAAGCTAGTCACAGCACTACACCAGGGTCTGACTGGTGATGACAGTAGTTTATTAGATTATCTAAAGTGATGCCAGGTGGATTATGCACAGAGGCCTTAATGATCCACAAAGGTCACTTGATCTATTTGGTGTCTCTAAAGCCCTTTCTTCCTTCTGCTTTGGGCTTTGCTGACTATAAAACTCCATTTGTGGGGTTTCCCTGGTGGCGCAGTGGTTGAGTCCGCCTGCCGCTGCAGGGGACACGGGTTCGTGCCCTGGTCCGGGAGGATCCCACATGCCGCGGAGCAGCTGGGCTCGTGAGCCATAGCCGCTGGGCCTGCGCTTCCGGAGCCTGTGCTCCGCAACGGGAGAGGCCACGGCAGTGAGAGACCCGCGTACCACAAAAAAAAAACAACAAAAAAAACCTCCTTTTGTATTCCCTTCCATCTCTTTCTTGCCGATGATACAACAGTTACCTCCTTACTGTAAAAAATCTTCAGATTCTCTGGAAAATCAAATCCTATAAACTTTTATCTCTGAAATTTCTGAGTATAGAACACACAGTATGTCATCATAAGTTTAAGGAGTTGATTTTAAGAAGTTTCCATTGTGTACTGACACACCTGAGAAGTGAAAGCCCTGGAAATAATATAGTATATTTAACATCTGTGCATTTTCCCTCAATTTTTAGTCATGTTTTCCTGATGGCAGCTGACCAAATTGAAATGGTAATTTTTAAAATAGTCTAATATTTGATGTACTTCAAATGCATCAACCTTTATTGGCATGCTTTAAATGGGAACAAGAAGACCTGTCTAGCGAAGAAATATAGTTTTTTATCTTATTTATTCTGTAAGTCCTTGTACAGCAGAATGTTGAAACCACTATGCTAAATAACATGAATATATCATATAAACACAACTTGTGGATGGTTTAAAATCTAGAAAGAGAAAATATACACAGCCACCACATAAGGCAGTATATAACAATGCCATATGAGTGTTACAAAATGACAAATGCTGTAGGGATTCACAGGGAAAAATAAGGACTGGCTTCTTGAAGAAAGTGGCAGTTGTGCAGTACCTTGAAGATATATCCTCTGAGACAACAAGTTACACGAACCAGAAGAAGCCAGGAGATAACAAGAAGTTGGTTGAGCAGGAGAGAAATGGACTTGATCACATAGGCACTGGGAAATAATAGCAGGCTTTTGGGTGGTGGCTGACATTTTCATTGTAGGGTTCTAAGCTGATTAGTCTGCTGGAGATGTGCTCATTTAGGAGAGAGTACAATAGGTCAGTCAAAGGGACTGCTGCTCCAGTAGTTTGGAAGTGAGATCATCGGGGCTGACTACGAGGGTAGCAATGGTGGTTAAATGGAAAGAAAGGAGAAATTGTGAAGAAAGACTTGACAGGACTTGGTTACTCGTCCAGAGCAGTACAGGAGAAGCAGAAATAAGTAAGTAGAGAGCAATTGTCAGTTTGGAGAAGAAGGTGGTTATTTACTTTAGTCTTGTTGAATTTGGCATGGAATGGGAAATTATATCTGAGGGCATTACAAGAACTTGTGGCTGCAACAGCTGAGCCCCAGGTAACCTTTGAGGTTTCATGGAATTTAGGAGAGGTGCCAAAATACTGGAAATGGGAAATGGTCTGTTTTTCTAAAGATAGGAAAAACATGGATTCTACAAAACACAATCGAGCAAGATTGATACTGGTCTTCAGTTATGAAAAGGATGAGTTGTGAGCATATAGAAAAATAACTGGTTAATGAGTATGAAAAGCTGTCCAAACATCACTATAATGAGAGATGAAAAGCCAAACAATACTGAAATACTTCTCCATCAAGCTGGGGCTAGCAAAACAGACCAAAAAAAGTTTGGTAATGTCAGGTATTATCAAGGCAATTGAGAAATGGATAGTCCCAGATACATCTAGGGGGAATATCAGTTGGGAATATCAGCATTTTGGAAGCAGTTTGACTGTATTTATTAAAACTGAAAATGTATGTATTCAGTGACCAAGCATTTTCACTTCTCAGAAACCCTAGTACTAGTTAGTGCAAAGGAGGTATAAATAAGAAACTTTCCATAAACAGTGGAAAAAATAGAAATAACCTAAGTGTTCATCAGTAGGGAGATGACCAAACAGACCCCGATATTATGAAATAGTATGTGACAATTGAAAAGAATGACATAGATCTATAAGAAATTGCCTTTAAAGCATAGTGTTGAATGAGGAAAAGGCAGAAGGAGCCAACTTTAGAACTGTAAGTATACCCTGGCTCCATATGTCTAAAGTACCTGTATATCTCATGTAATCCACAGGACCAAGTCTTGAAAAATGTACAAACTGTTAATAATGGCTGCCTCTTTAGAAGAGATTACGGTTAGAATATGTGGTAAGTTTGTCAGATTTAGCAAATAAAAATATAAGATGTTCAGTTAAATTTCAATTTTAGATAAACAGCAAAAAATTTTTAGTATAAGTATGTTCCATACAGTATGTTCATCCTGCTTACACCGAAAAATTATTGTTTATCTGAAACTCAAATTTAACTGAACTTCCTACATTTTATCTGGCAACCCTAGTAGATGGTAAAGTAAAACTTTAACTCTGTGTTTAAGTTTTATACTTTTTCCTAAAATAAACGTAATATATTCTTTGTGTGATAAAAAGTAAGGTTTAAATGTGTATAAAGAAAAATGTAATAATCACTAGGCGTTGGCTTAGTTTCATTAAGAAATTGTCCTCGATCTGTTGTCATTTCCATGTCAGTTAGCATTGCTAAACTGGTAGATAAAAGAATATTATAGATATACAAGATTTTTATTGAAAAGGGCTCTAATTTAGAATCTCCAGCATTTGTCAGAGTGCCCACCATATTCTTTTGCTGTGCAGTTAGTGAATGTTTATTGGATGGCTGAATGGATAAATAAATTGTAGTATGAAGCATATTTTCGACATATTTGTGAAAAAACAACAGACTTATCAGCAACATGGGTTCTTGGAAACTGTGGAGGCACACTTTAAATTTCTCATGGAAACTTATTTTGAAACCAGAATATGCTACTCCAGCATTATCTAATTCAATCTTTATAACAGTCCTGTGAGAATAAATATTGTTTTATTATGGAGGAAACTGGGGTTCAAAGAGGTTAGATACTGTATTTCATCAGTTCTAAGATGCCCTTTGGGAATGCGTTTTCAGTCACTGTCAGTGGGCTCCTGTCACAACTGAGTTCTTACTGACTGCACATGTGCTTGAGAACTTGCAGAATTAGGCAACGGCTAGGGTAAAAATCCTAGAGATAACAGCAGAGTTCGACTTCTCAACCATCAGTATTCTTGAATGTAGAGAGGATAAAATTGTGTGGGAAACCCAGACATGGAGAACTCTAAGTGGAAATGTGATGTGAGGGAGCAGAGCTATGAGTATAAAGAAATTCTTGGAATACCTAGATCGGATTATTCCACTTAAATTTTAATTTTGATGTATGTTCAAGAATGATACATGATGAAAATCCAAATCTGAAGAAGACTACAGAGCCCTTTTAATTTGTATAACTAAAACTTCTATACGATAAGAAAGAGTTGTGTCATCGTTTATTTGGCAGTCGTTTTTCTTTCTTAGTAGTACATTGAAATAATAGTAAATCTTTAAAAAGATGATGTTTTATTTAGTTTTGATGAAATACACAAACATACCCAAGGTCACCCAGTGGGAAAGGTCCAGAGTCAGAACCTCACAAGCATGTATCCTGAGTCACTGCAGTGAACCATAGGGTGAAAGGAAGAGGACTGGACAATTTTAATGTTACTCATAATTAACTTTCGACATTTTTTTTTTTTTACATGTTGGGGGTAGGAGTTTATTAATTAATTAATTAATTTTTGCTGCGTTGGGTCTTCATTTCTGTGCGAGGGCTTTCTCTAGTTGTGGCAAGTGGGGGCCACTCTTCGTCGCGGTGCATGGGCCTCTCACTATTGCAGCCTCTCTTGTTGCGGAGCACAGGCTCCACCTACTTATAGTTGTGGCTCACGGGCCTAGTTGCTCCGCGGCATGTGGGATCCTCCGAGACCAGGGCTCGAACCTGTGTCCCCTGCATTAACAGGCAGATTCTCAACCACTTCGTCACCAGGGAAGCCCCAACGTTCGACATTTTGTGTTTCAAGAAATTGAGAATTGTCAGGGAATTGGCAGTGATAAAAATATTGTGTCCTTAATATTGTTTGGAGAAACTTGTATTCTTCCAAATGCTGGATACAATGCTTTTCAAAGCACTTACACACATGCATATTGCCTGATTATTATAATAGGATATGAAAAACATGTGTTATCCCCCCACATACCAATGAAGAAACTGATACAGATGGAAATTAGGCATAAGTGATTATACTACTCAGAAGTAAGAAGAAGTAGATCCTAAAGGAAAACAGAGATCTCTCTCTGGGTCCATGAGGCCTCTAATGATGAGTCTGCCAGAGAGGTCCTGAAAAGCATGCCTGAACTGGGAAAAATTCCCAGATTTGGATGAATATTGGAAAGACAGGGATTTTTTTTTCTAATTGAGGTATAAGAGATATAATAAAGTTAGTGCACTAATCTCAAGTGTGCATACAACTTGATGGGTTTTTTTTTTTTTTTTGCTAATATAACCACCATCCAGATCATGAAAGAGAATATTTCCAAAGCCTTCTTCCTGACCCTCCGCAGCCTATAACTCCTTCCCTAGAGATGATCACTACACTGGCTTATCTCATATAAAAGCGTGTACTGTTTTGTGTGTAGCTTCTATTACTCAACACCCTATCTGTGAAACAAATTTTTGTTCTTCTGTATACCAGTGGTCCTGCCAAATAGTTTCCCAAGTGGTTTAAACTACTTTGTTTTTCCATCAGTACTGTGGGAGGGTCAGTTGCTCCATATCTTTGTCAACACTTGCTGTTGTCAACTTAAAACATTCTAGTGTTATCTTGTTATGCTTTTAATTTTCAATGCTATGATGACTATTAAGGGTAAGCACGTTTTCATAAGCTCTGGACATTTGAGTTTCCTCTTTTGTGAAGTGCGTGTTCATATTTTTCACCATTTTTAAACATTGGGTCGTGTGTCTTTTTCTAATTGATTTGTAGGAGTTCTTTATATATTGTGGGTAATGCTAAAATCTTCTCCCAGTGGGTAGGAATTTGAATGGGATATTTCCTCTCTCTCTTTACTCAGAGCATCAGGCATGATTTAATCATCACTTGGACCTCTCTTATATCTGAGCACTTTAAAAATGCATAGAGGCACAGTGGTTAGGAATCCACCTGCCGGTGCAGGGGACATGGGTTCAAGCCCTGGTCTGAGAAGATCCCACATGCCGTGGAGCAGCTGGGCCCGTGTGCCCCAACTACTGAGCCTGCCCTCTAGAGCCCACGAGCCACAACTGCTGAGCCTACGTGCTAGAACTACTGAAGCCCATGTGCCTAGAGCCCGTGCTCCGCAACAAGAGAAGCTACCGTGATGAGAAGCCTACGCACCGCAACAAAGAGTAGCCCCCACTCGCCGCAACTAGAGAAAGCCTGCACGCGGCAACAAAGTCCCAATGCAGCCAAAAATAAATAAATAAATTTATTTTAAAAAAATGCATAGAGACAGAACGTTTTCCTAATGCCTTTTTAGCCTGTATTGACAACTCATGATATGAAATTCAATTATCCTATATTGGTACATTTTAAGTTTCCGGTAAAGTGTTTTTGCCTATGAACTAAATATACGTGACAGGTAGTGAAACGTCATAGCTAGGCTTTTAAATGTTAAAAACATTCAATTTCCAGCCTGTATCTCGTCTACCAGGAACATGCTGAAAATACAATGCCAGAGGAGAAGAGTTTTATGAACTTGAAGGATGAAAAACAATCCTTTTAGCTTATCCATTGTACTGCTTTATAAATACATTGTGTGTGTGTGTGTGTGTGTGTGTGTGTGTGTTGGGGGGCTGCAAATACCGTATTCCTCTTAGAGGTACTATAAAAGTGTAAAATAAAAGCAAACTATGTTGACATACAAGCTATTAAGGAACCACCAGTAAGCACTGGCAGACCTGGTACCTCTGGGCTAACAGGTGTCATGTCTGACAGAGTCTGAGATGACCCTAAAGTCTTGCTAAAATCTGGGTTACTGCCTTACGGGCCAGATAAAACATTTCAGAAACCATTTTGAAAGACCATGTATACTGATTCCAGCAAACAAGAGGAAAAAAGCAGGGGCTGGAAATAGTCAAGGCAAGATAAAGTCTCGTGATGTGTGCTACTTGGGGTTTTTTACGTTGGTTGTTTTGCCTGCAGACTTTAAGTTTTTGACTCTCAGCCTAAAGAAAGTTTGGGGTTATTCTGATAGTGCATTATTCATTTAGCTTTCATTCTAAAATATTTCAACAGTTAAACTGAGTCTAAAAAACAATCCAATAACTGTTTGTATCATTAGCTCTCCCCTCAAATGGATTATTTTACTGTCTTTCTGAACCACCTCTTGCTCTTACTTAATGCGTAAAAGTATACAATTTATTGAGCACTGATTCGTCTGTAGGATGTGTCAGGAAGTGGAGGTTAAAAAAAAAAACCTGAATAAGTTTTGCTCACAATTTTTAAGCAGCAGTAGTCTGTTGAAGACATAAAGCAACACTATTAATTATCTTTTAGAAAATGAGCTATCTCATTTCTTAGAAAATTCTGAAGCTTTCTGGTATCTGTTTCTGTGGAGTATTTTATAAATGATCCTTATAGGCTTATTCTTATTTCACAAATTTATCAGAGACATTACATTTTATATTTTCAAAAGATTGCTGGCTAGTAACTTAAAAATTGTCATTTGTAAAAGGGACATTTAAATAAATATATATAACTTTGGCAACTTTAGGAGAGCACAAAAAAGTAAAAATCACCTACAAGTTGACCATTTTAAGCACTTTACATAAAAAAAGCAGAAGTCTCTTCCCTTTGTTCCTCCTTTTTACCCCCAGCTCCAGAGGTAACAACCTTTAACCGTAGCTGCATCCCCTTCCACCGATTTTTATATGTGTTCACATAGGGTTGGCAGATTTACAGGACAAAATAAAGACATGCAGTTAAATTTGAATTTCAATAAACAACAAATAATTTTTTCATATAAATAGGTCCCTTATAATGCAAGGGACACATTTAAACTAAAAAATTATCTGTTGTTTATCTAACATTCAAACTTAACTCAGTGTCCTGTATTTTATCTGGCCACCCTAATGCAGACATGTTCACACATACATAAATATGTACACTTTTCTTTTATCAAAAGAGAATCAAGCTGTCTGTATTACTCTAACTAAGGCATGTTCTTTTCGATATCAATTTATCTAGCTAGCCTGTTAGAGTTACCCAGGTTCTTTCTAACGGTTGCTTCATATTACGTTGTAGACTCATCATAATTTATTTAACTATTCCCTCATTGGTAGACATTTTAGGTGCTTGGGGTTTTTTGTTTGTTTTTTGTTTTTTACTCTGTCAGACAAAATAGCATTGATGCTCTTTCTTTTGACTTATTCTGAACCGTGCTGTTGGTTCTGTAGGGTGAATTCCTAGAAGTGGAATTGCTGGGTCATAGCACATTTTTAAAACACTATTTGTTCATTTCCTTTGTACTCATTCACTGAACAGCTGAAGAGGCCAAGTACACCTGGGGCACCCAGTCAGGTGGAGCCAATACTGTGTGGGCGGCACCTTCTTGACCTTGCAGAATCGGCCTCCGTCCTCCTCCACTGACAGCTCCATGAGACCAAGCACTGTGGTCCTCCAGCCCACACCACGCCTGGCTCAAGAGCTGGCCTGGGACACACACTTAGAATAATGAATATGAGTTTACTCAAGGGGTTGCTGTGAGAATTACATGAAATAATGTATGCAGAGTGCCTGGGTAAAAAAAAATAATGTCTGTAAAATACTTGGGATGCTCCTTTATCTTTCTCACCCCGCCCCCATTTCCAGTTCCTTCCTTAGTGTAGAGGGGCTCTAATCTAGTGAGGGAGACATCCCGGTTACAGTAAAGTAGGGTAAGTTCTGTAACAGAACTAGACTGAGTGCTGTGGGTTTATAGAAGGGGGGCGCTTGGCTTAGCCTGTGGGTGTGAGGGGGTTTGCTCAGAACTTGGCCAAACTCTACTTAAAATAAGTTCTGAAAGACAAATTGGAAAGAACCAGATGTACAAGATACGTGTGTTGGGGAGCAGGGCAGTGGAGGGAATTCCTAGGCATAGGGGACAGCACTGCAAAGGGACAAAGATATAATGTAATAGAGCAGATCATCTTCAGAGCATAGAAACAGTGAAATGAAAACCAGAGGTAGTTCGGAATCAGACAAAGTGTTTTAGGCAGTAGCTAGATTCTACCTTTGTCTTACAGTGAACGGTAGGTGACTTCCGTATGATTCAGATTTACATTTTAGAAATATCATTTAGTCAGCACTGTGGAGAAAAGATTTAAAATGCTTAAAGCGAAAAACAGGTGCTGTGTTAGGCTACATTGCAGTCATACAGGCAAGAGATACAGGCAACTTGACAGGGACCGTAGAGATTGGATTTGAAAGGTAATTTAGGAACTACGATTAGTAGCACCAGGTAACTAATTAGCTCTATGGTTGGGAGAAGAGAAGGAATCTAAAATGTCTGTCAGATTTGTGGATCGATCATCTGGGTGGATGGTGGTGCCATTATATAAGATAAGAAATATAGGCTGGGGCTTCCCTAGTGGCGCAGTGGTTAAGAATCTGCCTGCCAATGCAGGGGACACGGGTTCGAGCCCTGGTCCGGGAAGATCCCACATGCCGCGGAGCAACTCAGCCCATGCGCCACAACTACTGAGCCTGAGCTCTAGAGTCCGTGAGCCACAACTACTGAAGCCTGCGTGCCTAGAGCCCATGCTCCACAACAAGAGAAGCCACCACAATGAGAAGCCCGTGCGCCACAGCAAAGAGTAGCCCCCGCTCACCGCAGCTAGAGAAAGCCTGTGTGCAGCAACGAAGACCCAATGCAGCCAAAAATAAATAAAGTAAATACATTTATTTTTTAAAAAGTAAAAAAATTAATTAATTAATTTAAAAGGTGTTCCCTTTAAAAAAAAAAAGAAATACAGGCTGAAGAACAGAGTTTGATAGCAGTGAAGAAACTGTATTGTTATTTGGGACATACTGAGATCAGTTGCTGTGGAATATTCTAGAGAACATGAGCAGGAAGCATTGAAGTTTGCATGTCTGAAACTCAAGGGAGCAGTCCCAGCTGCCATTATGACTTGGGATGCTCAGAATATGACTAAATGTTGGAGCCATGAATGAGTGAGGTGAGGAGGTGAAGGAAGAATTTAGAATTTAAGATTCTTTTGAGACACATAATTGGAAACACAAACAAATGCTGAATGTTTGTGGTAACCATTGTGGACAACAAACAGGAGCTTGCCAGAGACACAGAGAAGGCAGTGCTGAGAGCCTAGATGAAATTGGAGACTAGGGCAGGTAACCATTCCAGCCTTCGTGTGGTGGTTTTCCCTCAGCAGTCTTTGTTTTTGTTTTTTTTAACATCTTTGTTGGAGTATAATTGCTTTACAGTGGTGTGTTAGTTTCTGCTTTATAACAAACTGAATCAGTTATACATATACATATGTTCCCATATCTCTTCCCTCTTGTGTCTCCCTCCCTCCCACCCTCCCTATCCCACCCCTCTAGGGGTCACAAACCACTGAGCTGATCTCCCTGTGCTATGCGGCTGCTTCCCACTATCTATTTTATGTTTGGTAGTGTATATATGTCCATGACACTCTCTCACTTTGTCACAGCTTACGCTTCCCCATCCCCATGTCCTCAAGTCCATTCTCTAGTAGGTCTGTGTCTTTATTCCTGTCTTACCCCTAGGTTCTTCATGACCATTTTTTTTTTCTTAGATTCCATACATATGTGTTAGCATACGGTATTTGTTCTTCTCCTTCTGACTTACTTCACTCTGTATGACAGACTCTAGGTCCATCCACCTCACTACAAATAACTCAATTTCGTTTCTTTTTATGGCTGAGTAATATTCCTTTGTATATATGTGCCACATCTTCTTTATCCATTCATCCGATGATGATACTTAGGTTGCTTCCATGTCCTGGCTATTGTAAATAGAGCTGCAATGAACATCTTGGTACATGACTCTTTTTGAATTATGGTTTTCTCAAGGTATATGCCCAGTAGTGGGATTGCTGGGTCGTAAGGTAGTTCTATTTTTAGTTTTTTAAGGAACCTCCATACTGTTCTCCATAGCGGCTGTATCAATTTACATTCCCACCAACAGTGCAAGAAGGTTCCCTTTTCTCCACACCCTCTCCAGCATTTATTGTTTCTAGATTTTTTGATGATGGCCATTCTGACCAGTGTGAGATGATATCTCATTGTAGTTTTGATTTGCATTTCTCTAATGATTAATGATGTTGAGCATTCTTTCATGTGTTTGTTGGCAATCTGTATATCTTCTTTGGAGAAATGTCTATTTAGGTCTTCTGCTCATTTTTGCATTGGGTTGTTTGTTTTTTTGTTATTGAGCTGCATGAGCTGCTTGTAAGTCTTGGAGATTAATCCCTTGTCAGTTGCTTCATTTGCAAATATTTTCTCCCATTCTGAGGGTTGTCTTTTGGTCTTGTTTATGGTTTCCTTTGCTGTGCAAAAGCTTTTAAGTTTCATTAGGTCCCATTTATTTATTCTTGTTTTTATTTCCATTTCTCTAGGAGTTGGGTCAAAAAGGATCTTGCTGTGATGTATGTCATACAGTATTCTGCCTCTGTTTTCCTCTAAGAGTTGGATAGTGTCTGGCCTTACATTTAGGTCTTTAATCCATTTTGAGTTTATTTTTGTGTGTGGTGTTAGGGAGTGATCAGCAGTCTTAATCGTAGGAGTTGGATGGGCAGGTGTTTACCAAGGTGAGGCCTTGGAGGATCAGTTTAAGGAGAAGTGAAAGATGATTTTTATGGTGCCTGGAAAGAGAGTGATCCAAAAAGCTGACTGGGGGTTTTAGGTGGGCCGGGAAAAGATTTAGGGGAGGGGCATCCTTAAACCAGAACAGTACTTGGTATATAAAATCTACCTGATTTTAGTACATTTGTACATTTAGTAGATTTAAATCTACTTAGTATTTGAGTGCTGTTGAGACTAAGAGTTTCCTAGCCTTGGTGCTGTCCATCTCTCCCTAGACAGTTCCTATTGAATGGCCTATTTTAATGTTAACTTGCTGAATTCTTTGTAAGATAGTCCTTAGGTTCTTAACCAAGTTCTCGTGGTTTTTTTTTTTGTTGTTGTTGTTGTTTGTTTTTTGCCTTGGTGAATGCTCTTCAGTTCTATTTAGCCTAAAGATCCCCCCTTTTCTCTTGGCCTCCATGCTTTTCCTGACTAGATATGACCACCCAGAGTCTCTTCTTCCTGTAGACTGAAGAAGTTATTAGCCAGGAGCATATGGTCCTCCTTCCCCTGGAGATGCATTTGCTGCCTCTCTCCTAACAGGCTTCAGCTTAAAAATTCAGTCCTTGAAACAACACGAAATAAAAAATGTTGAAGCGCTGCCTCTTCTGAGCCCCCATAAACAGCTGTGCATGCAGCTCAACCCAAAACAGAGAATATGCACAGATGTGTTTATGGGAAGGAGGCACGAATATGCTCAGTGTGTTGTTTTCGGCTTCTCACCACTGCAGGGATTGCTTTTCTTTTTCAAGGAAGAGGTACATTGTGGTAAGCAATGTTTTACGACCTATAATAAAAACTCTTGTAAAGACCATTTTTTCGACCAAATGAAGCTGTGTTCTTTTCAGAGAACACTTTCCTTTGCTCCTCTCCCCCTCTCTGTATTGGAATGCACACAGTTCAGCATTAATGCGTAACATAAGGAAATAATATCACAAATTGTAGTTCTTATTTAAGCTGGGAAAGCAACCGAAGTTAATTTGTAAAAAAATTCATTAGTAATGTTTTTCCCTACTCAGTAGTAGCTTCTGAATATATATATATTGATTAAGTAAAAGTTTATCTTGCATTTTTATAGTAAATTGTTATTATCCCATGAAAACACCCATAGGATAGTTTGAGGGAACCTCAACAGTTGGAGGCTCCATAGAGAAATCAGTCCCAGGATAGGTAAAAAGCAACTTAAAACCACCTTAGGAAGTTGGGTCATATACAAAGAGAGACATACAGTGCACTCGGTGAATAATAACAGATGATTTCTAAGGACCCTCCTAGAGACCCTAAAATGCTAGCAAGCTTTAGACTTTCAGAATTAAGAACAGGCAACATAACACTTGATTTAAATAAAATAATAAATATTTTTAAGGTTGTATACTATGCACACAGTGGTGTTTTTTGACCTTAGTAATGACTGTTTGGGAAGATGGGAGACTGTTCATGTCCTAACTGGAGAAAACTAGATAGATCTGAACTTAGGGTGTTGCTAGATGCCATTGCTAATGCAAGGTCCTCTTCTTGTTTCATGGCACCGGTTCTGAACCTGGTAGCAAGCTGGGAAATTCACACATTGTTTTTAGTCCTCACAACCTCCCTCAGGAAAGTATTATCTGCATTTACAGATGAGGAAACCAAGGCTGGATGCGAGGGGAGGGGAAGTGGAGGTTAAATAGCCGGCCCAAGTTCACCTATTGTCTAACCTGGAGATGTAGCAGAGCTCTCAGAAGATGGCTCACTAAAGTTGACCTGTGGAAACAAACACTAACGTATTGCATTTGGAAACAAACACTAACGTATTGCATTTGTCTCTTGGATTGCCTTTTCTCTCTTTCCCTTTCTAATGTTTCTAATGTTCTAGTTCAGACTCTTACTATCCTATGTCGAGAGTAGAATAATAGCCTTCTTACAGCACCTCCCATCCACTCTGTGTACTAAAATATCAATAATAATATGCCATTTTTTTACACATTTTCACCAGCTTTCTATTGACTACAAGACATGACACTATAAACTCCCTGCACCAGGCCAGCAACAAAGCTCTTAGCAGTGTGGTCCCATTTAGCAGTGCACCCCCTCTGGGGGCTGTTACTGGTCTCCAAATACCTAAGCACTTGCCCTCCTCTAGGCCTCTGCCAGTGTGGTCTTCTAGGCGGATGCTTCCCCACATCAAACTGAATAGTAGCCCACCGCCAGGATGGGCTGGGATGCTGCTTCCTCCTCAGTGCTTACTCATTGCCTGTAGCCCCTGTGCCATTTGTGGTCCTTGCCATATGCTGACTGAAGTGTATAGGTGCATATTTATATCTTCTCTCCCTGTGAAAACAGGAGCTCCCTGGGTCTCTGTCTTAGGTGTGTGTGAGTAACATCACCTAGCACAATGCCTTACACATAATAGGGGGTTCATATTTCTTTTTAATAAATGGTAGCAATTCATTATGTGTGTGTACTCTATACTATATAAAGTACTTAAATATTTAATATCCTACTTAAATACTATATATATTTATATATACATATATAGTATAATATTATATAGTATCTTATTAAGTCTCTCCTTTTTGAGATTATTTCCATTTTTATAAGTGTGAAAACCCAGGCCCGCAACAGTTGCAAGTGACCAGCCTTAGATTATATAACTAGTAAGCAAAAATTCAGATCCGGTGCTTTCAGCTGTAAATCCAGTGCTCTTTTCTTTTAAATCATACTGCCCTCAAAAATAGAAATTTACATCTCACGTGCAGGTGGCTCCCTTAAGTTATATACATTTCCAAGAGGAATTTCTTTTGTACTTCTTTTGCGCCTCCACTTGGCATTCAGTAAATTCTTAGCGAATAAGGGATAAACCACAGTGCAGGATCGTAGCCTTTTCACTAATGACTCAGGAATCAGTTTAATTAGTGAGGATATTCTGTATAACTCCTGTGCAGAGCCAAGAGCAAAAGTCATTATATGTCAGCTTAATGCCTATCTATAGACTATTGAGTGATTCATCAAATCAAGTAAAATTAACAGATTTCTCTGTGTAAGGTATCCTGTTGGATGCTGTGGAGAGTATAAAGGTGTACCACATTCCCATTCCTCAGAGAATTTACAGTCCAGCTCAATAGCGCTTAAAATTTTGTATTATATACTTGACAAATCAAGTATATTATAAAAAAAAATCAAATATCTCAGTTCCACAGAGGCAGGGCAGGATTTATCCTGATTTTTGTAAATGAAAAACTGAGGTCCAGAAAAGTTAGGACTTGGTTAGTCAATTCGCTGGTGGTGAAGATGAAATAGAATTTAGTCAATAGCATGGGATTAAGACACCGTACTTTGAGAAACACTGATGTGACAATATGAGATTATAGTATTATTAGGAAACTTAGCCAGTTGTCCAGTTCTGCATCCAAGTGATGACTCAGGCAAAGCGATTTGATCCATAGAATGCTTCTCTTAGGGATGAGGGTATGTGACTTGCTTGTAGTCATACCCCTAGCTGTAGAAAAATGTGTTCATTATAGGCCTAGGAGTATTATATTTATGAAACAATGAGCTACAAGTCTTAACACACATATGAAGATGTTTTAATAACTAATAGGTAGGAATACTGATTTATATGCTATGCCTCTTTGGTCCCTATGCCCTAATCCAAACCTGTTTTTTTCTGATTTCCCTGGAATTTTGTTACCTGCTAAAGGATTCCTTCTTGGGAGGAATCAGTAAGTTCTTTTTAAGCTAACAGTTTTTATAGATTTCTTGGTCATTTCCAATTTAGTTTGGGCCTCACTTCTCTCTGAAAAGTCACTGAATATTTATTGGTACCTGTTAATACCGTGGGCTGGGAGTCTAGTGTATGTGGAGGAAGAGTGATTAAAACAGACCCTAGGGCTTCCCTGGTGGCGCAGTGATTGAGAGTCCGCCTGCCGATGCAGGGGGCGCGGGTTCATGCCCCGGTCCGGGAAGATCCCACATGCCGCTGAGCGGCTGGGCCCGTGAGCCATGGCCGCTGAGCCTGTGTGTCGGGAGCCTGTGCTCCGCAACGGGAGAGACCGCAACAGTGAGAGGCCCGCGTACCGCAAAAAAAACACACAAAAAACAGACCCTAATTCTCATCAGAAGATGGGGCCGTAAGGCAGTTAGTGAGTGAAGATGGAGGAAGTCCACAGGAATTCCAGGAGGCAAGGCCAGAGAGTTACGTGGGCTTTGTCCGAGGGTGTTCAAGCGTGAGAATGATCTGACAGGTTCAGGTTTGCAAATCACCTTTGCAAGTTTAAGATCAGCTTTGCCAGAGAGTAAATGATAGATTTGAGGAAGGAGATTGGTGGGGAAACAGAATAGTACATGTAAGGAAGGATGAGAGTGAGATCTACTCTAGTGGGGGCCTCAGAGGTGTAGGAATTATATTTTTTAAAATGACAAAACTTTACTGAGGGACCTAGAAGAAGACTTGAATAAAAAAAGAACCATACCATGTTGTGTAAAGAAAGACTCACTATTGTAGAAGTATCAGTTTTCCCCCAATTAATCTGTAGTTTCTTAAAAAATCAGTGAAAATACTAAAAGAATTTGAGGGACGATATGGGAAGTCAATAAAATAATCTTAAAATCAGTCCAGAACAGTAACATGTAAGAATATCCAGGAACAGTTTACAGAGAATGGGAAGAGGAAACCAGCCCCAGCCCTACCTGATATGAAAATATATTCTAAATATTTTATTATTAAAAGAGAAAGTACTCTAAACTGAACCAAGTGAGTCAAAATCCAGAAGCAAGCTCAAGTAATATAGAACATGATAAAAATGGCATTTAGTGGATAATTTAATAGATGCTTAAAACCTTTGCCTAAGATAGTATATTAAAAAAAACAGAATAGCACACAACCATTAAAAATTGAGCAATAGGGACTTCCCTGGTGGTCCAGTGGTTAAGACTTCGCCTTCCAATGCAGGGGGTGTGAGTTCGATCCCTGGTCGGGGAGCTAAGATCCCACATGCCTCTTGGCCCAAAACCAAAACATAAAACAGAAGCAGTATTGTAGCAAATTCAGTAAAGACTTCAGAAATGGCCCACATCAAAAAAATCAAGCAATAGACCTGTATTTATTGACATGCAAATGCGTTCAGTATACATTATGATGTGAAAAGACAATTACAAAATTGTATACACTAGCATTTCATTTATAAAACAGAAAATAACTATACGTATGAGTATACATGTATAGAAAAATTATGAAAGGATACACGAATATGTTAACTGTGGTTACCTCTGGATGGAGGAATCGTGGGTGGTATTTCTTTCCTTTTTTTCCTTGTATTTTGATTTTTTGTGATTTAACAGTGAAGATGCATTACATTTCTAATCAGAAACTTAGAAGATCTTTCCATTTTGGAGAACAGTGAAGAGGAGGGAGGGATCCAGTGTGAAAGGCCATGCAGGATTCAGTTGGGAGTGGAACATCCTATTGGTTGTTGCAAGCCAGGTGGGTTACTGGTGATCTTCCAAGAGCTGCCGCATCTCCATTCACTGCAGCGATGCAGTGTGGATGGGGAATGAGAAAATGTGCACCGCTGAGTCAAGACCACTGGCTAAGGAAAGAAGGGGATTGCTTGGGTTGTTTATTAGTCAAGGGACAATAGAAAGGGAAGTCCCAGATATACAGAAAAGGGGAATGGTTAGTCAAGCGAGGGGAAGGACTTAAGGAAGCTGGAATGAAGATCTAGAGCATAGGAAGAAGGTGAATACTGCATAGAAGGAAAGAAAGCTTTTCCACCAGGAGGTGAGGGAGAGGGGTAGATGCCAGATGCCAGTGCTTATAAACGTATAGGTGAAGCACAGGGAGCTGATAGCCTTCCCTTGATCGTCGGTATTTCTCTCGGAAGTGGAGTGCACACTAGTGTGCTAAGAGAAGGAAGAGAGATGATAAGGTAGGGGGACAGCAGTGAAAATTTAGCCTACAGGGACCGCAAGGGCTAACTAGGGACCTGTACGATTACCTGGTGGCACTAACATAGTCAGGGTTGGGGGACTGACTTTATATTGATAATAGACATGTATGTGATCATTTTTCCCCCTTAACAGCTCTCTGCAACACAGGTATAACAGCTGAAAAAGAGAGCAGTTGGGCTAATTGAGGACAAAGCTTTGTATAGAGGATAAGATAGAGTGACCGTGGAACCAGAGACTTGAGGGAATTGGCAGATTTAACAAATGACTCATGAAGAAGTTGCTCTCCAAGTTTAATTAATTATGCTGTCTAATAGGTTTATGTAAATTTAAGTGGTATTTTGATATCCAAATAAATGTAATTAAAGTAACTTTTAAAATTTTTAATTAAAAAAAGATGAGAGTTAAGTAATACCACATTCCTGGTTTTAGCTGTGGGAGTAGATGGCACAGAATTGAATGGAGTTGAAGAAATCAGAGTTCTCTGAAGCTAAGGTGATCTTGGGATGCTGAAGCCAGGCAGGAATATGGTGAGTGTAGGCTAGAGAGGATGAGCCACAGTCCCTGAGGAATATGAAGGATTGACAGCAAATGATAGCAATGAGCAAAGGGATTTTGTCAGCATTAATTGAAGGAGGTATAAGTCTCAAAGACAAAAGGATAACCACTTGGATGGGATAGTTGGCAACAAAAGAATGTTGGTACAGACCCCATGGGGGGTGTTTTGGTGTGCGGGGGCTATAAATGAAAGGTTGTGACCTTACTTAACAGGTTTTACTTAATATAATTTTAGTTGTTACATTCATTAGAATAATTTTCAACTGCAAATTATACAACACGATGAAAAAATGGCTTGAAGTTAGAGCATTATTGTTGCCCTAACTACAAGGCTAGAGGTGGGCAGCCCCAAAGTTGATTCAGCTCTTCAGTGATGTCATCGAAGACCCAGACTCTTTCCCTCATTACACTCGGGCATTTCCGTGTGTGCAGGTGATGTCTCCCTTTATGTTTCAAGGTGATTGCTACAGTAGCAAGTTCATGCCCTGAAGCAGTAGCATTTGGTGTAAGATGCACAGGTGGAGAGTGAGGGCTGGTAGGTGAGGAGGAAGTACAGCAGAGAGTTTTCTACAGTGGTCTTCTTATTAGGAGAAAAATGCTTTCCAAACCTTGCCCATATGTCTCATTAGCCAGGACTGGGTCCCATGTCTATCTCTAGATCAATTCCTAGCAAACGGGAGTGTGGTTGCCTTGGACCAGTCCTTCATGGCTGGCAACCAACAATGTCTGCTACAGTATGCAAATTATAATATGCTCCACTCTGTGGAAAACCAACTTCTCTAATACATTACCTCGTTTGGAGAGGAGGGAAGTACGGAGTGAGAAGAAAATTCTCAAAAGAGGGAATTGAGGAGAATGGGAAAAGACATGAAGGTATTTTGTCCAGATACAGCCATTAAAAAACATGCTGTTAAAAAAAATTTATTATAAAGAGAATGTGTTAAAATGGGGAAATATCCACAGTATATTGTTAAATGATTTAAAAAGGATCACAAAACAATGTGTCTAGAACAAAACCATTTGGGGCATTAGCCAACAACCTAGTCACTTATACTCTGTATTTTCTTGTTTATGCAATGTTGATTTTTACATCTTGCTCTGAAGAAGTTATAATTAACACCGTTATTTGTAGTTTCAGTTCCAAATGACTTTCCACTGTGGGTTAATAATAGCCGTCATGATGAGGTAATGATTCCTTCTTTCAGACTGTCCATTTAGCCATTGCGTTTTCCCTCAAACAGCAACAATATTTCCAAGGCTTGGTGAAAATCAGTGGTGATTTTCTTATTTCTAGTTAGTTGAGACTGATCCTGTACTTACTTACTCAGCGTTATCATCACTTCCAGGAATGAACAATACATGGCTCCTTTTCATTCTCTCTTCAGAATACGTATTTTGTTAATAAAATTTATATAGGAAACCACTTTTATTATGCTTTCATCCAGTTGCATAGAAGCAGTAAAAGTAGAAAGCCAGCACTTGCAATGAGGGAGGGGCCTTGCCTTTGTTTCTGCTGAAGAGCCCCAAGGTGTGTGTTGCCTTCCTCAGCTAGATCTCCCCTCCCCTCCCTTTGGAACAAAGCTGCCATGTGGCTGGTGGCTCATCTCCAGGTCCTCCCATTTATTACTTACTTTCAATTTACCAATTACTGCTTTCCAGGTAATCTGAAGCTTTAAGGAGCCTGCTTTAGCCCTCCTCTTGCTTTGTCGGAATTTGTTTTGCCTTTTGTGATTCGGGATGAAGCATTCTCTGGGTACTCCTATGGACCAGAGTGAGAAGTAGGGGGATCCTGTTTATAATGCAGTCTTTGCCACCCATTGTTAACATTGTGAATTGATCAGTGAAAGTGTGAAGAAGCCACTGTCAAGTTTTGAAGTAGAGTACGGTGTGGACATTACAATAAGCTTGATGTGGTAACTTCAGGCAGATTCTCCTTGAGCGCAAAAGTGGAAGGAGTGAGTGAAATCTCCAGTGCATGAATGAACCCACCTGATTGACTACCCAGGACTAGGCTTTGTTATTCACTACTTCATTGCTTATATAGTAATATTGTAGCACATTTTACAGGAGAACTGTGATTTTTAAAATATCCTGGGGCTAGATTCAGTGATTCTACTTCTGGGCATATACATCCGAAAGAAGTGAAAGCAGGGTCACAAAGAGATATTTGTATTTATACACCTATGTGCATAGTGGATTCTTCACGATAGCCAAAACAGCCCAAGTGTCTGTCCGTCAGCAGATGACTGGACAAGCAAAATGTAGTATATCCACACAATGGAATATTAGTCAGCTTTAAAAAGGAAGGAAATTGTGACACATGCTACATCATGGATGAACTTTGAGGGCATTATACTAAATTAAATAAGCCAGTCACAAAAAAGCGAGTACATTATGATTCCACTCATATGAGGTATCTAGAGTGGCCAAATTCACAGAAACAGAAAATAGAAGGGTGGTCTGGGAGGAAGGGAGAAGTGAAGAGCTGTTTAGTGGGTCTAAGAGGTTCAGTTTTGCGGGCTTCCCTGGTGGCACAGTGGTTGAGAGTCCGCCTGCCAATGCAGGGGACATGGGTTTGTGCCCCGGTCTGGGAAGATCCCACATGCCGCGGAGCGGCTGGGCCCATGAGCCATGGCCGCTGAGCCTGCGCATCCGGAGCCTGTGCTCCACAACGGGAGAGGCCACAACAGTGAGAGGCCCGCGTACCGCAAAGAAAAAAAAAATTATTGGAAGAGTTTCCGTTTTGCAAGATAGAAAAAGTTCTGAAGATTGGTTGTACAACAGTGTGACTATACTTACTACTGAACTATACGCTTAAAAATGGTTAAGCTGGGAAATTTTATGTGTATCTTACCACAGTTAAAATTTTCAAATATATGTTAGTAATCAGCAAAAAAGGAAAAACAAAGAGATCCCGGGACTGGCCCTCATTATTGTCAGTAGTCCTCTGCTTTATGACTTTATCATCACATGCTCTGTTACCTCTATTCCTGTAATTATAATCCCTACCTTAAGTCAACATGTTACCAGTTTAGTGTAAAAAAAACCTTTGTGGTGTTGATCTGTGAGATTCCTTTAACATCCTTCATAAGAAGCAAACTGGGTGGGAGATCTTCATAAGAAACAACAAATCGTTATGAAGACTCTTCTGTCAAAAATTGGATAATAAATTTGAAAAGACTGTGATTTACACATTGTAAGGAGAAAAAAATGATTATCCTTGTGCAAGTTGTATATGTCTTATTTTTAAGTAGGTAAGCTACTGATGTATACTTTTGTTGCTAAAACCTTGAGGATGTGAGTACATCACTTAGATTTAGGTAGATGCATCCAAAAATACAGAATTGTCTATTGAGAGCTGTCAGTTTTGTGATTTACTGTATGGAATAAGTTGGTGTTTTCAATATCTGTTTATCTTATTTATTTATTTTTGGCTGCATTGGGTCTTCACTCCTGTGGACAGGCTCTCTCCACCTGCCGCAAGCGGGGACTACTCCTCGCTCTGCTGTGCGGGCTTCTCACCGCGGCGGCCTCTCCGGCTGCAGAACACGGGCTCTAGGCTCACGGGCCTTAGCAGCTGTAGCACGCAGGCTCAGCAGTTGTGGCTCACGGGCTCTAGAGCGCAGGCTCAGTAGTCGTGGCACACGGGCCTAGCTGCTTTGCGGCATGTGGGATCTTCCCAGACCAGGGCTCAAACCCGTGTGCCTGTATTGGCAGGCGGATTCTTAAGCATTGCGCCACCAGGGATGCCCTTCAGGATCTTTTGAAACTAATCATACCTTCTGTGTAGTTGGAAAAAATGACCCAGTGATAAAACTTTTTCCCATTAGAAAAGCTTGAGGTAGATTTTCAGTTTGCTTGTTTGTTTTGTTTTCAAAGAAGTAAGAGGATTACTGCTCTAGAACACCTAAGAGAAACTAATTGTTGTTACAAGGCTTTGAAGACTTCTGGTGTTCAGACTGAAGTCCGGAGTCTTTTTAGGGGAGTTGCCAAGGATAAAACCCCATCTAAAGTCACTGGGAGCCAGACTTCATTCCATGATGGTGTCCGGTTAAAACATGCTCCCATGTCACATGTTTCAGAAAGATACAGATTGAGGGCCTCCAGTGACTGTTTATCATTAGTGTGACTAGACATTTTATACCAGAATTGTGCATTGTAACATTAAAAGGTTTTAAACCTATGTTTAACTTAATTGGCAGTATCCATAGTTTCATTGTGTTGCATCGCTAGGATTACTGGGAAATATTTGAGTCTTGTATAAGACGGATTAATTTAGTTTAAAATCTTGAGGAGCTAATTTAAAAGTATGTCTCATGATACTATAAATTGAGATAGAACAGATGATGAGCTTAAGTAGAGAATCCTTTGAAATGTCTTTGATCAAAGCACTGCTTGTGATTCTGAAGGAAAGGTGTTTTTTATTTTCTTGCCTTGTTTAGTGTTACAGTTGATTCATTCATATAATTCTCAGGAAATGGGACCAGAGTTCTCATTCTATTGTGACCAGAGTTCCTAACATAGGTACATATATTTCCCTTTTCAGATTAGGTGTTCCCTTTTCAGATTAGGTGTTCTGATGAAAGATTAGATGTTCTGATGAAAGTTTGGGGTGGGTCCCCAAATCATACTTACTACAAGCCCATAATGCTCATCAACCTACCTCGCAATGGAATTACTGAAGGAAATGAGATTTGGGGCAATTTTTTAAAAAATCGTTAACTCAAGTCTTACTAGTTCAAAACTCTAATTATAGCTGGATATTATAGGTTTAAAAGAAAACCCAGTTTGCTAACCAAAAAACTTTTTAAGTAGCCTAATAAAATCTAAAGAGTGGTAATTCCTATATAGAACCAACTTTTTATACATCCATAGGTGTCATTTACATGGAATCAATGTTAGTGCCAGTATATGTGTTCTCACTGCCTAAACTGTGCTTTTATATGATGTTAAGAAGTCATTTTCATCTACACTAGCCTTTAGAACTAGACTCTTAGTATATGTACCAAAATAACACAACTAAAACCAAATAGTAATGATTATGGCATAGGAAGGAAAACTATGCAGCCATTAAAAATCATATTGTATAAAAAAGTTATATTTTAGAAGAATTTTGTTGAAGTGGCAAAATATTCATAATGAATTGTTAAATGTTTTTTAAACAACTGTAAAATGTGTACAGAATAACAATTTTTATTTATAAATATGTTATATTTATATATTATATTGTATGTGATATATATTGTTTATAATATTTATATATTATATAGAGATATAATATATTTATACCTCCAAATATAGCAGTATCTGTTTAAAAGATGTGAAAGATAAAAGTTAACAGTAAAGTTTTCTCTCTTCTCTGAGTGGTGGGATTTTGCATGATTTTTGTTCTTCCTCTGGATTTTTAATAAAAATTTTAAAAAGCTTCTATAGGCATTAAGCATGTACCAATTTTATAATTAAGGAAACTGTAGTGTGTGCTGTATAAATACACAAATAAAAGCAATACATATGTATTTAAACTCAGTAGTTCAGGCTTTTCATAAATTAAGATGGGCCTTATTAGTATAATTAATTGGTTCAAATTTTTACATATTTATTCTACTAATTGGCTGCTTAAACTGTTTGAACAATGAAACATGAACCAAGCACATTTATTCTTTGTACTGTTTTAAATGGTTGGTGCTTAGTTTATAAGAAGCTAAAGATGACAAGCCAGCATGACATTAGTTTAGGTTAGTCATGCTGTTTAAAATCCACTGCTTACAAGTCATGTGCATGTGTTTCCAATAAAGACTTATTTGCTGCAGCAGTAGATTACTTTCGTTAACATTTTGTGCTTCATTTTCACACTCTTGTTTATTCATTCCAAGTTGTTTTACCCTCAGTGGTTCTTAAGTCTTGAAGGACTGTTTGTCCCTCAGCAGTGCAGTCTTCTCCAGAGTTTTCATCTTTGGAAACTTAGAAGGTAATCCCAGCCAGTTCATCAGATCCATTTAGGTGGCGCTCAAAAAGAATTCCAGTACACCTGTGTCATTGCACACTTGCTTAGTGCTCTGTTCACTGACCTTGTGGCACTGGCCACACTTTCTTCTAGTTGTTTGTTACTCTGTCTCCCCCAGGAAACGGGACACTTCAACGATTATCATTTGTTGAATGCTAACCGTGTGCCAGAAACTACTTCTTTACATGCGTTACTTCATTTAAATCTCGTATTATGAAAAGTAAGCACTGTTTTCTCCTTTTTATAGGTGGAAAACTAAGGCTTTGGTTTTGAATAAGCCAGGATATAAAGATAGAACTCCCTGAAGGAAATACCAGTACTGTAAACCAATAACTAAATACAGTCCAGCTGATGAACAAGTGTGTCCTCACAGCCCCTGCCAGCTCTGAAGCCCCTGATGCTACCTAATCATTTCTCTAACCTTTATATGAACAAAATCATTCCATCCTCCCTTTACACACCATTCTCACAATATTTGGGGAGGGGGGTAGGTCAGTCTTATTAACCCCAGATTTCAGAGGGCCATATCATGGTCACTATCTTAAATTCCTACTTTCAGAAAGTTTCCGAGTTTTAAATTTTGTATCTGATTTTATCAGCTCTAAAATTAGAAGAAGATGTGAGTTGGTTTATTTTCTGAATGCCCGCCCCCCTCCATGCTAGCTGATACCGTCAGCAGTAAGTGCTGCCATTTATTGAATGCTGACTACTGTCGGTGCTGTACAAACAGTGATCCTGTGAAGTAGGTTTTCCTATTTTTACAGACCTGAATACTGAGGCTTGGCGAGGTTAAATGGTTTACCCGGTTTTCCATGCTCATTCAATCATTGATCTAATGAAGAAGTGCATTGGGGATTTGAATCCAGTTTTCCTGGACTCTGGTTTGAATCAAGACTCTGTCTTTTGCTAGTAGTGTTACTTTGGGCTAATTATATACACTTACTGTGGTATCAGTTTCTTGACCTGTAAAATGGTTCAGTGATATTGTTTACCTCAGTGTTGTGGTGTGGAATAAGTGAGTTACTAAAGAGAAGGTCTTTAGAGCAATGCTTGACACATAGTGACGGCTAAGTGATAGGTGCTATAATAATAATAAGAACTATCATTAATGTTATCATTGTTTACTGGATTTTAATTGTTGGAATCATGTATTAAATCCTATAGAAGTATATGAAGTAAAAAGTGTCCCTCTCTCACCAACTACTTCCTCTCCCCAACATTAACCATGGACACCAGTTTGGTGTACATCCTTCCAGAATATTTCCTATGCCATCTGAAACTATTTTTAAATCATCCTTTCATTAATGAAATACAGGTCAAGAGTGAAATTTTTTGTAGTGATCTTGAAAATGGGAGAGTGGAACAGTAGGGGGAAACGAATTCATTCATTCAGCAAATATTTATGCAATGCTTTCTGTATGCCAAGCACTTTTCTAAGTGCTGAGGATTTAGCATGTTGAATTTCTGTTTTGACCATTGATTGATTTTCTTTTTTGGTTTTATTTAGGATATGATGTTTCAGCTTCTCCGAGGTCTGGACTTTCTTCATTCTCACCGAGTGGTACATCGTGATCTAAAACCACAGAACATTCTGGTGACCAGCAGTGGACAAATAAAACTGGCTGACTTCGGCCTTGCCCGCATCTACAGTTTTCAGATGGCTCTTACCTCAGTGGTGAGTGAGAAAGTGCTGTTCTTTAATTAAACTTAGTTTTCTGCTTTTGAATGACAAACTGCCCCCATTCCAGGCCCCTAATGTTATTACTGCCCGTGGTCAGTTGGTGGACAGAATGTCTTTGCACTTTTTATATAGCAGGCAGTAGGAGGAAAGTGTTATGCTTACAACTACAGACATATCCAGGCTGGGCTTGTTGTGGACAGAACCCATTGCAGAAATAGACGGTTGCTTCTTAGCCACTAGAAAGGAATCAGTTATAAGTTTCCAAATGGTTTTGCCATATGGCTTTTTGCCATAACCACTGTGTTCAGAGCTGCATATATAGTGTCTAGGGAAACATAGCTCAAGGTCAGCGAGGAGAGAGCACCAGGAATGTTGACCTGTCTGCAGCATCCTAGTTTGAGAAACAGCCAGGTACCTGCACAGGTGTATGAAAGCACTCCTGTGAAGCTGTGGTGCGTGGACTGTAAAGAAATTAAATTTACAGTGAACTTGGATGATCTGTGAACAAGTAGCACCACCCTGCCGGGTGAAGGCTTCATCCAAGCCAAACTACGAAGAGTAAACCCAAAGGCTCTATTTTGGCAAAGAATGACAGTTATTCTGTTTTTTTCCTCATTCAGACACAAAACCATACTAGCTACTCGCTCTGGTTAGCTTCTATTTCTCCTTATAGTTCATTGCTTCTGAGATGAATTTTCATGAAATTCTGCACCCAAAATATACAAAGAAGCAGACATTAATATCCCTTGTCTTTGAAGGACCTGTTTTCCATGCAGTGAATTCGCGCATAGATTTTTTTTTAAAGCCAAGTCATGTTCCTTTGCTGTGCTACTTATTTGGGGCAGGAGGTTGATATGGAGAATTCCTTTGATTCCATGAAGGCTACAAACATTGCCCTCAAAGCATTATATTAAGCCTTAAGTAAAAGAATCTTCTTGGGTCAGTATGCCATTTTCTACATATAGTCCATCTTTAGCCTCAAAGTGGTTCTCAGTTAAGGGCAGCACTGCCCTGGGGGGAGGGGGAAACATTGTTGAGAAATGTGTGACGGCATCTTTGGTCATCATAACAACTTGGGGGATGGTGGTGGCCACAAGGAGGCTAATATTCTGCACAACAAAGAATTGTTTCCCCAAATTCCAGTAATGCCTCAGCTGAGAAGTAGAAATTCAGGAGGGGAGTTGGAAATTCTCTAAGAGAGGTAACTTGCCTTAGAAAAACATTCAATTTGCAAAAGTGTTCTGCTTCCTCACCCTGGAAATACAGATACTAGAACCTGGATGTGTAAGATCACATACTTTCCCAACATTATATACTTTACCTAGGGCATCAGAATTTTTACAGAGGATTCCTTAGAATGTGTCGCTGTTGTTGAAAGATAAATCATTCTTGTTTCCTCTTTGCCCAACATACACCGTCACTTTTGAGAAGACAGGACATGAGACAGTGTTTAAAGGATAAGTCTCCAATTTGGGCTGGGTCAAGTGAGCCCTTGTGTTCTTATATAATCACACCAGAAAGGGCTGAGTCTGTGTGTTTCCCCAGTGGGAAGGGTGAGGTAGGCTGCAGCTTCCCTAGGAAGTAGTTTCGTATGTTGTTTCAGGGCCCTGGGGAGAAGCTTGAATAGGCTTTGCGATCCGGACAGTCATCAGGGGAGCTTATGGAAGGAACCAGTCTCCTTTGGTACATTAATTGAGGGAAGGATGAGCGGTAACTGAGACACTGTATTTTGATCCCCCATAACTGGGCACTGAAAACCATAAATAAAAACAGGAAACCCAGTTGGGTTTGTTCTTTTTTTTCTTATTAAATTTGAGGAATGATAGCCCAGCTTGTGCGTAACACCAATTAACATTCCATTCTTGCTGAAAGTTGATATGTTCAGACAGGAAAATGGAGACAAATGATTTCATACAGAAAAGGGGAAAGGCAGTTGTAAATACCTGATTTTTCAGTATGTAGTTTGTATTGCATACTCTGTATTTCTTATGTGACATAAAGTAAAAAATATTAGCAACTGGGAAAGACACTGGAACAAATTCAGACTTTATTTGAAAGAGTCATAGTTGGAACTTAATGTCAATAATAAAGAATATGATTCCTGTAGGGTACCACATTAAAATTTTTTCCCACTGTTTATTTTTCTTTTTAAGGAAAAATCCATTTCTATAGTGATACATTGGTTTATGTACACACAGTGACACATAAAGGCCTGGGATCAGTTTTTTCAGACTGAACTGGTATTTATTTTTTGTATTTCTTGAAGAGAAAAGGACTACACTCCACTTCCTGGAAATACACATTTTTTAGTGAGTTATGTCATACAGGAACTGGGAATCAACTTGATTTGTGGAATGTTAAAGAAATTTACAAGTTAACTGATTCGAAACTGACATTTTGCAGCCAGGAGAAATGCTAATAATATAATACTTACCTTCCAAAGCCTGACTCAAATGTCCCATTCTGGTACCCCCTGCAGAAATTAATCCCCGCCCCCCCCCATTGTTTCCAGAGTAACGTCTTATTAATGTCTTTCATAATACTGCTTTCTATCTTGTTTGTAATTATGTAGGCGTTTTATTTATCAGGCTGTAAGCTCCTTGAAAGAGTTGGCCTTTGGGGTAGAAATTAATTTAGGACAGTCATCATAAGCCTGGACTCTAGTTGTGGCTGTAGTTGGTATAACATAGGGCCAAACTACTGGGCTTGTCTTCATCTGATAAGGGAGGGCTAAGTGCCCTTAACTGGGTGCCTCCTGCATGACCTTCAGGTGTCCTTAGGGAGTATTGGGTTCTTGCTGCTCAGTATACAGAGTGCACATGTACCCCTGGAGAGGAAGGGTTGTTTATACCTATTTCTCTCAAGGGTGTAGAATCAAGGACGGGCCCCTGGCCTGGGTTTCATGCCTTAGAGGAGCCTGCGCTGACCCTGCTCCTGCCTTGCCTCCCTTGATGGGGCACAGAACCCAGGGTTCCTGAGACCCAGCCGCACTCAGGGCATTGGAATTCCCTGACTGAATGGGAACTGCACGGGCTCTTCTCAGTCCTTACTCGTAACGGCAGATTGGGCCACCTGTGTCCTCACCCCATGCATAAGGGGCAGCAGTTTGCAGACATCAGACAGAATGGGGACACACAGACTGGGGTGGCCATAAACACCGCGTGAGGCCCCTTGTCCTGCAGGGAGGAGCTGGGGATGTGAAGAGAAGTAGGGCCTGTTACTCAATGCCTGGCATGGGTTCTACTTATCAGAAGAGTTTCTGTGAAACCCTGAAAATCAACTTCTGTGACCTGTATTGAAATAACTACATTTGTGGAGAACCAGAGAACAGGTTAGAGGGAGCTTCTTTCCATTGCACGTAAGTGACATGTACGAACATGACCAATGTGATTATATGTAATCTTTATGGCAGATGCATTTCAAGAACACAGGCATACCTCGTTTTATTGCGCTCCATTTTATTGCATTTAGCAGACACTGCATTTTTTACAAATTGACGTTTTGTGGCAACCCTGCATCATGGCGCCATTTTCCAACAACAGTTGCTCATTTAATGCTTCTGTGTCACATTTTGGTAATTCTAGCAGTATTTCAAACGTTTTCATTATTATATTTATTGTGGTGATCTGTGATTAGAGATCTTTGATGTTACTATTTCAAAAAGATTATGCGCTGCTGAATTTTTTAGCAATAAAGTATTATTTAAGTAAGGTATGTACATTTTTTAAGACATAATCGTCTTAAACTTAAACTCGTCTTAAACTCTGATCGTCATGAAGTCCTATGAACAGCAGCTCAGGGAGAGAGCAGGTCTTAACTTCTCTGTTTATGATGAAAAATCCCTATTTTTTTTTTTTTCCTGAACTGACCCATACAGCATGTAGGGTGATACTGTTGCCATTGGATTTGGTGGTTTGGGAACTCCTTATCAACCATCTCATTTTGAAAGTGGGGAAACTGAGACTCAGACGAGCAGTCTGTAACCAGGTTAAGTCTGAATTCGCCAAATAGATTATAAATGGCTTGGAGAGTACTAATGTTTATATTCTGGCTCTCGCCCATCATCCCCTCTCCCTTCCTCTTCTCCCCACGGTGGGATCCAATACTTTAGAGGGTATCAAACTAGGTTCTGTAGACCTCTTGGGTTCTACAAAGGGTATGCAGAGATTCCAGAAATATTCAACAATCCATTTTTTGAGACATGTTGTAAGTCTTGTTAAAATTGTAATTAAAAAACAACTAGCTCATGTCATATTTTGACACAGTGGGGAACACTGAGGCATGAACTTGTACCTCCTGGTTAACTTGTTATTTATGTAGACCTCAGAATAAAACTTCTTTTGCCACAGTTGTGAATACTGGAACCTCTTGTAAATGTATCATTGCTTAGGAAAAATCAAGTGTTCTCTTGATTCACTCCTGTGTGTATCTGCTCCCTTAAAATCATCCAAGTGCCCGTTCACGACAGCGCACGCATCGTGCTATGCTCACCGTATGACATGAGACCACTTTGGGGGCCGTTCAGAGCAGTGCTGGGGTTGACGTTTTTATATCCAGATGTAATTGCCAACGCCCGTGCAGTTAGAACCAGTCACTCTGCAGGACAGCCACCGTGAAGCCACCTGTGGATAGAGAGGAGGCTGTACCTTAAAATGAGGTCATTCCTTTTGGGGCCTCAGTAACTTCACATGCTGGGATGAAATCCAGGATTGGCCTGCCGTAAACCAATTTGTGTTCTGCAGTGAACAGTATTACAGTGACTTTTCAGTGTTTTTTTGGAGGGCCTTTATACAATCATTAGACAAAGGAGAGAATTAGCATTTTTCCTCCAAATGCCTGTGCCTAACACACAGTTTGGAGAAAAAATCCACTTTGTACCATAATGAAAGAGAGAGAATATTCTCCTGTCTTTTCAGTGACTTAGTAAAATTCTCACTAAGTGAATTACATTCTCCTTCGCCAAAGTTCTTTCTTTCCGTATTATCTTTCCTATTAAAAGACATACGTCTTCATATGAAAACATTTTCCAGTCTGTAGAAATAATCAAAAGATAACAAGATAACTGAGCATGGGAAGACTTTTGACAGCTCTACAAATTATAAAAGTTCACTCAGGGATTTTTTTATATGGAACTGATAAGATTCCCCAAATTGCCTTATTTAACATCACTCATTTATTTAGTACCACAAGAATCACAAAAAAACAAATTGCTTACATCCTCTCCTTATGCCTCTGGCAACAGATGGTTTCCTCTTCTAATGCCAGCATTGGTAGCGTTTAGTAAACATTAAAGAAACCTTGTGGATTCAGAAACTTTTTGATAATCCTGGGGTAGAAAATTAATGAAATGGAGTTGTGGCAGTCAGTCAACAAATATTGATCACTTTCCATGAGCCAAGCACTGTCAATGAACCTGAGGGACCATGGTGAATAGAAGCGGACAAGGTCTCTGCTCTCATGGAGCTCATAATCACAATGGGGAAACAGATCTTAATCAAACAGTCACACAAAGAAATGCATAGTTAGAAACAGAGACAAGTGCAATAAAGGAAAGGGACAGAGTTCTATGAGGCCCTGTGACTCCGAAGCCCTCGTGGGCTGGGGGTCAGGGAAGCCCTCCCTGCTCACCCACACCGGGATGTGAGATGCTCAGAGAGGTCACCAGCCCCCTTCGCTCAGAACCTGCCTGGATGTGGGCCCCACGGATGTGCACATCATGCAGTCTGTGCTTATTTTCTCTGTTTCTGTTTGGAATAGTTCATTTTACAGCACCCAGTTGGCACCACCAAGTTGACAAAGTGAAGCAGGACCAGAGATCAGAGAACAATGTCATCTTTTACAGAAGAAAATAAATTGTTTATGCTTGTTTCCTCTTCGTGCGTGTTGTATTTACTATGGGGACCTGGCAGGGTTTGTGCCCCGGCTTGGGCAGCCGAGTTGCTCCCACAGAAGCCTGCAAAGGCTGCCAGTGAGTACTGAGTAAATCAAACCAAGAGCATGAACCGAGTATAATGGAAAAAACCCAAAGCCCTGTCGCCTCAGCACCTCAGTGAAAGTGCAGGACACACCTCAGAAGCCGAAAAAGGCTCCTGTAACTCCCTTCCCACTCGACCTCTCCTTGCCATGACACAACCAGGTCTGTTTTGTGAAAACTTCCAGTTGCCAGTACATATTTCATAGTTAACAATGGAGTGTTTGTGCCGGTTTCGTTTTCACTTTCACCAGTGAGGGAAGTAGAGCACAATGGGGCAGTGCACAGGGCTGGGAACAGGACACGTTTTCTTTAGGATTCCCAGGACTGGGTACGTGGAAAATGCCAGAGCCAAGACAAACATGAAAACCCATCCAGATTCTCCGTTACGCATTCTCAGTGGCAGTAAAACACATTTTGAGTTGCCATCTGATAGGTTGGCTCTGCCTCTGCAGTAAAGGCAAATGCTCTTGACCACTGTGAGCATTGCTTCCATGTAGAAAGAGAATGTATTCCATGCAATACAGGATGCTGCTGTAGGTGCGCGCGCGCGCGTGTGTGTGTGTGTGTGTGTGTGTGTGTGTGTGCACGCGTGTGGGGGTGGGTATTTAATTGCTCCAAGTATACTTGTGAAGTTCATCAAACAACTGCTTTTCTTGTTTATAAAAGATAGTCATTCATTTGACTCACCTAATTCTAGCTCCTTCCTGAGTTGTCACTGTTGAGAATCAGTTCTGGACAAAAACAGTTTAACTGTATCGTTACTGCCTGGAGGATGTTTTACTCAGAGAAAGGACGGGATGCTCTTTTCTTCCTCCATACATCTGTTCAGCCAGCTAATGTCCTATCGAGGTATGGTATAGACAGGGTCTGGTTGTCACCTGGTTGTTTACATTCCATCCTACAAACACCCTGTGTGATGCCATTCAAATTTCAGAAGCTTGAGGCCAAGTTTGAGTGTAAAGACCAACTATTGTCTTAAGGTTGACGAGACCAAATGCTTTAAAGAAGTTTTGCAGCCGAAGGGTTTCTCAGAGATGCAGAAGATGGAAAAACTTCTGTTGCCTCTTCCACTTAACATTCTTATGGGAATATGCCTTCTGTGCTTGGTCAGGGACTAGTCTGTCAAACTGTTTAATGAGATAATTCCGTCTCCCCTAAATTTCCTTAACTCGTGTCCCGTTAGGTCCATTCAATGGAGTATGAGACACAGTCCTTGGAATTGAATATAAAACAATGTCTCTATAACTTGGATTTTTACATCCTCTTTAATTCTTGGGATGTGTGCGCTTCTTGTGTTTTACAGGTGTCACTGCTTACTTCCTTGTATGGAAGGGAAGGGTGGCAGTATCTTCATTTTGCTTGGGCTTCGCTAATCTCCTAGTGCGAGTTCCTGAGTTGTGATGTGTCACTGAAATTGTTACATTGGCCATAGCCATTTTTATTTGCGCAACTCCAGGGTTGTACTACTTTTGTGTTTCCCACAGTGCCTTTCTGGCACATGGTAGGCACTTGATAAACACATGGTGAATGAATGAAACGAATCCTTGTGATTCTCCAGTGCCTAAAGAATGAATTCCAACTCTGTAGCATGGTATGCAGAGAGGGTTTTGCAGTGTAGCCCCAACCTGCCCTTCTGTACTCTCACTCCCACCCAGAAATCACCCCCATACACATAAAGGCATATTCCTTATCATCTAACACCATCAGATTTCTCACTACTCTTTTAAGTTCTTTCACAACTCCCTACTTTCACAAATGAATGAATTTCCAACTCTGCTTTTTCCATGTTGCTGCTGGGGGTCATTGCATCATCATTGATAAGCATCTAAAGATTTGTTTGTTTGTTTTAGATTCAGCTTTCACCTAAATCTTCCCAGTTGCCCACAGCATCACTCCCTGATAGTAACTGGAGCTCTGAGGGAGTAACAGTTACACTTTGAATATCTGTCTGGGCAGCCAGTCCTAACCTTCAGATAATTATTGTTCTTCATCCCTACTTATTCGAGATGACAAGCCTTCCTACACCTCCCCAGCTTGTGCACTTACATCTTCTACGTGGTATGCTTAAATTAAAAATTAAGACCTTTAGGGATCTTTGAAGGAACCGTAGTGTCACAGGAAAAGGTTGAAAATGTCTGCATTTTTGTTTCTTTTAGTCATTTTATTTAGTCCACTTGGGTTCTTGAGAAGATTAAGTACATGTTTTTCTTTCTTTTTTTTTTTGCGGTACGCGGGCCTCTCACTGTTGTGGCCTCTCCCGTTGTGGAGCACAGGCTCCGGACGCGCAGGCTTAGCGGCCATGGCTCACGGGCCCAGCCGCCCCGCGGCGTGTGGGATCTTCCCGAACCGGGGCACGAACCCGTGTCCCCTGCATCGGCAGGCGGACTCTCAACCACTGTGCCACCAGGGAAGCCCCGTGTTTTTCTTAATCTGTATAGGTCTCTCCAGCAGTTCAGCTCAGACTTTTATATGATTGCTTTGTCATGCTGGATTTTCTTTCATATTGTATTGACCTTATTGCTGATATTTCAAATGTGTTTCTCAATGATGCTCTTTGGGCTGCTGCACAAGTCCTCTTGCTGCTACCACTTTCTGTTTTCCTTTTCTCTAGGGATTGAAACACAGGGTGAGTAACATTGTGGCACCCAGCATCTGTAAGGATACTTATGATTTTTAAGTCCCTCATAAATTTGAATGTTAAAATTTACAGTTGGCTTTGGAGGAATAATCTACCTTCAGGTCTCAGGGAAACATCCAAAAGAAGGAAGGGGAAAGTGTAGGAAAATTTACTTTAGCACTGCTCTTATATTTATTTTGAAGGCTGGCAGCATCTAAAAGTTGGTCTGTAAATTTAACAACTCAACCATAAAAACCCCAAAATAAAGGAGAAAAATCTCTACTGCTTCTAGGTTTGGGTACTAACATAAAGTTACAAGATTTCTCTTCAGCCATTTAACAATTTTTCTTTTAATTTCTAAAGCTATCCTTCCCTTTCTTCTTTACCATTTTTATTTTGATGAATTACTTTTTAAAGGTCACGATGCTTTGAAATGTATGGACATGTTTTCTGAACACTGTTGATAGATTCCACGGTGATGCTACGGCTATCTGCACCTTATGTAACGCTGGATGATTTCAGTGAGGTGGGGACCGCACATGGTATCAGTTCTTGTGGGAAAATATGCTTCAGTGGCTTACTGGCACTGCTCTTGGAATGTGGCATTTAAAAGTACCTTTTTACAGTGGGAAAGAATTCTGTCAAGAATAAACAGTCTGACCTTGTTAAATGGGCCAAAGTTGGTCTGTAACCTAGTTCCAGAAAACTAGCTTTTACTAGTTTAGAAAAAGCAGATGAGAAAAATTACAACTAAAACTTTCTAAAGAATGGAAAAAGTTCCTATGAAGAATATGAAATAAGTTCCAGAAATGAGGGTCTTCATATATACTCATGAAAATGTCTTTACTGGACTATAAAATCCCATTTTTCCAGAGTGGATGAAAGATGAGGGCTACAGCTCGTCAGAAAAGCAGATTTTCTTTTTCCTGGAAAGACAAGACTGGCTTATTGAAAGGAGCTGTGGGAGGGGCCTTGTAGCACGGACCAACCGTGGGAAACCAGCCGGCTTGGGGAGATGAAGAAGTAAAAATTGCCGCTGACTCCCCATTGCCCACAGGTTAAAAAGTCTCTGTACTCTGAGCTGTGGGTTGCAGCAGTCTGTTCCTCACCTTTCTCTCCATCCCCTCCCTCCCCCGCCAACCTCAAACCCACACACACACACCCATGCTCTTGCCACTCCAGACCTCCTTCCTCTTGCTTGAAGGGATATGCCATTAGATTTTGTACCTCTAGGCCATTAGATCTTCTCTCTGCTTACCCTGCCTTTCCCCTTTTCAGCCTAACAAACTCCTACTCAATCTTCAAGACTCAGGGCAAATGCCACTTCCTCCCAGAAGTTGGCCTGACTCTCTAGGATAAAGTTAGGCACTTCCTCTGTGTATCTTTGATTTGCCTCTAATATAGTAGCTATCATGTGATAGTGTCCCCATGGGTTTGCCATCGATTTTAAAAAGAATAACATTGTAATATTTGCTGTAGCACTTAAGGTAGCAAGTCACAGGCATGTGGTATTGCTCTGTGAGTGTTTGTAGTGTGTGTTTGTGTGTGTGTGTGTGTGTGTGTGTGTGTGTGTGTGTGATGAAATAAGAGGTTTCTGAGTAGAGGAGGTAGAGAGAGGCTGGCTTGTGTGGGGATACTGAGTGAGACTGAGAAAGGGATGCTTCCCCCCAAACATCAGCTTTCCTGAAAGGTGTCACTACAGCCTGTATCTGCATCCATTTTGAAATTTCAGTGTCAGGAACAAAACTTGTTTTATTAATCACTTTCATTGCTAAATCCTGTGTTTATATTTAAATGATATTCTGAAAAAAGAAGATTTCACTGCTTTTACTCAGATGCATGACTGTCAAGGAGTTGGTTGGTTGGGTGTTGTCTGAGTGGGCTAGAGCTCAAAGATGGTAGTTCTAGTCACAACCACTTTTAATGTTAAACAACTAATCTATCAGTAATAACTTAAATTGAGGAAAATTTTTAATGAGTTATAGTAAAAACTAGACTTTATGTTCTAAAATAATGTGTAAGTTAAAAAAACTAAAAAAACTGTGCAAGTTAAAAAAAACTAAGTTAAAAAAAACTAACGTGTAAAATAGATAAACAATCAAGTACTTTGCAGATGGGCTTATGGCAAGGTTTTTCAAAAGTAGCCTCTGCAATCGAAACTAAAATTTAATAGATTAAAATTCGTTTTCTGAAGCCTTTCCAGGATTGTATATATCATGTAAAACTACTTATTCTGTCTGATCACTCTAGTTCTTACTGGTTCTTACATACAAAGGTAGTAAAAAAAAAAAAAAAAAAAGCCAAAATAGTCCATTGTGAACTTATTTTTTTCTTAATTAATTTATTTTTGGCTGCGTTGGGTCTTCATTGCCGCACACAGGCTTTCTCTAGTTGCAGCGAGTGGGGGCTACTCTTCGTTGCGGTGTGTGTGTTTCTCAGTGCAATGGTTTCTTTTGTTGAGGAGCATGGGCTCTAGGCATGCGGGCTCAGTAGTTGTGGTGCACGGGCTTAGTTGCTTCGTGGCATGTGGGATCTTCCTGGAGCAGGGATTGAACCCGTGTCCCCTGCATTGGCAGGCGGATTCTTAACCATTGCACCACCAGGGAAGCCCCATTGTGAATTTAAAAGTGTTACCATCCAGGAAAAAAAGAGACTCACAATGGTACAATGTTCGGGTACAATGTTCCTTTTGTACCTGAACAAAAATTGGCCACTATCATCATGGCTTTTACTGGCATGTTGAGGTTAAAAATGTAGCACAACATTTAGGATTTTGACAATATTGAGTAAACAATCCATTGAAGTGAGAAAAGCATCTTCAGGTTTGAACTTGCTTTAATAATGTTATAGTAAATCAAAATATAATCTTTGGGGACGTCCCTGGTGGCGCAGTGGATAAGAATCTGCCTGCCAATGCAGGGGACACGGGTTCACGCCCTGGTCCGGGAAGATCCCACATGCCGAGGAGCAACTAAGCCCATGAGCCACAGCTACTGAACCCGCAGGCCACAACTGCTGAAGCCCATGCACCTAGAGCCCGTGCTCCGCAACAACAGAAGCCACCACAATGAGAAGCCTGTGCACCGCAACGAAGAGTAGACCCCGCTCACCGCAACTAGAGAAAGCCCGTGCGCAGCAACGAAGACCCAACGCAGCCAAAAATAAATAAATATATAAAATCTTTGTCTTTTCTTTATACCTATTATTCTATTTTTATTTCTAAAATGATTCCTTGATTTTAGGACATGGGACTGAAATACATTTAAATTCCATGTTACTGCTACCATACCTATAGTATAGTCCAAATTGTATTTTCTATCAGGTTTCTTTTTCATTGGTGGTTTATATGCTCCTATTTTTAAAGGAATCAAATTTTCTCAATATTGATTATAGTTCACAAGTATTGTTCTATTATATTTAAGAAAAATATATTCATAAATTGCTTTAAATATCCAATAATTATAGCATCCACTTGCTCTGTAATTTTATTTTTAGAAATTTGATGTAAGGAGACAATTTCTGGAGAGAAATTGAACAATTTGTACGATACAGTTCACCAAATTTTCTGCAGACATTTTCTCCAGTTTTTTCTCCAGCGTTTCCTTCCCTTTGTAGCGTTTGTATACATGATTCAGTCCCTTCTTTCAAACTCTCATCTTTGTTTAATCAATTTTTTAAAATCTGCATTCTTTTTTGATTGCTAAAATTATTTGAAAATTCAAACATTCCAGATAGGTAAAAAAATGATAAGAAAAACTTCGCAATTATCTTTCCTCTCAGGAAAAACCACTATTAACAGTTCGGTGAATGAACTTTCATATCTTTTTCTGTTTATATGCAACCGTGTGTGTGTGCAAACACATAGAGCACAGTGTCCATACAGGTTATTTTTGTGGGGGTTTTTTTGTTTACTTTTGTCCATTTAATTTATCTTACAGTCTTCCGTATCTAACATATAGCCTGTTTATTCTTTCTCTTACCTTCATGGTGTGAATATACGTAATAGTTTTACCTAGTCTCCTGGGATGGACCTTTGGGGAGTTTCTCTTTTGGGGCTACAGTGAACATCCTGGGCTTATATCTTTTTACCCAAATACTAATATTTTTGTAGGATAAGTTTCAAGAAAGGGCATTACCAAGACAAAAGATAAAGAGTATGCATATTTTTTTTCTTTTCTTATGTTTAGTTTTATAAGAAACTCCCAGACTGTCTTCCAGAGTGGCTGTACTGTTTTGTACTATCACCACCTTCAGCAGTGAGTGAGAGTTCCTGTGGCAGCACATCCTCGCCAGCATTTGGTGTTGTCAGTGTGTTAGATCTTGGCCCTTCGAGTAAGTGTGTAGTGATATTTCATTGCTGTTTTAATGAGCATGCACACTTCAAACTCTGATAATGCCAGATTGTTCTCCCAAAGGATTTCGCTTTCCCTCCTCGCCTCTTAACAGAACATGATTGAGCTCTGTCTTCTCTCTTCCTTTTTTTTTTTTTTTTTTTTTTTTTTTTTTTTTTTTTTTCGGTACGCAGGCCTCTCACTGCTGTGGCCTCTCCCGTTGCGGAGCACACGCTCCGGACGCGCTGGCTCAGCAGCCATGGCTCACGGGCCCAGCCGCTCCGCGGCATGTGGGATCTTCCCGGACCGGGGCACGAACCCGCGTTCCCTGCATCGGCAGGCGGACTCTCAACCACTGTGCCACCAAGGAAGCCCTCTGTCTCCTCTCTTCTGAGTGTCTCTGGTGATCACCGTTGCTGGCCCTTCCTGATCCTCTTCCCCACTAAGAAAGCATCCTGAATGTTCCCACCTCAGCCCTTTCACAGATCTCACCCAGGTCCACCACTTTAACTCTCACGTCTGTGCGGAGACCTCCCAGTTTTCAGCTCGGCCCAGGGTCCCCTCTGAGCATCAGACCCTCAATCCCGCTTTTCCCTTCACGTCGCCATCTGGTGTCCCATGGGCAGCAGAAACATAACATCACCAAAATGTCACTCATTAGCTTCTCCCGGCCCAGGCAATTCTGCTTCATTTTCCTTTCTTTAGTTTTATTATTAGTAATCACCAAAACTGGAACCTCAGGTTTTTTTCTGGATTCATTTGTGTCAACATGCATTCGGCTACAGGTTCTGAATATTCAATCAGTTATATCTTGAATAATAGTAATTTTTAAATCTGACCTAAGAAGTCTGGAGATAAATAATTCTGCAATTAGTGCAGTTGCTCAGTGGTGTCATCTTGAGTCCTATAACCAATTATTAGGAAAATTCCATTCTCCCCTCCTCAGTGAATGACGTTTTCCCTCGTAGTCTCAAGATGACTGCTGCATCTTCAGGCATTACATCCTCATAAGACAGTGGTCTAAGCAGTGAGTAAGGGAGCTGGGGCCAAAAAGGGTTTCACTGCCTTTTTGATCAGGGAAGACAGTCTTTTCCAAAAGCTTTCTTCAGACTTTCACTTACTTTTCACTTACTCCCAGAACTGGATCAGATACCTACCCACAGTCCAATCACATTGCAGGTAAGCATTTTTTTTGCTACGCAAGGAAAATCAGGTTGTGTTAGGGAGAGAGGGAATGTCTGCTCCTTGACAACCAACAATGACAGGCCTTCATTGATCTAGGAAACTCCCCAAGGCAACAGAGCCACTCTATAGGTAGAAACTTATGCTCCTGGTTCCTGTCAGAGGTGCACAGATATATTCAGTGATCTCTAATAAAATAGTTTATGCAGTATGGTGCTTTTTTCCTTAGTGCTCCACGTATGTTAAAAGCAGAAAGCTTTAGAATTTTATGGGGATGTTGATTAGGCTAAGAATGTAGGCTTACTGCTGTCACCAGGAATATATTTTAGGTTCTTTAATAACAGTAATTAGCAAACAAGCAAACATTTGGGGAGCACTGGCAATCTGGCAATACAAGTGACATCTCCACATGCAAACTTGATTGGGTATGTCAGAAGCTAAGGACAGTTTTTAAAACAGTGAAGCAGCAAGAAATAGTCTGTTAAACTAATTACTTTTTTTTTTTCTTTTTTTTTTTGCGGTACGCCGGCCTCTCACTGTTGTGGCCTCTCCCGTTGCAGAGCACAGGCTCCGGACGCGCAGGCTCAGCAGTCATGGCTCACGGGCCCAGCTGCTCCGCGGCATGTGGGATCTTCCCGGACTGGGGCACGGACCCGTGTCCCCTGCATTGGCAGGCGGACTCTCAACCACTGCGCCACCAGGGAAGCCCTAAACTAATTCCTTTTTAAAGGATATTAATTTCATTAATATATTATTTAGATATATTACTGTAATATATCAATATTTCTATTACAAGCATACCTCAGAGATTTTGCAGGTCTGGTTCCAGACCACTTCAGTAAAGCGAGTATTACAATAAAGCTAGTTACACAAATTTTTTGGTTTCCCAATACATATAAAAGTTATGTTTACGCTACACTGCAGTTGTTAAGTGTGCAGTAGCATTATGTCTAAAAAAAATGTACATACCTTTATTAAAAAATACTTCATTCCTGGGAATTCCCTGGCGATCCAGTGGTTAGGGCTTGGCACTTTCATGCTTTCACTGCTGTGGCCCAGGTTCGATCCCTGGTTGGGGAACTAAGATCTCGCAAGCCATACGGCATGGCCAAAAAAACAAACAAATAATTCATTGCTAAAAAATGCTAACCAACACCTTGAGCCTTCAGTGAGTCATAATCTTTTTCACTAGTAATATCAAAGATCACCAATCACATAACAAATATAATAATGATGAAAAGGTTTGAAATACTTTGAGAATTACCAAAATGTGACACGGAGACATGACGTGAGCAAATGCTGTTGGAAAAATGGTGCCAATAAGACTTGCTCAACTCAGGGTTGCCACAAACCTTCAATTTGTTAAAAAAAAAATGCAGTATTTGTGAAGCGCAATAAAATGAGGTATGCCTGTAGCTAGCTAATATATTTATTATTAATATACTTACATGTGTTTTTTAAAGTACTACTACTTACTTTTAAAAACATATGTATGCATAAATCTGAAGTTACCTGTACTTCTGTATTCTAACCAAATAAAGCTAGGTGAATCAGGAGGCAAGCATTGTTAGACATGGGAGAGTCAGGGAATGCTTCACAGGGGAGGTGATTTTTGAGCTAGGTCTTCAAGAATGAGGAGGAGTTTGCTTGGCAAGCAAAAGGGAAAGGTGTCCTCTAGGTACAGAATTGGGAAAGAGCAGAGCACGTGCACAAAAAAGTGAAAAGTACGTGGGTTGATGCGCAGGGTGTCTTGGGAGAACATGACCAAACTGTTTCTTTGTTTTTAAGGTTTCATTTTTTTTTTTTCAAAAGATCACTCTAATGCAATGTGATGAATGAATTGATAGGAGGCTTTGGCATAAATTAAGAAATTGCTGGCAGGGAGAACAGAGTGGAGGCTGTTTTAAAAGAGATATATGATGAGGGGCTGAGTGAAGGCAGGAAAGAGAAGAGATAGAAACTGTAAATGGAGATACAGAGAAAAGTAGGGAAAGCACGTCACAGGCCAAAGTCTGAAATGAAATTTACCTATGGAAAAAAAAGAAATAATGTTCATTTAAATTGAATAAATATCTGTGGTCATAATTCTCTTTGTATTACACTGTTGTGGATAATAATGTAGACACATACTCAAGACATAGCAGCCAATATCGATGTAATCATTACTATTTTTCTTGGCAGTGGTATAAATATATATGGTGATTTTTCTTGATGTGATGAACATTTCCATTCAAAATGGAATAGATGGTGTAATGTAGAATCTTCATGAGACATCTCACTAGTAGTTGTGTGAATCAGAAATTTTCCAGTGGTTTAGTGTTTCTCCCCATTGTAATTAAGATGAATCTATCAAAATGGCTTTTTTTCATTTACAGACAGAGCCTTTTTCTAAAAATATATCCTTTCATCAGGATTTAAATGATACGTGCTTTTAGCTTATTGGGCTGAAAGCCCCAGTAACATGGTTATAGTGTATCTAATCAGCCACCTGTCTTTCTGTTTCTCCTTTTTCATCCCCATAATCCAGCTTTTGCTAAAGTTGGCAAATTATATACCTCACATGTGGTCATTTTATGACCAAACCCTAATGAGGGTTATGTAATGTAAATGGCCACAAAATGCCGTTATTTACTCTTTTCATTAGACAACAAGGACCTTGAGGGAAGAAACCGGACATCACATATATTATGCTCACTAAATAGTAGTTGGTAATGATGATGTGCTTTTAAGATGTTTATGTCCATTATAAATGTAATATATCCTCATTACGGGCAAATTTGTGTGGTCTCGGTTTATCTCCTTCTTCATTCTCCTGGTCCAGCTTGTTCATTCATTTCAAAAAAAATGGTACCATGGATTTACTTTTCAGTTTTCAACGTCAGAAAGTCAAAGCAGGGTTTGAAAGAAAGATGTCCATAAATAAAGGTGTAAAATTAAATTAAAATTTAGCCATCACCACCATGTGTCCACCTCCTCCCAAATATCATACACTTGATAATGGCTGTTTCACTTAAAAGAATATTGTCACTTTCTTGAGGCTAGATGTTAAATTGGAAGCATTCGAGAAGATACCAGAATTTCAGAATTTAAACATCATATGCCTAGAGTTCTTTTTTATGTTGCATTGGTTTATCGTGTGTGTGTGTTTTCTATAGCTCATCAGGTATTGGTGAATAAATAGTTCACACCCTCCCAAGAGAATAAGTTCTTTCTTTTCTTTAAACAGTGACTCCATTGATCCTATTTTAGAATTTCTTCCCTTGTTTCTCTCTTCCTTCTTGGCAACCTTGTTTTTGAACTCTTAAATTGATTCAGGTGTTCCTGGAATATTCCTTTTCCTCTTCTACCATTTTCACCTACAGGCAGCGAGACTTTTTTTTCCAAAAATCTTGCTTCATTTAAGAAGCAGTGTACAGCACAGCCCATTGTCTAAAGGGACAGATTCTGGAACCTACTTAACAAGCTTTATGAACTTAAATAAATTCTTTAGCCTTCTCTGTGTTTCTTATTTGTTAAAATGAGAGACATTATTTCTCAAAATAACTGCACCTACCTTATAGGATTGTTGTGGGAATTAAGTAAATTCATACGTGAAAAGAATAAGTACTTGATGTAGTCCTATAACAGAATTATATAGTAGTAGGATTCATCTTTGCACGTAAACATGAAGACACGCACAGAAATGAGTATAACTAATTAAACCATTTTCCTACTACTAACCACTTATTACCTAGGGACCACTCATATTATAGTTTAGGTTACTAACATCTAAGGGAGACCATTCTCTCCTTTTTCATTATTTGTTTCTCAAAAGGAAGAATGTTTCTAATACTCCTGAAATGAGTATGTTGAGGAAATCTTTCTTTCCACTATCAGCATTTTTTAAACAGTGCTGAAGTTTGGAAAAAATAAAATATATTCTTTCTAAGAGTATACACGTAACCTGGTCCTTGAATACAAGAAATTGAATATGCAAATCCAAACAGTTGCAGAATTTTTACTAAGAGACTAAGAATGGGTGCATGTGTTATTGTGAACGAACTGCAGAGACAGTGTAAACCCTCTAGCTTCCAGGCATTCTTGCTTTCTCAGTGTGAGATTGCGGAGTCCCAGAAATCCAATGCTGTTTTTTCAGTTCTTGGCAAGCTGCTTACTTTCACCTGCCAGGCAGGTAGTTGAGGGTAGAGAAGAGAAACTGAGTTTTGACCGTGAAGCGCAAACCTGCATGATTGTACTTTTCTTCTTTACCACCTGTAGGACAGACTCTAGAAAGATAAGAAAAAATTTTCTCAGGAAGGACATATTCTGTATTTAATCTCTGTAGAGAGGAAGGTAGATGACTGAAAACCAACATTCCTAAATTATGAAAGTAAATTCCTTTCCTTACTGTAGTCAAAATGGGCCTTTTAATCTTATTTCTAGACTAAACCATTTTGTATTCCAGTTATCACTATCTCTTGGGTGTAGGTGCTCAGTAGTTAATATTCAGAAAGTTTCATTTCCCAAATAGGTTAGATTCTTCCCCGGTCAATAAGTGACTCATTGTACCAACCACGGATTAGTAATTAATGTCACAAATAACACACACTTCTTTCCCATAGTCTGCTTAAGATGTGTCACAAAAGAACTCTTCCAGCTGTTAACCTTTCACAAAAATTAGTTAAAAGAAATTCCTGAGGCTTTCAGCCCAGCCCTTGTATAACCTGCACTGTCTTGTTTTGTTTTACAAAGCCACGCAGGAATGCCCCCCATTCACAAAAGGAGTTGGTACATAAGTGAATAACTCAATCTGTACATTCAATCTGCCATTCATGGAATTTGTGTGTGGCATTTTATACAATTGCTTACTCTCTAATTTAGGGTTTTTTCAAGAACATTTGTCTTAGTATTGCTCTTATCTACCTCGTGCCTGATTCAGGATTATGACTGAACCATGATACAATTTCTGAAGAAAATGTACTCTGCCTTTTCTTGGATTCAAAGTAAAGGTGTGGCTTGGCCACAGAAGCAGTGTTGTGTGGAAATGTAATTCAGGAGCTTCTGCAACCTGATCTCACTGGGATCCAGCTCTCTTAAGACACTTCCTGCTCTGAACTCCCATCGCATTTCTGAAGCCACCCAATTCAGCCTTTACGTGAAGGCTTTCACTCTGTATTTACGTTTCATGTGACTTCCATTTTTTTCATGCTGCTCAGAGCTCCTTGAGATTCGTAACAATGACTCTTTGCTAAGCATGCCTAGCGTCATTAGTGTGGACCAGAAACTGCGGAGATGGTTGATTGCTCGGTGAATATGCTGTTCCGCTCTTGGTGCTGATAGGACATTGTAGTGAAAATACCACTACTATTCCAGATATTTTATTACTATTAGTGTGTATATGTAGATTCTAAATACAGAATACACTCATGAGGTAAAGACATTTTCAGATAAACAAAAACCAAGAGAGTTTACCTACACCTTTTCACTAAAGGAACTTCTAAGGGACATACTTCAAAAAGAACGAAACTATCTTAAAAGGAATGTCTGAGATGCAAGAAAGAATGGTGAGTACATAAATTGGTAAACATGTCTAAATAAATTGTTAATCACAGTAAATGTACAAAACTCACTGGTTAAAAGATGGAGAATGTTAGGTTGGATTTTAAAAATACTTATCAAATACCAACTCTGTGCTTTTTCAAGAAACACCCCAAATTTTGGTCCTCTGACAGGGAGAGTGTGAAGTGGTACACTACTTTGGAAAATGATTTGACATTAACTGTGTAGTTCAGCATGCTCATACCGTGAAACCTTGCAATTCCATGCCTAGTTACATACTTTAGAGAAATTCGTGTACATGTGCGCCAAGAGTCACATTCAGGAATATTCATAGCAGCACTGTGTGTAATAGCAAAAACTGAGACAACCCAAATGTACACAGACAAAAGAATGGTTAAATCGACTCGGTATATTCACACAGTAGAATCATCCAGCAGTGAAAATGAATGAACTATTGCTGTAGGCAATAACATGGGTGAATCTTAGAAACAGTATTGAGTTAAAAAAAAAAAAATCGAAGATAGTTATAAAGTATATGAAATTTTATAAACTTCAGAAACAAGTAATACTAAATATTATATTATTTAGGCATATTTATGTGATAAAACCAACATTTCTTCACAGCAAGGAAATGAAAAACACTGGGGGCACAGAGAGCTAAGGAGGCAAGAGGACAGAATTAGAAGGATGTAAAAGAATACAGGGGGAGGCTTCCCTGGTGGCTCAGTGGTTAAGAGTCCGCCTGCCGATGCAGGAGACGCGGGTTCGTGCCCCGGTCCGGGAGGATCCCGCATGCCGCGGAGAGGCTGGGCCCGTGAGCCATGGCCGCTGAGCCTGCGCGTCCGGAGCCTGTGCTCCGCAACGGGAGAGGCCACGACAGTGAAACGCCCGCGTACCGGGAAAAAAAAAAACACAAAAAAAAAACACAGAGGGGAGCAGGGCTCCAAGCCCCCGAATAGCTATAAAATCCCTAGAGCCTTGCTCTCACCTCTGTGGGCTCTTGTTTAGACTTATATTCTTATTTAAAATGATTTCTTAAATTTTTGCTATATGATTTCTGCTGTACAGGCACTGAATTGAGAGTGTAGAAATTGATTAGACAGATAAAAATCTCACCCCTGTGGGGAAGATGAATGGGATACACAAGTAAAATTATTATACACAGTCATCCCTCCGTATCCTCGTGGGAATTGATCGCAAGTCCACCACCCCCCCTGCCCCCGCCACCATCACCACCGTGGATACCAAAATCCACGGATGCTCAAGTCCCTTGTATAAAATACATAGTACAGTCACCCACCGTATCCACAGATGCAGAGTGGAGGGCCAATTGTAATTGCATGTTCGAGGCACTGTGAGGGAATAAAGTATGACAGACCAGACATGTATTTACAAGAAGCAGGGTGGTCAGAGAAGGTGTCTTATTAAGGAAGTGAGGGGCAGAACCAGGCTAAGATCTGGAACTGAGCATTCCAGGCAGAGGGGATGGTGAATTCACAGGCCCTCTGGCAGGAGGGAGTTTGAACAGTCCAAAGAAAGCAAGGTCATTGTGGCTGATGCAGAGTGAGTGGGCCGGAGAGGGATCAAGGCTGAGATCAGGGAGGTGGTCCCGGGTCCCTCTCTGGGGGTCCTCGTAAAAGTGTTTGCATGTGTTCTTAAGTATAATAGGAAGCCATTTGAGGGCTTTGAATAAGGAGCCTAGTCCATATTAGAAGCGGAGACTCTGAAAGGAGTTAGGCTGAAAAACACAGACAGTGATAACAACAGGAAAATAGACAACTGGTAATGGGATACAAGCAAGAAAACATTTAAATGATTAAAGTGATATATTTTCAGAGCTCGAAGAGAGAAACTTAAGTAATCTGGGAACTTTTGTTATATTTAAGTCTTCATTCATCTTCCCAGATAAATAAGATGTTACTTGTATACATACTCACTCACACTCAACACATATTCTTTTCATAACACATGCATGTCATAAAAATGGGACAGTTTTATTCAGAGAATTAAGAATATTTTGTGCTTTAATTACTTAACTTTAAATGATAATGTAATGAGGTCATTTAAAATGTATTTTTGCCCATCCTGAGATTTGCAATATGTGTATGACATGAGTAGTAGTATCATTAAGTATTATGTAGTATAAAAAGAGACTTATTTAAAAACCTGTTATTACTCGTTACTAAATGAAGTTCAGCTGAGAATTATTTATGATGAGAAGTGGATTTACTGTGCCTAATGGGTTTTAAGCTCCAGAGCCCCTAACTTGCAGATACACACACACACACACACACACACACACACACACACACACACACACACACACGCCCAAGGCCATGGGAAAGGCCCCAGCAATGTGTGCATATGGTGTTTTTCTGTTGGTTTTTTGGGTTTTTTTTTTTTTTTTGCAGAAGTAAGCTGTTCTAAATGCAGTTGACTAACCCTCTGCTCCTCCACCTTGTCACACTTTCTCTCATCTCAGGTAGCACTAGAGTGGTCCTCATTCAGGGTGCTGTCAACCCTTCAGTCCCATACAGGTAGCCTTCTCCCACTGTGCTACTGCAGTAGATATTTAAAGCCCTTATCTTCCTTAGCATCATCCAGTACACATCTGCTTCTCTCTTCTTTACTTCTTATAAATATCCACCTTGGCTTCTGTGACACAGAGTTTCCTGCTTTCCATCCTACCTATCTCACTGCTTTTTGCAGAGTGCCCTCCTCTGTCTTCCCCTGGCTTCTGTCCTATGTGTGCTCTCTCGCTCAGCAATCTCCTTTACTTCCTAGGGATGATCCTGGAGGAAGAGAACTCATCTTCTTTCCAACTCAGTGCAGTCCCTTGAGCCCCAGACCTGCATATGCAAGTGGACGTCTTCACAAATAGCAAGCTTGCGAGTGACGTTTGCCTTTTGGGTCCCCATTCAGGTCGATGGCCCCACCATCCACCCTGTCACCCAGGCCAGAAACCTGGGATTTATCCCAGATTTTTCTCCCTGTGTGCTTCATTTGACTCATTTAAAATTATTCCTCCTGCTTCTCCTCCCCTCACTGCTGTAGGTTGGTAGTTCCTCCTCCCGAGGCAGCCTGATCATTACAACTTTTATATATATATATATATATATATATATATATATACACACACACACACACACACACACACACACACACACATTTATTTATTTATTTATTTATTTATGGCTGTGTTGGGTCTTCGTTGCTGTGTGTGGGCTTTCTCTAGTTGTGGCAAGCGGGGGCCACTCCTTGCTGCGGTGCGGTGGCCTCTCCTGCCGCGGAGCACGGGCTCTAGTCACACAGGCCTCAGTAAGTTGTAGCTCGTGGGCTCCAGAGCACAGGCTCAGCAGTTGTGGCACACAGGCTAGGTTGCTCTGTGGCATGTGGGATCTTCCCGGACCAAAATTTATAAAACCAGCACCTGCAAAGTACTTTTTAGACCTTATCTCATATGATTCTCTAGTTGTCCTGTGAAATAGGTGCTATGAATTTCCCATTTTGCAGGTAAGGAAACAAAGGCATGGAGAGGCTAATATATTTAGCCAAGTGATACAGCTCACACAAGAGGAGCCAGGATTTGAAGCCAGGCTCTTAAATCGTGTACCTCTACCCGGTGCAGGAACTTATGCAACTGATAGTTACCTGTCTGCCTCCCCTGCTCAACTGTGAGCTTTTGCGAGCAGAGTTGGTATCTTCAGTAATCTTCACATCATCTTTATAGCTGGGATCCAGCGCTTGTCACATAGTAGGTACGTTAGTATCTGTATGAACAAATGAATGAATCATTAAAGTGACTTTGTAAATGTCTCATAAACTGCATGAGAAGTGATACCAAGAGTATGGGGTACATTTGTATTTCACCCACGTGTATTTTGTCCACGAGGCTCTAACAGAAGTAAAAATGTCATTACTGCCTTTTTCTGAGAAACTTAGGTGAAAGAACTTAAACATTGAGCTTTAAAAGCCATTCTTATTCCTGTTACCAATGGACATTATTAATATTTATAGGAAGCAACCTATCTTTTTAAGGGTTCATGTGCTGATAGCTAACAGCATCAGCAGTTTAATTATTGACTTATTCCAGATCTAGAGCAGACAGACTTCCTAGTACTTTGAGAATTGTTGGCCACTTTAAATGTCAGCCTTGCTTTTTACAAGGGATCTTAAACAAGTGTAAGCTTTCCATCTTCTGATGGTAAACTAGTTTATCAGTTAAAATGGAAGGGAGGCTTCTCAGCCCAGATGAAGTTGTCAAGGTTACTCATCTTGCATATGAGTAACATATGCAATGTATACATAAGAAAGATTTCAGTTGCTATTTTAAACGCAAAAACAATATGCTTAAAATATAGGTAGGGGCACACTGCAGTTTCTGGAGCTGTCCTCATGGAGAATCACTGAAACATGGCCTCCAATGTTCTTTGTAATAGTAACATGCTTATTTCATAAACCAGAACCCATATAGGAAAAAGCTTTCTCCCCGCATGCAAAGGTTTATAACTGAATGAAAAAAAATCAATTAATTACATGAATATTAAGAGGTTACTTATCTATTATAACATTGGGCCACAAGTTGACTAATTAAAAGGAATGCGGGTTGGAAAGCTGCCACAAATCTGCTCCTTTCATTTAGAGGGCCACAGGCTGAAGCCAGTGATTGTGCGTGACAGACTCTGGGAACAATGGTGCAGCGCACAGACCGTCCAGATGAAGCATGCTCGTCTGAATTACACCGACGACGGGGTGGCCTACAGGCAAACAAAATGGTTAAACAATACATAATCAAGTTTTTATTTGGTATTTCCTGCGAGGCTATACCAGTTGCCAGGGAGTGTACTGTATTTTCTTCTTCGGCTGTATTAATTGTTGACCATAGCTGGCAGAGCACCAAACAGGGACAGATAAGGAGGAAAATGGCATCTGGACATTAAAGCCCCAAGTGTACTGGGGGGAGAAAAAAGCACAAAAAAATTACAGCATATATCAGGAATTTTCCAACTAACGATGTGAGGATGTGGTAGTGCGAGGGAAAAAGAGCCAAACTGAGCTTGCTTTGTTCACTGAGAGAGGCCCCCCCCGTAACATTCCTTTTAGCTGTGCATATTTTGGCTTCATTTGTACAGTTTTAACTTTATACTGTGTGTGGAGAAGCTCAGTTGTAACTGGTTGTTCCTAATAATTATATTGCAATAATTAAAGTTCATGGATAGCTGTTATGTTCTTAGTCATTTAGAAGCCGCTTCGAAAACCAAGTCTAAGCCAAAAACTTCTTTTAAGTGACATTTCATTGCTGTATAAAGGATGGCAACAATTATTTCTTTGATTTAACAACAACTTTTTTTTAAGACAAGATTCATTTATGGAGACAAATGAGAAACAATGTCTTTAAAACTTGGGATACGGGGGGCGGGGGCAGACGAGGAGTGATGAGATCTTGTAGCCTGCAAATAAAATATTTCCCAACTGGTTTGTAAAACATGAAAATCTGTGATAGGGACAATCCCCTTTGCCACTTCTAGAAGCCATTTAAAATGCAAAAGTAATATATAAATATTCATAAATCTTTTGCAGAAACAAAGTATGGCAACTTCGTGACCTCGATTAGAAAGCATATGTTACTGTTTTAATTGAGTAATAAAATGAAAAATCTCCAACTGAACACAGCTCCCTTGAAAGATGGATCAGCCTTGGGGTCTCCAGTAATAATAATGATGATGATGATGATGATGATGTATACTGAACCATTAGAGCTGTGAAATATGCTTGCCAGGGGCTTCTTTTGCGGTGGTAGTTATCTCTCCGCCTGTATGGCTGTCAGGCCCAGTGGTTACACCTGCAGCCTCTGGGGTTTCTGCATTTGAATTCTAGCTCTGACATGTGGCTGGCTATAGTTATTAACATGTTCTGCACATCAGTTTCCTACCTTGAATATGGGTAAAACATGCAGTGCCTACCTCACAAGTTATTACAGGATTTAAATGACATAAAATTTGTAAAGTTTTTAATGAAGTGCCAAACATAAGGAAAACCCACAATCAACTTTGGCTGTTATTACATCTCCTCAGTTGTGAAGCTCTGAGGTTTCTTTTAGCTTCTCGAAATATTTCTAGTTGGTGTCTGCATTAGACTTGAATGTATTTACTTAATCACCATTGACTTCTACAATAGAACAGGTTGTTTGGTCTGTAATGAAAGCCAAGATAGTGGTTTTGATTACTCTTAAACGTTCTTGGAGAAGCTGAAATTTTAATACACGTTTTCAGAAGCACTTATTAAGACCCAATTATGAGTTGAGAAAAACTAAAGAACAGTATTCTCAAATAGTGTCATTCTTCTAGAGATGGACTTCTAACCACAGGGTACACATACTTGATGATGTTATAGACAGCTGCCTGGAAACACAAAGGCCATGACTTCACCTCCTAATGCTAAGAGAAAATCCTCTCTTATTACTGTCTCATATTTGATTGAATGATTTTCATAAGACTTATTTTAATAACTTTTGTGCATTTCAGTTACATTTTCTGGTGTTTGTTGTTTTTCACTTTCATCTCCAGAAGTCTTAACCCTTAACCTTAAACACATGCTAGGGATTCACAGACTCTAGATATTAGAATTGCACAATTCATTTCAACACTCCAGGAATTCAGTGTGCTTGTCCGTTCAGTAAAGGGCCGACATTATTAATGGTGATCAATGTATAGGTACCAAACATTTTTAAATCCACAAAACTTCTTGTAGACCAAAGCATTTGTTAAAATAGACGTGAGTCCTCGACATCAGACCAGTTTTTCTCAAAGTAAATCTTATGTCCTGAAAACATTTTGAGGTCTTAAATAATATTATTATTGAATAACATCTTTTGAGTCATCTAGGAAAGACTGTAATAAAACTTACACATATGTGGTAAGTGTTTATGGGATCTTTACATCTTAGCATTAGGAATAAAAGATTATTAATTCTCCTCCACCGAAATAGTAACAACTGTAATAATAAGTTGAATGTGGTCAGCTTTAACTTAAAACTGGAAAACTCCCTTTCCGTTTCTACAATTGGCCTTTTCTCTTCAGCCGCTTTCTAAGTTGGGCTGTTAGCAATTTAGCCTGTCTTTAATTTTAAGCACCATTCTTCCAGTCCGGAGATCCCTATAGGAAGCCCCACTCTCATAGCCTCGCCTCTCATTGGCTAGCTGGGAAAAGAGCATTTCTGCATAAATTGGATGCTTCCTTCTCCCCGGGAGACCAAATATGCTCATGTTTCACAATCCCCCGGTTTGTAAGCTTGAGTCCATTGCCTGAAGCTGGAAACTTTCACTTTGTAGAGCACAGCACACATCGAAATCCAGATCCAATACCCCTGACGCACCCATGAGTCCGATAGCAGATTGAATACATGTTTCTCAATCCAGTGTTTCTGAGCTGCTCTGACTGAAATCAGAAACCGATGTGCGTGAGAGAGGTATCCTTCAAAGAAAGGTATTTCCTTTGTGCAGCCCCAGTGCACACAGAATCCAAGGGGTTAACCTGAGAGCTGCTTTGAAAACAGAGGCGAAGGTCACTGGCGGCAACAGCAAAGACTTTTAAAGCCTGCCGTCCTGAGCCTTTCACCCTGCCTTTCCCACCCAGGGGATTGTAAACATTGGCTCCCGGCCACCATGTCCCACAGCACAGAACTTCTCTGTGCTTTCAGCATATACATTTATGCTTTTTTATGGAAGCTGAAGCAAAGGCGCGTTCTTGCTGTGAGCACAGAGAACATGTTTCTGGTCAGGGAAAGGAGAGGGATCCTGTCCCCCCTGGAATGTGGAAGCATGCAGATATGCTTATTTAGCGGTGCTTCACATGGAACTTAGCTGCCGCTCTTAGTATGACTTTCTCAAGTCAAAAGAATGTGTAGAATGCTGTCACTTAATCAGAAGCCAGAAGAGCTCTTTTATCTGCCATTTGTTAGTAACTAGCAATATCGCCCTTATCTCTTTGTCCTTTAGCTCAATCCAGTGCCCTCGGATATGAGAACTGGTAACATGAAAGCACTTTTTACCTTGAGCATTGCTTCTTGTTTTTCTTTTTTAAAACTTCAGAGTTCTTTAATCACCAAGAAAGAAGTTGTAGGGTCGTTTTTTTTTTTTTTTAATTTATGTAAAGTTGGCTTAGTCCTAGGACCATTGTTGTTTGGTGATGTTTAAAAGAAACCAGGATGATTCATATATTTACCTGGTCCTTCAAAAGTCTGTTATCCATGTAACTTATAAATAACCTTCACTGATTCAGCTGCATGAAAACAGAATGGAATTTCCAGAAATATTACACGTAGCTTAAATTTCTCCCTCCTCAATGTTTTAATATGTTGTGTGTGGGAGGTTACTATCCTTCCGTCTATTTTAAGTAATTTCATGTAATTTCAGTCATTTGATATAATAGTTTTTCTCTTCAGTGATTTCTAAAGACACAAACGGAAAACTCATTTTGATCAATCTGTATGTTATAATAGGTCAGGGCAGAAAAAAATATACCCCATACCATTCTTTTGTTTTGTTTGCTTCATTTTGTTTCGTTTTGTTTTTTTGAAGTGACTGTATTTCGGAGGCAGGCATGTAAAGTCTTACCCTTTTCTTCTGAAATGGCTACTCTGAGCACATTTTGGCATCAATTTGGATGCTTGCCTACAGAAAGGTCAGTCACTAAGCATTCCTGTTTGTGTGATGATGCTTGATTCTGAAAAGCCCTACAACAGCCCTACCGCATTGCACAGACATGCAGACAGGACTCTGCTCTAGCCTGTAGCTGCAGCTGATAGGAGGTGTGTGGCTTTGCCTTTTGCCTTTCAGCCGAAATGCCTCTTAAAGGTTCTTCACAGTCTCTTCTGGAATTCCAGTTTTGCTTTATGGAATCACAGAGTCTGTTGTGTACCTATAAATGTCCTTCACGTTTTCCTCTTGATCAAAGTTCCATTTCTCTAAATGTGAAGGTTCTGTGAACAGCATCACTGACCCGGATGTATGGGTCCACGGTACCATCTCCAGGTAGTGTCACTGAGCATGTAGAATTTATTTATTCTTGATTCTTGGATTCCAGGGTTGAAAGGACTTTAGAAGTAATCTGACATGACCTTCGGATTTTATAATTGAGGAAACGGGGGCCCAATTATATAAAATTACTTCTTTTCGAGACAATACACAGAGATTATTTAGGGGTATACCTGGAACTCAAACCCAGATCTCCAAAGCTCAGTCCAGGACTGTTTCTCGTACTCCATCCAGGCTTGTACCCCCTGTACTGTGTGATGAGTTCACTGACGACCAAATATGGGATTAATAAATGCTGATATTCACATCATGGGTGCACCTCAGCAGGTTGAAGTTGGCGTAAGTGATTATGAACAGATGTTTTGTACACTGAGCTGGAAGTAACATGAAGTCTTGGTCACTACTTGTTCCTAAGGCATCTGGGGACTAGCATTTCAACTCTTTAGCTCATCAGCTTGTCACGCCTCAATTTTACTGTGATAAGTTTCTCTCAATTTCTGTAGAATCCTCTTTTTCTCTTGCCTATTTAACAGGTCTTCAAGTAAGGCTGACTCTACATTACTACAGGGGACTCTACATCAAAGCTGACAGTATAACCAAAGCTATACATGGAGGCTTTTATGAGAGCACTAAATGCTTTTATGACTAGATAAGAAAGATTGAATATAACTGTAAAAGCCTCAATCCAAGGGCCATAAAAGAAAAGGAATTCTTTTCAACAGGCATCTATTGAATTTACTGTTTTTTAAAGACAAATGTTATATCTACTCATTATGAAAAATAGAAATATTGTTGAAGTACATAAGGATTAATTAATTAATTAGAAAAATACCTATATCAATCAGGAGGCAGGAGTAAATAAAGTTTGAAATATAAATGAATGAATTAGGAAACAAAAAGAGTAAAATGGAAAAATAAACCTAAGAGTTGATCCTTCATAAAGAGTAATACCAAAGACAATCTCCTGGCAAAGCTACTCAAGAAAAAAGAGAGTCCAGTTATGGAGCACACCAGTCACCTTTGCTACTGGCTAGTAGAGCTTTTTAGAGAACTTGGTGGCATACGAGTCCGGATCGGGTAGAATAGGATGGAGTGCTGATCAGGGAACCAGGAGCATCAGGGCTCCCGTGAGCCTGGGTGCCCCCATGTCTCCCTCTGTGTATCTCTTTTCAATAGCCTAGGTAAGAAAAACAAATGTCGCTTATCTATATGTTTTAGGTACTCATGCAAACAACAGAACAGAGAAAATATGTCCTGGAAAAAAGAGTTTGGGACTGAGCAAAACACATTCCTATTATAATTTTCGAATGTCCTGTAAGTCATTCTCAGCAGACCCTGTTTACCCATGACCTCTGTGTAAGGAATTAAGTGCTAAGTGGTAGGGGTATGCGGTGTTAGGAGACAGATTACGCTTAAGAAGTTTATAGTCTGTTATAATATGGTAAATGTGGTAAAAGTTGCAACTGAAGAGGTACAAGAGGTACCCTGTAAAGAGCAATGACGAAAAAATATCATGGAGGTACCAAAGAGCAAAGTGGGTAAAAATGCCTGGTTTTCATTAATAAAGCTTTTTTCTCATAATACTCCCCATGAGAAAAATCATAGAATGGCTTGTAGCTCCATTAAAAAATGAATTTATTGTAATAGTCACAAAGGATTTGGGTATCTTAAGGTAGAAGCTTCCGTTCTCTTCACAGCTAGCAGCTTCTCAGCCTTAGAAATTGAGGCAGAAATGTACTGCGATTGGTTTATATGGACTTATCTTTGGAATGAGACTCAGCAGACGGTAGCTCTGGCTCATGAGCAAATGCATTGTTGAAGGTCCTTCCTATTAATGTCAATTAGTTAGATTTTGCTGCGAAATGTGTTTCTTATTGCCAGGGCTTTGAGATGGGGTAGTTCAGACTTTCAGTCCTGTAAGTCTCATGGGAGCAATAGGATGACATCCTTCAGTTTATTCAATGATTTCTTATTATTCTCCTGCATTATATTTCCAGAACTTTAACAATATAGTTAAATCACTTCCCTACATTGGAAATATGTGTCTCCGCACCCAAGTTTTCTTTCTTTTATGTCAAAGGCTTTCTTTACATCTCAGGTCTTCTATTTCTCCTTATATATTTGAGGCTTTCCTTTGAAGAGGTTTACTCCCTCTGCTGGCTCTAACTGTGTAATGAATGAACGCATGTAATAAGTATATTTCTGATGACATAGCTCAGGGATTGCTTGCATATGATGTTCTTTGCCTTAGACTTTTTCCAAAGTGTAAAATTATACTTTAGTTTGGCTCGCTCTAATTCTGGATATAAAATCGCCCAAGAATCTGAGAGATATTTTATATTCCTTTTGAGAACGATATGAAATTCTATGAGACTAGTAGTAATTTGACATTTAAGTAGGTCTGGCGTGCAGATTTATAGTATGTAATATAATAGATGCTCAATAAATATTTATTAATTTCTTGATTGCAGTCACTTTTTTTGTATGCAGACAGATTGTGTGTACTTTATTGTAGGAGTAATAAATCACCCATTCTCTTTAATGAAGTCATCTGTGTTTTCATAGCACTTTCTCCATGCTTTACTGTAGTTCTAACCACACTGTATTACAGTTATTTCTTTTTATATTTGCCTTGCTGGACTGTGAACTCCTTCAGAACAGGCATTGTCTGTTAGTCTTTAGAGTCTCAGTCCCTGTCGTGGTAGGTTGCCCAGTGAATGTTGGTGAACTTCAACATTATACAACTGAAAACTTCCTCCCAAATGGTGTACAACAGCCAGAAAGTTTAAGTAACCAGAATTTTTTCTGCATTCTACTTTTACCATAAAAAGGTAATTGAAAGTAAATGATTTATTCAGAATACCCACTTCCTAAATGTGAACACATGTGTACTAACAGAAATCATATAGTTAATACAGACATAGCAAGACCTCCCCACCATCTCCATTTGTACTATTATATAGTAGTAATCAGTACTATGATGGTTATACCAAAGCCCTGAAGGGTCTTTTTGCAACTTATGTTTTGTTTTTGTACCTTCATTTTCAATGCAAAACCAGATTTTCATTTAATGTTGCTTGCTTAAAGCAAGATATACCCGCTCTTATTTTTCAAGATGATGTTAGTTAAGAATGTTAAGCTGCATGCAAGCATACATTCCAAATTTATTTGGGGTTATTTGTGCTCCTAACCCTGTACATTGTCATAGACTATTGCTTTTCAAAGCATTTTACAAGGAACCCTAATTCTGTAGGATAGTGACAGGTATTATATGAGGAGGAAAAATCATTCCATGGACAATACTTGGTAAACGTTGAATTAAATAGGTTTCTTTTTTAACTGTAGAACTTCTCAGATCCTTTAATATGTCAGTATGTGAATTTCAAGAGAGTAGATTTAGCATATTCCCAAAGTTGTTTGATTTAGAACTGTTTTTCATGAAACATCTCTGGGCATTATTGTCCTCTAAATTCCCTTTGGGAAACAGGTGTATAGACAATCAGAACTTAACGATATAGCCAAATGGGTTCCTCCCTCATTTTCTCCAAGACACTACCAATATTCATCTCTTACTGGAAATGTCTTTGCTAATAGGAAATAATGATGGAATGATTTGAGGCTGTTTTTGAAGTCAAATATAAAATTTCACAGATTTTGTATGTTTTCCTCAATAGGCATAACTTTCTGGTCTGAGTGACAATATTCCTTCCCATCTTTTCCACTATACTTTTGCAGTCAGTCAGACACTAACGCCCCATAAGTGCAGGAACCGAGGTTCATTCACTAGCACAGAGTGCCCACTGTCAAGTAGCACTTTGCAAATGTTTATCTATCAAATGAAGAAAATAATTTTTACAGTCGTTCGCGTTTCTAAACAAAGGAAAATGGTACCACATGTATACTGATTATTGTCCTGCAGTGCACCCCTCACCCCCGAAATAGTTGCCATGGTTCCCCATGTTTAAATTTCATGCCTGGGTGAATGTGAACGCAGGCTCACCACAGATGGAAACGTGGCTACATGACCTCTTCAGAGGGAAATGTGGCAACAGGGGCCAATAGCTTAGGGTTTGCTTCTTAACTAGGCTACAGGAGTATATACTGACAGGGATGGTTCTGTACTTTAGTTTATAATGATGTTTCAGCATTTTGTTCGTAGAGGAAATGTAGTAAAAACCACTGTCCAACAACTTCTAAAGCTTTTATATTATTAATATTTTAACTTAGAATCTTGGCAGAAACATTTCAAAATATTTTTCTGTTTAGTTTCCCTATTCAGTACCCAAATTATCTAAGAACTCTGTATAAATAGTTTGTACACCTCCAGAGAAGGACAAACAGATGCTTAAAGAGTTAGGAATTTGCTGAAGTCAGATGTAGCAGGAGCAAAAGTGAGAAGAGAAGCCTAACGTTTAAAAAATTGTCTTTAAGCTATTGAAGCTTTAAGCTTTTAAGCTATACACAAATGATATCATTATTGATTCTGTCATTTCAAAGAGTCTAGTTAGTGCTTTAATAAATCCAGACTATATTATTTTTTGGAACCTTATATTCTTATAAATGATCAGTCAAAAGTATAAGAGGTACCACAACACACTAACTTGACTGGTTGGGAATATCAAGTGGTGGCAAAGTTATGGAGAAACTGGAACTCTGATGCATTCCTGGTGGGAGTACAAAATGGTTCCGCTACTGTACTTGAAAAAACTATTTTGTAGTATCTACTAAATATATGCCTTCCCTCTTAGATAGATAGATAGATAATGAAGATATCCAAGAGAAATGAGTGCCTGTGTCCAATAAGAGACATACACAAAAATGCTCATAACAGAATGTTCATTCACCATAGCCAAGAACTAGAAACACCCATCAACAGAAAAAAGAAATGGCTAAATAAATTTTGGCATGTTGTCACAATGGAGTACTACACAGCAGTGAAAGGGAACAAACTACTGATATGAACAAGTTGTTAATAACACAACTTACTTATTAAGTTGAGGAAAAAAACCAGACACAAAAACTGCATGTTTCCTTTTATATGAGGTTCAAGAAGAACCAGCAGCATTAATCCATGATGATGGTAGTCAGAACAGTGGTACAGGAATGGTATTGGCTAGGAAAGGCACACTACCTTCTGTGGTGATGTAAATATCCTATGTCTTGGTCTGAGTGGTGGTTAACTAGGTGTGTACATATGTAAGCGTTGGGGGTAAGGAGATAGAGAAAGAGAAAGGGAGAGGTGGCAATAGGTAGCTAAAACTTATTTGCTGTTTATGAGAAATTTCCTCTAAGGTATGATGTATAAATTTGATTCTGTTTCCTTATTTATGAACCTGAAACACCTTTTGTACCTTCAGAATAATCTAAAAACAGATGTATTTTTTTTCTTCCCTGGTTTTGTTTTGTTTTTATAGTTTGGGAAAAGATTTGCAAGAACCTCTTGGTCATAGGTTGAATGCCTGGTGTGTGGGAGACACTGTACCAGGCTTTGGAGATCCAAAGATAGTTAAGGCCCAGTGCTGCCACTGAGTCTTGTCGGGGTGATGGAGGTGGAAGCAGATTCTTATGGTCACATCACACATCAGCAGGGGCTATAAGAGAAGTGTGCTTTGGAAGTACAGAGCAAGGAGCCTCTCTCTCTCAGAATGTTCTGGAAGGCTTCACAGAAGGCACCACTAGGCCGTGCTTCTGTTTTTGCCATGTATCAGGGTCCTCGATATATAAAGCATCTACAATGGTGATTTAAGGCTGCTTTTCAATTACTGAAGAATAATTAAAATATTTTATGTAATCTGCACGTTTCCTTAGATATCACTGTAATCACTTCTTAGACCATTTTTCAAAGCCCTAGCAGTTTCAAGGATAAAAGAAGCTACCTGCGACAGATTTCTAGAAAGCAGCAACATTCTTTGAAATGCTTGTAAATGGAAAAGCAGTCTTTCTTCGAATTAGCTCTGAGGTAAACGCCATTATACCCAAACCGGAGAGTTACTTTTCCTTTCAAGTAGTGTTTGCATATGCAGCTACCACACTGCCCAGAACACACGTACAGCATGAGCTCCTGAACCTAGGTGAGAAGCCTTCTGCTGGTTTTTATGTTCACACATGTATCTCTCCTGATAGCGGATGTACCTAGAAATACTCTGTAGAGTCCTTGGTATTAGTGTGGTTCTTCCTAGAAACTGAGACAGTTTTAAGAGAAGCATCTCAGCTCATCAAGGGCAAATGAATTCTGTACTTTATACGTATTTAAATAACAGAACTATACTCCCTTTCGATGATCCTTCTCCTCGCAGAGAAGATGCAAAGATATTAAAAATTCTGCAAGCACAGAAAAGTGTTTTTTAAAGAAAGAAAGAAAATAAAGGGCTAGGACACATGTTACCTATCAGACTCATCTCTTTTTTAGTAATTTCAAAATCAGATCGTAAAATCTAGAATGATGTCATCACATCCATACAATTACACTGAGTCTTCAAACTTGAAAATATCTTATGCCCAGTGATGTGAATTTTTTTTTTTTTTTTTTTTTACTTTAGATCGATATTATAAAATGGTGGATGCTAGTATCCAGGTGGTCCAAACTGTGTATTTTCCATTCTCCTGTTTCCACAGCTCTAGTCCTCTGTGCATTTTGCTCTTTTGTCAGGTTGAGAAGGCACCCTCTTTACATGTGTCTGTGTAAATGGATGAGGGGTGAGTCTGAGGAAGAGTCTAGCTTGGGGAGCTGGTTAGAGCAGGATTTCACTGGCAGAGATAGGGAATACAAAGGAAGAACAAGTTTGGGAGGAAGGTCTTTGCCGTGGCCCCAGAGAAGGAATGTTCTGGGGGGACAGCGTGAAGCACGCCTCCAGTGATCACACAGAGCACTGCGGGTAGGGAGGCCTTCCCGGCCCGCCACCCATGACCCTGAGTCCTCAACCAGTGACATCTTGGTGAAATCCTTTGGGGTATTATTATCCTGGAAAAAACATTTCTTTTGTTCTTGTCAGTTCTTCTGTTTAACTTACATTGCTATGGAAATGATTGTTTCATTTTTTTGGGGGGTGGGTGTTTGCTTTTTGTCTTTGGTGCTCAGCGTGGCTTACAGGATCTTAGTTCCCTGATCAGGGATCGAACCCCAGCCCACAGCAGTGAAGGCGCCAAGTCCTAACCACTGGACCACCAAGGAATTCCTGGAAATGACTGTTTTAGAAATACAGACATTTAAAATTGTAATTAGGCATAAGACCAAAAAAATAAAAAAAGAGCCAGTTATTCAGTCTCCACAGTGAGGAGAGTCAATCTGAATCAGATAAACCCTGTTTCAAATCTTGGTTCTACCATTTACTAGCTGATTGGGTCTTGAACAAGTTGCTTAACTTCTGGAGTCTCAGCTTCCTTATCTTTAAAAATAGAGTCACTGCAGGAAAAAGACACAGACGTAGAGAATGGACTTGGGGACACGGGGAGAGGAAAGGGGAAGCTAGGATGAATTGAGAGAGTAGCATGGACATATATACACTACCAAATATAAAATAGATAGCTAGTGGGAAGCAGCTGCATTGCACAGGGAGATCAGCTCCATGCTTTGTGACCACCTAGAGGGGTGGGATAGGGAGGGTGAGAGGGAGACGCAAGAGGGAGGGGATATGAGGATATATGTATACGTATAGATGATTCACTTTGTTATAAAGCAGAAACTAACACACCATTGTAAAGCAATTATATTCCAATAAAGATGTTAAAAAAAAAATAGAGTCACTGATACTCACTTTATACCACTAAACTGAAGATGCTATAAGGGGACAGATGAAGTCCATCCAGCACAGTACTTTACATCTTCTGTGCCTTACAGATGTTTTCTTTCCCTCCTTCTCTAGCCCACCTCTTTAACCTCTAGATGGGATAAAAGTGAAAAATTTTTAGAGAAGAGATCACAAAATAACACAAAACCCCACAATAATCCATGTGACATTTAACAGTTCTTCTTGTCAGAAAATGCTTCCTTCTTTCCAACCAGAATTCCTAATGCTGCAGTCTAAGTCCTCTCCATTGTGGCCTTCTCCTTTTTTGTTTGCAGTTTTAATCTTGCTAAACAAACAACATGAAACATCCTAATCTTCAGGAGCATATTTTCTTTAGTTCTTACCTTTAATAGCTAAAGCACAAAATATAGTGGGAGCTCCAGAATCCTCTGTAGACCTTATCTTCATTTCTGGTCACCCAGATTGATTAGTTAGCATGTATCTCTGTGTACCTTCTAGATGAAGATGTGTTAAGTAGAAACTTTGGGGAGAGTGGGTATTGCAGAATGAACTGTACCTTGGTAAGCTCCTTCCAGCTGAGGAACTCCAAATCCTTCCCATTTAAGGAAAGTAGTGCCCACAGATTTTAAGATGTTGAAGAATGTTTGAGCCTGCACTTCGGTTCTAAAACTCTGCTTCCATTTCCCTCATCACTTGCACTAACCAAATAAGTTGCAAGTGTTCATTTAATAGTTTACATGCAGCCTGTGTAAGGATGAACATAGTAACCAAGGAGGAAGAAGGCATGGACTTTAGAGACATTCAGCTGTTTTCATCATAAAAAGTCAATTTGTAAATTCTCTTCCAAGTCTTGAGTGATGATGTGGCCTCCCAAAGCATATAGATTTTCTTAAGAGTTAAAAAAACAACTTTTAAAAGGAAACAATGAGCTCTACAGCCTGCCATATCCTGTGTTCAGAATAATTTTCATTTCTATTTATCTGTGAAGGTTGAAGGAATGTCTACAAATATTTGCTTGGTTTCTATGGTGAAGGCAGAGAGAGATCAAGTGTGTGATTGTTCAGTGTCAAAATCAAAACTACACTATACTGTACTTCTAAAAAGAGAGTTTGTTACTTGAAACATAATAGACATTTAGCAAGTGGTAACTATTTTAAGTTTCACAAGTTCAGGATGAAATTTAAACAATATGGCCTGAAGGAAAACATGGGCCCTTCAAGCATTTTAAAGCTTCACTTTTCGGAAATAAAATGGTCCTCACACTTTATTAAAAAGTCATCTGTTGATTAAAGATAATGTTGGTGGACTCGCAGGATGCCTTGTGTGGGTATGGGGACATGACCGTTGATCTATAAATTTCTACTATACTAGAAATCCCTGCACCCTGCCCTAGGTTATCCCTCCTAAATCTGTAACCCTCCATTCTGCTGTCTTCTGGCTATGCATACAGTTTTGGAGCAGACGCAATGCTTTGCCAGGTGCTGGGGATGAAAAGTCTGCTTAGAAACAGTCTCTACTCTCAAAGGGCTGATTTTAGGTCTAGTAGGCAGTAAGTACACAGTGAATGGGATACAGTGTGATCAGCGCTATGTTTCCATGTAATTGGGAGGACTAGGCAGGGCAAGATTCACAAGAATTAAGAATGGGGTGATGAGAGGACATTCCAGAGCAAGGTCTCAGTGTATGAAGGCCACGAGGCATGACACAGCATGCATGTTTGTACAACCATAAAGCCTCTGAGCGGGTTGAGGAAGCTTTCCCGTGAAGGAGGAACAGGCAATAAAGCCAGAGAGAGGGTGGGAGCCAGATCATGAGGGTGCCGTGGGTCAACTGCACTTGAACTTGACCCTGAAAGCTCTCAAGGATGGTTAAAGGATTTTAAGCAGGTATGGAGTGAGCACAGCTGCAGATATAGTAGAGAGGACAGAGTAGAAGGAGGCAGACTAGTAGGAAGAGACCCCAGAGGAAGCTGTTGGGCCTGCAGGAGAGGACAGGCTCATGGTGGAACTGTCAGGATCTGGTGATTTCCCTGATAGCGGGGGTGAGTGGGAACCTGGGTAGGTGGTGATTTTGCTGTCAGAGAGAGGGTATCTAAGAGGAGAAGCATGTTTCAGAGGAAAGACAAAGCGTGCATTTTGGAATTGAAGTACCTATGGGAGTACTGAGTGGTGATATCCAGGAGACGGTTGGATATGTGTGTCAGATACTCTGCAGAGTATGGACTTGAGGATTCTCCACAAACAATGCTCCCCAGGAATTGTGCATCACGTAAGAAAAGCAGCGGCCTGAGGATATAGCCTTAGAGAAACAATTATTTAAGGGACTGATTGGGGAAGAGACCGCCAAGGAGTTACTGGAAAGTCACTAGGACAGGACCCCGGCATTCTGCACTTATATCACTACACAGACCCAACACACCCACCCCAGGTTCTCCTTCAGCCAGCTGATTTGACTTGCTGCTTTTCTAGTTTGTGACCACCCATCCAGGACTAACAGGGTACCTCTCATAGAGTGGGCACTCACATGATGAACTGAAGTTCATTTGGACCTTTAAAGGCTTGATGTCTAGAGTAACACCTTTTTTAGGTAGATCTGCTTAGACATTAACAAAATGAGGAGAGGTGTAAGTCTCAGAAAGAGATGGTAAGTGCCACTGATACCGTGAAAGGTCAGAGCCTGGATCCTTGAACTCCACCTTCATTCATCCTTCAGTGGGTCATTATCATACCCCCTTGGACACAGGATGCAGGCCTCTGTCTGCTGAGTACCTCTTCCCCAGAGATTCCCTTCATCTCTATCTCAGCGTATTTTCCCTCTGCCATTGCTCTTTGAGTCTTCTTATGCATCCTCTGATCAAATCAGGTTCAGCCTCACCTCCCTCCACAGATCCAGTTCCTTTTTTAAAAATTCATGATTACTAAAAGGTCCTCAATTATTATTAGACATTGTTGTCCCCATATTCTCCAGGCTAGAGGACTGCCTCTGTCCACCATCAGCACTGCCCCCAGGAGTTAGTTCCCTGTGGTTCATTCATGTATCCAATCATCAGATAATTGGTGAGCACCCTCCATGCATGACACTCTATATATACTGTGGCTGGTGAATTGAATGACTGTAATGGAAAATAGAAAGGGTCAAGAGCTATAGAAGTACAGCAGAAGTTCAGGGGCGAGCGATCACTTCTAGCTGAGAGATCAGGAAAGGCTTCCTGGAGGAAGTGATATGTGAGAATTCAGAACAGCAGACACTCAAATAAAGAATGTCCCACAGAGAGAACCACGGAAGCAGTGGCCAGGTAGCTGGAAATCAGCACATCTAAGTGGGAGCCAGTGGCCCCAGGAGAGTCTGCACAGCTGAGGTTCTGGAAAGACAGACAGCCTTCCTGCTGGTAGTAGATGCACAGCAGAGGCCATGATCGTAATTGGCTCAGTGCTGAGAATCTCATTTTTGTGTAGACTTCGGCCATTTTTTGTCATGTATCAAAACATCTTTTTCTGGCCTTTAGGTCAGAAAATGCATCCAGTTGAGGTGACTCCATTATTATTTGTTGCCAAGTACTTTGTGTGTTAACTTTTATTGGTATTTAACTCTTTTAATAATTCCCATTTAACTGGCTTATAATGAATGACAAGACTGTGCTGGGAAGAATTAAAATTCTGATTGTTTGTGATATCTTAATTTAAAAGTCTGATTTTAAAGAATTGAATTTTGAGACCCTTTAGGAAAAGTCAGTGAAATTACCACAATTTTTTTTTTTTAATTTATTTTTGGCTGCATTGGGTCTTCATTGCTGCACATGGGCTTTCTCTAGTTGCAGCGAGCAGGGGCTACTCTTTGTTGCAGTGTGTGGGCTTCTCATTGTGGTGGCTTCTCTTGCTGTGGAGCACGGGCTCTAGGCACGTGGGCTTCAGTAGTTGCGGGCTCAGTAGTTGTGGCTCGCGGGCTTAGTTGCTCCGCGGCATGTGGGATATTCCCGGACCGGGGCTCAAACCTGTGTCCCCTGCATTGGCAGGCAGATTCTTAACCACTGTGCCACCAGGGAAGCCCATTACCCCACCAGTTTTGATTTTCACTTTGCAAAAGCATAGAAGTCTTCTGGAGGGAAGGAACATACTAGAGAGTTTTATACTGGTGTGAAGCAAATAAACAGCTTAGAGAACAGCTTAGAACGCCTTCACTTTGACAATATAAAAATCCTGAGTTATTCCATATTTCTCAGAAATCATTACAGAAGTTTACATTTGAGACTTGTTGAAGTCAGCCCCAGAAGAAGAATCACCACACTGGTCCCCCCCATAAGTAGTCACTAAACCAAAGGTCAGGCAAGGATGTCTTGGTTCTGTACAGTATATGCATTTTTTAAATCTTCATTACCATTGCCACATCATTTAGGGCCTCTTAGAATGCTAACAGAAATCACCTTATAGATTATCCAGTCTAAATGTCCTCTTTGACAGACGTGAAAGCTGAGAAAAAGTCGCCACCCACACTCGTTTCTTCATCTGCAAACTGGATGTGTTAGTCAGGGTCCCAACAGGAAATAGATGGCACACTCAAAATAAGACACTTCAAGGAAGGTTTGTTTACAGAGACACGATTTACAAAGAAGTGGATTTAGGGGAAGCCCAGCGAATGGTACTAACCTGAGACTTAGTTGCATCAGACTGTTACCATTCCCAGGCTTGAAGCGAAGATAGGGTGCAGCTACTGGAGTTGGGTAGAGTGGGCTGCCCGGGATGGACATTGACTTTGTGATGGCAGCACTGCCAGCTCTGGACAACCTTGCTGGGAGGAAATCAAGGTGTTAAAGACTCAGCCTCACTCTTCTCCTTCTCTCCAGACTCCTGCCTATGCTTCCCATTGACCAAACCCAGTAGGAAGCTGGGGGCAAATGGTAGATACAGATCCACCTGTGAGCACTGGGCCCATCCAGAGAGGCGAAAGGAAGATAACCAGCACAATGTGCATACCACGCTTTCCTGCTCTTTAAGCATGTAGCCATAGAATAAGGATGACTCAGATAACATCTACTAAGGTTTTCAGGATCTTGGTGAAAGGGTACATGAATAAAAGACTGTAAAATCTAATATTAAGTAAGAATGCTTTACTCTGACATGTATTTTGAGTCAGAGTTGGCCTTGGCTCTACTTTATCTTATACTGTTATTGAACTGTTTCAAAAAAAATGTGAATAGAGATCAAAGCAGTTTAAACAGATACGTCCACTTGTGTAAATATCCTTGAACTCCCCCATCTTCCACTCCCCCTCCTCTTGCCAAATCCATTCAGCACCTCTAGAGGCTGTTAATACATGTAATGATTGTAATAAACATAGTATTTGCTTTGGTTCCAGCTGGCTCCAACCACCAAACTCTGTCCATAGCTCCTATTGTTACTTTGCTTAGTAGACAGCTGCATTGTTACCATTAGAAGCCACCTTTGTCATAGATTTCTAAGTGTTGATCTTTATACATTGTATTCATTGTTTCCTTCAACATCTTTTGACAGTTACATTTTGTGTTTAAGGATATGTAGAATTATTAAACTTAGAGAACATGTAAGTATAAGTTAATTGATTACATTGTTGAAAATGTTCTATATTACTTCATGCACTAAAACCTTGAAACATTTTTATCAGTTTTGCCTATTCTTATAAAACCTCCAATTAAAAACTAATAAATCTTCTTACCTGTGACTTAACTGGTTTTAAGTTAGGCAGTCTTCCATCAGAAGTTTTTAGAGGTACAGAACTATAATAGTTCCTAAGGAAACAATTTATATTTTACTGTGTGGGAAATTTGTTCTCAAAAACTTGGAAATTACAGAAATTGTCATTATTTGAGATATTTTAAATTACAGTGACTTAAAGTAAGGATTGAGGGACTCTGGGTTAGAGAATGGACCAGCCACATAAATTAGCAAGTTAAAACTGGGGAAGCTCTTGATACATGAGATAATATTATATACATAGGGAACGACTATTAGATTTATGTATACTGCAAAAGGCAGTAATTTGTTATTTTAAATGTAGGCTCTAGGCAGTGTTGAGGTTATTTTCTTGGAGAATTAACTAGAAATGTACAATTCATACTTACTTTGGAATTGAAGCACATTGAATTCTACAAGGGTTAAACCAAAAAAAGATTTCTCTTTAGACAAACGCTGATAGTTCAAATAGAGTATAAACATAAACCTAATAAATGAATCTAATTCCTCTCACCTTGTTACAATGATTTACACATAAACCAAGCAAAACTCTTAGGGATACCAAAGAGATTTTTAAATCTTAACTTTCATTGAAGTTATCAAATGGGAATTTGATGAATACATGTCACACCATACAGAGCACTGTTGTGGTTCAGAAGTAAGTTTTGAAGTTATTAGAAACCTTTTTCTTAAACCTTTTTTTAAGGAAATCATTTAACCCCAAAGGATAGTTGCATTTTTGAGATTTGTAATCTCTTTTAAAAGTTCACGTTAAACTTTTTCAAAGTAAATTTAAATTCTTTTTCTGTTGGTTCTTTAATTACAACCTGTATGTTTGCCTGTTGATTTGTGGATGTTTGGAATACTGAATGAAAGGTGCCAGGTTGGATGTTGAGGAAGGAGCACAAGGTTGAAATCAGTCCCAGGGAGAATCCCAGCTCTTCCAACGTGTCAGCTCCATGACCCTGGCTAAATTACCCAACCTCTCTGAAATTGTTTTCTCGGATATAAAATGTGCTTACCGACAGCAGCTGACTGATCTTGTGCCTCTGAAATTGTCGTCCAGCCCCTCCTTTCCTTTCCACTTGCCACCTCCCACACTGCCATGTTTCCACGACAACTGTCCACTTAAAGCTTGATGTCTATGTATAGAATCCTGGCAGACATTTTTGTATGCATAAATGATTATTATATTTACACCGACACGTAATCTGTTAATAAAAATTGGAAAATATTTTGTACTGCTCCAAAACTTCTCTATTCACTTAACAGTGAATCATGGACATCTTTTTATGTGAGCAGCAATGAGCAGGATGAGAACTAGCTCATCTTTTTTGATGGCTGAATAATATTCCCCTATTGGGAATTACTGTGGAGTAAACATTCTTGTGAATACCTCTTTGTGTACTAGTCTGAATATTTCTATAGGATAAATTCCCATGAATGGAACTCTGCTTCAGAGACATGGGGACTGTTAATTTCATAGATACCACCAGACTGTCCTCTAAAAAGATTGTGCCAATTTGCAATTTAAAACATACAGGGTTCCCATGAATTTATGGTTACCAGAGGGAAGGTGGGGGGAAGGGATAGATTGGGAGCTTGGGACTGACGTGTACACACTGCTGTATTTAAAATAGGTAACCAGGGGCTTCCCTGGTGGTGCAGGGGTTAAGAATCTGCCTGCCAATGCAGGGGACATGGGTTCGAGCTGCAACTAGAGAAAGCTGCATGCAGCAACGAAGACCCAACGCAGATGAAAAATAAATAAAATAAATTTTTTAAAAGTTTAAAAAAATAAAATAGATAACCAACAGAGACCTACTGTATAGCACAGGGAACACCACTAAATATTCTGTAATAACCTAAATGGGAAAAGAATTTGAAAAAGAGTAGATATATGCATAACTGAATCACTTTGCTGTACATTTGAAACTAACACGCATTGTGAATGAACTATACTCCAATGTAAAATAAAAATTATAAATAAATAAAATAAAACTTAAAGGTTCCCATACCATGACCAACCCTGAATAGTGTCATTCTGTCCTTTCTGCAAAGGCAAAAATGATACCCTCTTATTGTGATGGCTTTCTTCCTTTCTTCCTTCCTTCCTTTCTTTCCTTCTCTCCTTCCTTTCTTTTCTTCCTTTCTTTTTATGAGATTGATTATCTTTGATAGTTTTTTCTTCTTTTGAATTGTCTTTTCATATTTTTTTATCCATTTTTCTGTTGTATTGTTTTATTGATGTAATTTGTTTTAGATGTTTTCTCCCAGGTTGTCATTTATCCTTTCCTTTACTGTATTTACAGTGTTTGGTGAAGAAAATTTCTGGGTTTTTTGGTTTGTTTTTTGTTTTTGTTTTTTAAAATACATTTATTTACTTATTTATTTTTGGCTGTGTTGGGTCTTCGTTGCTGCCCGCAGGCTTTCTCTAGTTGCGGCGAGCGGGGGTGCGCGGGCTTCTCATTGTGGTGGCTTCTCTTGTTGCGGAGCTCGGGCTCTAGGCACGCAGACTTCACTAGTTGTGACTCGCGGGCTCTAGAGCGCAGGCTTAGTGGTTGTGGTGCACCAGCTTGGTTGCTCCGCAACATGTGGGATCTTCCCAGACCAGGGCTCGAACCCGTGTCCCCTGCATTGGCAGGTGGATTCTTAACCACTGTGCCACCAGGGAAGTCCAGGATTTCAGTTTTAAATAGCTGGATCTATAAATCTTTTCATCTCAAGCTTCTAGATTTCCTGTGATGCTGAAAAAGTCCTCCACATCCCAAGGTCCTCTTATGTTTTCTTCGAATACATTTTTCTAGCTCCCCTTACATTTAGATCTTGCATCTATACAGTTTCTTCTTATACATGGTGTAAACTAGAGATCAAACTTATTTTCTTCCAAATGGGTGGCCAGTTGTCTTGCTTTCACATATTCTAGTGCATTTTCTCTCTAAGATGAAAGAGAGACCACCTATATCTTATAAATATCTTGTAAATATCACCTTGTAAATCATTATCTCATTATCTTGCTGGACTTTATTCTTTTTTTGTCTGTGTGTGGTATGCAGGCCTCTCACTGCTGCGGCCTCTCCCGTTGCGGAGCACAGGCTTCAGACGCACAGGCCCAGCGGCCATGGCTCACGGGCCCAGCCGCTCCGTGGCATGTGGGATCCTCCCGAACCGGGGCACGAACCCATGTCCCCTGCATCGGCAGGCGGACTCGCAACCACTGCACCACCAGGGAAGCCCCCTATTCTTTTTTTTTTTTTTTTTTAATCTGTTAGCACCTACTATTTTATTTGCTGTATCTTAGATTATATTTTGGTGACAGAGGACAAATCCCCTTCATCCTTATTTCTTAAACTATTTTTGGCTCTTCTTAAGTGTTACTCTGCCAGAGGCACCTGATTGTCAAAGTTAACTTACTCTCCCAAATCACTGGATTGTCTTAAATTTTTGTGTTAATGCAGGAATAATGATTATCTTTATGATATGGCTTTTTCCCATCTTAGTCATGGTCTGTCTCACCATTTATTTAGATTTTATGTTCTTCAATAATAGTGTATCATTTTATTTATATAGATCTTGCTGTTTTTTAATTCCTCAATGTTTCACATTTTTTTTGTTACTATATGAATGGGATCCTTTTTTCCATTATGTTTTGTAACTGATTTACTAGCATTTGTGTATTTACTTTGTATCTTATGTCTACCATCATCTAAATTTTTATTATCTGAATAATATTTTTTGTAATAAATTTTATTTTCTAAAACATAAGGCCAATGTGTATAAGGCAGAAACCCTTAGAAGTACAAGGAGATTCTGGGGGAAGGAAAACACAAACTCAATTCTCTTTCAAAGTTTGACAAATAAAGTATAGAAAAATATAAGTAAGGATCTGTATGAGACAAACTCTGTTTAATAAAGAACTTTACTCTTAAAAGAGAGTATTCTCCTTACACCCTACAGAACAAAAGCCAGTTATGTGCATAGTCATAAAGGAAAGAAATTCTAGTGACTTCCCTGTTGGTCCAGTGGTAAAGAATCCACCTTGCAACGCAGGGGACGCTGGGTTCGATCCCTGGTCAGGGAACTAAGATCCCACATGCTGCTGGGCAACTAAGCCCGAGTGCCACAACTACTGAGCTTGTGCGCCTCAGCTAGAGAGCCTGCGTGCTGCAAACTACAGAGCCCACTCGCCCTGGAGCCTGCACGCCACAACTAGAGAAGAGAAAAACCACACGCCATGACTAGAGGGAAGCCCGTGCACCACAACGAAGAGCCCCTATGCCTCAGTGAAGATCCCTCGTGCCGCAACTAAGACTCAATGCAGCCAAAAATAAAATAAATAAATCTTCGTAAAAAAAAGAAAAATTCTACAGATTACATTCTCTGGCTATGATGAAATAAGACTAGAAATACAGCAGCTAACAGTTAACCATAAATAATCTGATCATATGGAAATTTTAAAACTCTTTTCTAAATAATTCTTCAAATTAGTTTATTCTTGGATTAAAGAGAAAATTAAAGGTTAATTACATATTATTTAAAGCTGAACAAAAATGAGGACAGTTTATTTAATAATATATAACTAAATGTTCTATCATTAACCAAAACTAAAATAATAAATTACCCAAGTTTCAACTCAGAAATAAATTTAAAAAAACAAAGAAACTAAGAGGGGGGATTTAAAAAGATAAAAGTAGATGTCAACAAATTATTAAATAAAACAATCCTCCCAAAATAGAAATAAATCTTGAAGTCAGTTTCTTTTAAATAAATAATATAGCTAAACTCCTGACAAACCTGATTGATACAAAGAGAAAAATTTTTTCTTTCTCAGAAAACCAAGAAAATAGATGAGATTAAACTAATTACAAGAAATACTATGTACAAATTTAAGCCAATACATTTTAAAATCTAGATTAAAGAGTTTCATTGGGAAATTCCTTATTATTACCAGAACTGACTCAAAAAGTAGTTGAAACCTGAACAGACTAACTACCAATAAGAAATTCACGAGATTGTTAAAGACATAATGCTAGGAAAGATCCAGATCCAGATGGTTTTATGAGTCCTTTCAAAGGACTGATTATTATGTCATTTATAATATTCCAGAATATAGAAAAGGATGGAAAGTCTGCATATCCTTAATACAAACCTGAAAAATTACACACAAAAAAACTATAGATCAGTCTCATTCATCAGTAGAAGTTTATGTCCTAAAATAAACATTAACAAATAGAATCCAAAGATCTAGTAAAAGAATAATAAACCATGATTAGGAATGATTTATTCCAAGAAGGGAAGGGTGGTACAATATTAGGAAATCTATTAATGTAATTAATATATCATTAATAGAATAAAAGAGTGATCAAATGGTCATTATTAATAGACATTTTAAAAAGCATTTGAGGGGCTTCCCTGGTGGCGCAGTGGTTGAGAGTCCGCCTGCCAATGCAGGGAAGGTGGGTTCGTGCCCCGGTCCGGGAGGATCCCGAGCCCGTGGGCCATGGCCGCTGGGCCTGCGCGTCCGGAGCCTGTGCTCCGCAACGGGAGAGGCCACAACAGTGAGAGGCCCGCGTACCGCAAAAAAAAAAGCATTTGATAAAAATCTGTTACCCATTTTGAGTGGTCACTAAATTTTAAAAGGAATAGAAGGAAACTTCCTTAATATATCAATATTTTTCTTACTATTTTCGTTGTCTAAACATTTATTTGATGATCATAATAAGTATCACTGCTTAAAGTACTGAAAATGAACATAGTGCTACCTAAAGTGTTTTAGAAAGGGTAATCGATCAGAAATCACAGACTCTTTAGAACAGCTTAAAATAATTCTGTATTTGGATTAAACTTTTCATCTCATATGATGTTAGACTTTATTTCGAACTGAAGTGAGAAGATAAGTATGTGATCTCATAATATCTGTGTATGTCTGTAAACCACTGGAGTGGAACTTTATGGAAAGTTTGCCCCTGCACTTTGGTATACAGTGTATTAGAGAAATAGGGAAATGTTCCACCAGCTAGAAATATTGGTAAAGCAGAAATAAATTATTTAACTAAAAACTAACGCCCAGAATTGGACACTCTTCTTAACAAAAGTAGTGAGTATCTTCTTTTGGGGGGTTGACTGGTAATTGAATTTTGCCCACTTATCTTCTAGGAATGATTGCCTTAAAATCATCAATTTGGTATTTGTTAAAACACAATTGTTATGTGCGCAGTATTATGATGGGCATTTACAGGCATAATGATGGATGAAATTGGGTCCATGCCCTCTGGAAGGACCCATATTATGAACTATTTTACAAAGTATGATTTTTAGGTGGCAGTTGGTTCAGGGAGGTGATGATGTCAAAACTGAGCTTTGTAGGATAAGCAGAATTTCAACCTGTGAAGGAGAAAGTAGAGCTTCCCAAACTAGAACAGTGTCAACAAAAGCATGGAGGCAGGAACTGGAGGATAAGTTTGTATAATTGAGTGGTTCTCAAACCTAGCCAAGGGGGCTTCCCTGGTGGCGCAGTGGTTGAGAGTCCGCCTGCCGATGCAGGGGACACGGGTTCGTGCCCCGGTCCGGGAAAATCCCACACGCCGCGCAGCGGCTGGGCCCGTGAGCCGTGGCCGCTGAGCCTGCGCGTCCGGAGCCTGTGCTCCGCAACGGGAGAGGCCACAAGAGTGAGAGGCCCGCGTAACGCAAAAAATAAAACACACACACAAAAAAAACCTAGCCAAGGGTTAGGGTTACCTAAAGAAGTTTAAACAAAAAAAAAGAAGAAGAAGAAGAAAAGAAGAAGAAGAATTTCAGTGGACCCACCCATGGAGATCTAATTCAGTTAGGGGCAAGATAAGGGCCCAGACACATGTGTTTTTCTAAAAGCCCCATGGATGATTCTGATGTATAGTCAGTGTTGAGACCCAGTGGTGTGGTCTCGTGCAGGAAGGATATGGAGGTACTTTATGATCACTCACAATCCTGTGAGTTGACTGGACTCAACTGGGCAGTTCTTCTGCTCCATGTGATATTGGCAGGGGCACAGTCACCTGGGGGACCAGTCAGGATGGAATGTCCAAAATGGCTAACTCACATGGCCTTTCAGCTGAGAGCTCAGCTGGGGCTGTCAATTGGAACATCTTTGTGGGCTTCTCATTGCATAGCAGCTGGGTTCCAAGAGGAAGCATCTCAAGAGCAAGCATTCAAAAAGGCCCAGGCAACCAGGCTTCCTATGACCTATAGCTTTGGTAGTCTCAGGTGTTACTTCCACCATATTCTGTTGGTCAAGCAAGTCACTAAGGCCAACTCAGATTCAATGGAAAGTGAACTAAACTCCAATCCTTGATGAGAGGAGTGTGCATATAAGGAAAGAAGGAAATTGATGGCAACCATTTTTTTTTGAGAATTGCTACTGCAGTCTTTAGGCACTAAGTACTATAGCATCAAAGTACATAAACAGAATTTCAGGAAATTTAGACATCAGTGAAAGTACAATTAAGTAAGACAATAAGTAATGATAAAAGGAATCTGGATAATATAAAATGCTTATGTAATAGATTTATGTATTGAATTCCTTTATATACCTTCATTTCAGACATCCATAGAATTTCTGCTCCCCACAAAAAAGAGGCATTTGAACCCCTATATACTCTTATAAATGTGGAACCTTAATGATATGGTTGTGTTTGTTTTATCTATTATTATACAGTGCTCAGTATTAAATGGGGTTCTTCCCATATTGGAATCTCTTCCTCTGGATGACTTTTTACACATGGTATAAACAATTGGGTTATACATTCTCTCTCAAGTTCTCCTTCATGTTTTGTTTTCTGGAAAGAGTGGCATTGAAGGGGGCTTTATTTTGATTCCCCACAGTCTCATGATAAGAGTAGTTTTGACTTGTTTGGGTGCTCTGTAGACTTCAAGGTCACCATCCAGCAGCCACTGGAATAATCTTCCAATTTCCCAAAATTGCTGACGTGGGAATTGAGCTGCAATCGTTGCCATCATCTGTTTTCCACGTATTGTTTTTTAAAGCCCCTTAAGAAAGAAATAATTGTTTTAAGGTAAGGGTTTATTTAAGTCTTTGCTTTTGCTTTCTGAAACTCAGTTATTTTATCATACTAATAAGACACCCAGAGTCCGAGGTGAGAACCCAGGTGGTGGGGGTGATGTAATTTCCTGGCCTGTCAGTGATGAGTCCTGGTTACTTATTCCTTCTGTCTGTGTCCCCCATGTGATTTGAGGAGTTCTTTCCGAGCTGAGTCTTGGCATTAAACCACCCAGGGTGAGGAGTCAAGCAAACAACCGTCCCCCTCAGTAACTCTCCACTCCGTTTGCCGTTGCAGGTCGTCACGCTGTGGTACAGAGCTCCAGAAGTCTTGCTTCAGTCCAGCTACGCCACCCCTGTGGACCTCTGGAGTGTTGGTTGCATATTTGCAGAAATGTTTCGTAGAAAGTAAGAAATACCTTTTGTTTCACTCTGTCTCCCTTGGAAAGAAACGTTTCGGGTCTTGGATAATTTCAGTGGCAGCCTAGCATCCCTCTTTCAAGTAGGAACATGGTATCCAGCTCCACCTGCCTGCGGCTCCCACTTCCAAGCATGTCCTGAAACTGCCTTCTCAGTCCTTACGATGTAGTTGGGTGTGGTTGTAGCTTCCGGCCCTTGGAAACTCTGTTTGGAAGGGAACACTCCAGTGTTCATACAATTTATTTTGTTTTTGTTGGCGATGAGAGGATGTGGCAAACATGAAGCGTGTTGTGGTTTTTTTGTGTGAGGAAACATCCTCAAGGTGGACTTTTCCACAAGAAGAGGACCAGGGCTGTTAAGTATATGGAAATTTTGATGGTGGGTTGAAAAAACAAAATGTTTAGACTGAAAAGGCACAGGCAAGAAAGATGTCTGCGCCATTTCAGAATACTTTAAATGCTGTCATGAAGAGGAGAGGTTAGACATATTCAGGCACTATAGAGAGCAGAACCAAAGATATTAAAATCACAGAAATAAAGATTTTTGCTCAAAGGCAAAAAAAAAAATCTAGTGATTAGAGTTATCTGAAGAGAAGATCAGGGTTCATGAAAATAGTGCTTTCTCAATGGGTGTCCAAGAAGAGACTGGACACTACACACTGTAGATGTTTTCAGTGGCATTCCTAGAATGGGTGGGTGGGCTAGATGACCTCCAGGGCCCCTCTGAGTCTGAAAGTCTGTGGTTCATTTGTTTGATTTTCAGGTCATAAGAAATAGCCAAACAATATAATAAAGATCTGCCAGGAAAATAATCCAGACCTGAGTACTAAATTCAGCCTGGTCAAAATTAAACAGAGAGCCTAATCATAATCTAATCTCTCTTTGTCTTCTATTTTTATTTCCATGGGAAAATGTGAGTTGGGAAGTTGAATATTTTCCCACTGGACATGTTATATTCAAAACGTAGTTACGTGCTAGCTCACAAGAAAAAGAGGTGGTCAGCCATTTCTTGCTTGTCTGTCTGTTTGTTTGTTTGTTTTAACCAAATGAAGTTTTGTGCATGTAACAAATTTGGGGAACTATTCTAGACCTCAGCAGATTCATCTGTAGCTCACAGAGGGGGATCATGGCAAGGTGATCAAAGTACACAGATGTTTAATGCAGGCCTATTGTGTGCCAGTTACAGGACCAAACCTCTTTTCCTTGTGTTACCTTTTTATTCCTCACGATAAGAGATAACTGAGATGCAGTGGTAAATTTATTTGTCTAACATCAAACAGCTAAAAAGTATGAGGGGTATTACTCCAGAGGAAGTCTTGTGACTCTGGTGGTGTTTTTCTACCAAGGAGGGAAGAAAAAAAAATATATTGAATTCAGCTGCAATGTTTGCCAAATAGGCTAAATAAGTGGTTTTGGAAGTGTGGTTCTTGGACCAGCAGTATCCAAAAAGGTGACCTTTTTTGGAAGTGCAAATTCTTGGGCCTCACCCCAGACCGACTAGATCAGAAGCGCTTGGGCTGGGGCCCAGCAACCTTTGTTTTCACAAGCCCTCCAGGTGATCCTAATTCATCCTCCAGGGTAAGAACCACTGAGTTTGGATGAGAGAATCAGCAGGAATGGTCAGTCGTTAAATGTGCAACTCCCAGACCTCTCTCTTGAAATTCTGATTCATTATTGGACTGAGGCCTGACGTTCTTGTTTGTTTTGTTTTCTTTAACATTTTAAAAAATATTTTATTTATTTATTTGGCTGCATTGAGTCTTCGTTGCTGCACACGGGTTCTCTCTAGTTGCGGCGAGCAGAGGCTACTCTTCGTTGTGGTGCGCAGGCTTCTCACTGCGGTGGCTTCTCTTGTTGTGGAGCACGGCTCCAGGCACGCAGGCTTCAGTAGTTGTGGCATGCGGGCTCAGTAGTTGTGGCTCGAGGGCTCTAGAGCACAGGCTCAGTAGTTGTGGCGCACGGGCTTAATTGCTCCACGGCATGTGGGATCTTCCTGGACCAGGGCTCGAACCCGTGTCCCCTGCATTGGCAGGCGGATTCTTTAGCCACTGCGCCACCAGGTAAGTCCTGGCATTCTTGTTTTTAAACGTGTGTCATGTAATTCTTTTCATCAGGCAAGTGTGGAAAATTTGGGGTTAAAGGCTTATTCTCAGAACCAGGAATAATTTACTGTCAATATTGCAGTGTGGGAGTTGGGACAGTCATTTCAGTTCATCCCATGAATAAGTTGGTGCAGCTGAGAGTTGATTAGAGAAGTATTTACTGGAATTACTTGGATGTGTCTAGGATTGTCCTCAAATGTAAAGATTGGGTCCTTCTTTTCTTATGGGGGAAGAATGATCAGTTATTTTTCAATAGTATAAAACTTGAATACCAGCCATCATTGACGATAAAAACAATCTTCTTCTGGAAGATGTTAAAAGAAAGATGAAATTTAAGATATGTAGTGTTAAAGTGTCCTCTAGTAAGGGATGTACTTTATTTTTAAGTATAGGTAGTCAGCACGTATGGAACAATTGCAGCCCAAATTTTCATTTTATAGCATTAAAACATTCTCCCACGGAAGTGGTAGTATAGTTGGTAATCTGGTCCCAGTCTAGCTTGCAGAGAATCCTGTATAACCTGGAACATATACAGAACATTATTTATCAAAACCTATTTTCTATTTACAACATTTTTTTTCTAGGGTAAAGTCCATTCTATGTTCCAATCCAGGATGACAGGAATACCCATCTCTTCTGGCCAGCATTGGGTCTCAGAAGGGAGACTCAGTATTGGAGGCTCAGAGAGAAACTCCTTTGACAACAGCAGCAGGTCTGCTTCACTTTTCTGGGAAAGTGAGATGTTGGGTAGAGACCCATTGGCTCTTCAAATGTGCGCAAAAGAAAGTACCCCTCTCTTGGAGCCTTGCACGGAGATAGTAAATTGAGAAATAATTGCCGGGAGCGGGAAGCAATATCAGAATCCAGGCGCGTGTGCCTTTAAGGCTGAAGGACAATGGATCCATCTGGGCCTGCCACCCTTCCTGGGGCGGGTGCTCTGTCTCTTAGGTAGTTCCTGCCGGTTGGGATGTGACCTTGAAAACAACCATGGGATCTGACCCTTGTTCCTGCTCAGTTCACGTTTGGTATTTCCTATGATAACACCCAGATATCTGAATGTGAAGCCTTCTCACTTATGCCAGCTGAGTTCAGGGGTCCAGCCACCGGCTTCACCTGCTTCCAGCTTAACTCCTGATTCGGTGCTGACCCACCTGTTGCAGTGTCCAGCTGAGAACTCACAAGCTGTGGATTCTGGAAGCAGACTCCCTCATTGCCTTAGGCTGACCCTAAATCAGGGAGTCCTGGTACGTGTCCACTCAGGGTTCCTCCTTGTTGCTATGGCAGTGTTCCCAAATTGTGTCATCTTTTTTAACACCTTCATGGTTTTTGCCATATTCATGATAACTATACTTACTTAATTTCTTTACTATCTTAAATTAATTAACTTTTTATTTAGCCTCATCTTAAGCAAAAATATATAAAATCACAGAATTGATGAACCAGTTATTTGTCTAACATACACTAAAATTCATACATAACCCTTAAAATTAAACAATTTAGTCCATGTTCAGCCCCTGAAATCATCTCCCATATCACCCAGGTGTGTGTCACATGTTGGAAACAGATGTTTCATTCATTCTACAGATAACTTTACTGAGTGGCTACTATATGCAAGGTCCTTTTCTAGAGGAATAATTTACACCCTAGTGCAGAAGAGAGGCATTGCATTTGCAATTAGTCAGTTAACCAGAGCTGGGGTAAATGCTGTGAAGTGTAGATTTCTATGAATGGGTATGATGAGAAGCTTGTCTCCACAGAGGAAAGAGATTTCTCAATGGAAGACTAGAAGTCAGGATTAACCTTCTCCAGAGGTCGTATCCTAGTTGTTTATATAAGAACATTGAGGAATAACTATTTATGCATCAGCAAGGCTCACCATCCTCCCTAATCTAGGGAGAAAAAAAGAAGCAAAGGGAGTTAACAGTTGTCTGTCATGTGACAGACCCAGGGCCGGGCACTTCACATCTATTATCTCACTAAACCCACATTCTGAGGACTGTTTTCCTGTTTCTAGATGATAAACCAAAGCCTTCCACAAGGAGTATAAATAACTTGTCCATAGGCATACAGCTCTTAAATGGCAGAGCCAAATTTGAACCTAAGTCTACCTGACTCTCTAACCTTTGATTTTCCCACTCTGCCATGTTTCTACCCTGGCTGTGGTTTTATTAGGTACCATATTTTTTTCTAGAATGTTTCATGCATTATTACAACGTAGCAGCAACAATATTTTAGGGAGGTCAAGAAGCAAACCACACATCTAATAGCTTTGATTTCTAGCCTTTCCTATAGTGGAAAGGCTGACCAATTTCTGTGATATTGTAAAGAACTGCATGCCTTTTATTCTAAAATGTGATACCTAGCAAATATGAACTCAGGAAAAAGAATCTTAGGGCAGATGGTTGACAAAGAGCCAGAGAGTTTAAATACCATCTGTCATTATTTTCTGGGTTTAATAATTGCCACACTGACCTTCAGTAGCGTTCTACGAAAGTAGATAAGAGTTGGATCTTTTATCTTCCTCCTTTAACTCTTCATCAATGGGTGATCCATCTTTACTCCACATTAACTTATATATATTTATTTATTTATTTATTTTATTTTTGGCTGTGTTGGGTCTTTGTTGCTGCGTGCGGGCTTTCTGTGGTTGTAGTGAGCGGGGTTACTCTTGGTTGCAGTGCGCAGGCTTCTCATTGCGATGGCTTCTCTTGTGGCAGAGCACGGGCTCTAGGCGCACGGGCTTCAGTACTTGTGGCACACAGGCTCAGTAGTTGTGGCTCGCAGGCTCAGTAGTTGTGGCGCACAGGCTTAGTTGCTCCACGGCATGTGGGATTTTCCCGGACCAGGGCTCAAACCTGTGTCCCCTGCATTGGTAGGCGGATTCTTAACCACTGCACCACCAGGAAAGCCCTTGAGTTATATTTTAATACTAAAAAACATTGCTATGAATTTGGTCAGTAGACAACTACCCAGCTTGAAGATTAGGATGAGATGGAGGGAGGGATGGACAGATGGATGATACCAACTGATTTTTAACTTCATGGCAAAATAGGCTCACAAACGTTAACTCTCCAGGTATCTGTCCGTTGCCTTGTAGTCCTAGGTCAGAACTATTGTCGGTGTGGTTTGAAAGTTATGGGGTTTTCCAAGTGACGGCAAAGTCATAAAAAGAAAACGCACATTTAAAAAATAAAACATGCTACTAATTCTTTGAATATGGAGATTGTGGTAAACAGATAGTAATTCTTAGAAGTTCTGAGTTGCCAGCTCTACTGATCCCTAGCTAAGAAATGCCAAATGCCACCAAGAAGAACATACAGTCACTGTTCGAAGGAAACAAACAAGGCTTCATAGTTATACTCCCCCTTGGATGGTGGCCTCTCTAGGCTTGCCGTCATTGGTTTCTATGAATTAAACCCCCAGTAGCTGACAAACTGACAGAGAAACTGTCCTTTGTGGCTCAGTGGTCTGTGAGCAAATAACTTTAAAATGTCACTGAGTGCCTTGCCAACTGTTCTAGTGGTTACTGTGTTGGTGTTCCCCATATTTGAGCGCTTTCCTTAGTGACATCAGGGAAATGAGGCCCTTGACCAGATGCCCTGAACACCAAGACACCAGCAGGCAAGCCCTAGTCTGTGAGAGGAAACCCATCACCTTAGGTTAGATCAGAACACGTGTGTGGAAACCAGGGCACTCACCAGACCTTCAGGTTTCTTGTCTTTTCTTGGATGTTTTCTTGGACCTCTTTTTTTCTTTAGAGAACCAATCAAATGGGAAGAACTCCAAAGAAGCATTTTCTCGAGTGAGGAAATATCCAAGATGGTACCGAGGAAAAGATCTTTTTGAATAATGCACACAGGGTAGTTCTAAGTAAGAACAAATGAGTACTGCCTTTTAATGTAATCAATGCTGATTTTTTCTTATTCTTGATGTGTATCTTACTTTATCATGAATTTGTTTTCATGGAGTATACTGAGAAGCCACCATCAGGCCAGGTCTTTCCCTGTCAAGGCAGCTCTGCAGGCTTCCAGCTTCGCAGCCCTTTGCCACTCCGATTTGGCACCCAGAGTCTGCCTGCCAACCTGTTTTCCTGTTTCCTGACTATTTGTGGACTTCCGATAAATTAATCTTTCTATTGTCACCCTTTTCCAAAAACTTGCCTTAAGTTTTTCCTCCTTAGAACCCTTGCACTTCTTTTATTCTGGGTGCCCACCTGCCCTCCCTCATCTTCCAAAGCTAAACCTAGAAGCTGTCTCTTCAGGGAACAGACCTGCCCCTGCTCCGGCCCCACCACTCCCCCCACCCCATATTTTGTGTGCACCTGTCCAGCAGTGCTTTTCTCAGCCACATTCCGTCTGCGCGCACACGTTGTCCACACAGCTGCAGTCATTATGGATGCAGAGCACGTTCTTTCTGAGGAACCAGATACCTGAGTCCGTTCCAGCCCTGCCTCTGCCAGCTCTGTGACTGAAGGCAAGCCCTCGACCTCTGGAGCTTAGTGTCTTTATCTGTAAAGTGGAGAGGCCAGGATAAGACACCACATCCATGGCATTCAGACTGCTTCATAGAGAGAGACCTCATATTCCTGCCTCTATATAGTCCAGGAGTGCCCAGCCCTTCTTGTTCCCACACTCAGCTTTGTTCAGAGCAACTTGATTTCATCTTTTTCATATACTGGGCTTCTGAGATTTAAAAGGATTTTAACACATGGGAGTAGATAATGTCCAAGTTTCACTCCAACTCTAATATTCTGTGCTTTGGGGTAGAACTGTGGCTTGGTCATTTCTGGAACTCTTATCATGTCAAGCACAACTAACCCTTGCTGACAGAGGTTATTACACATCCTTGTCATGGTCCTGAGGATCTGATATACATTATTCAGTTTAATCCTCCCAAGTGACTTGCCCCAGGATCCCACATACAGCAGAGCTGTATGACCTATGACAGGAACAGTGAACTGTAATGAACTACCCTAGGAAGCTAGGCAGGCATGAAGTTATACAGGGTTGCAGTGTAACAGTTGGTGGGGGGCGGTGTGTACATGTGTGTACATGCCTCCCTCTCTACCCTACTGTTCCTTTCTTTACACATTTAAATATATAGATATTCCATGTGGAATGTCTATGAAAGTCTAAACCAGATCTGTCCAATAGAAAACAGAACGTGAACCATGTCACTTTAAATTCTCTAGCAGTCATTAAAAGAGGCAAAAAGAAACAAGTAAAATTAATTTTAATAGCATATTTTAACACAGTATATCCAAAATATTATTATTTCAACATGGAATAAATATAACAATATGAAATATTGAAAAAAGTATTCTTTTTCTCAATACTAAATTCTTAAACTCCATTGTGTATTTTATGCTGACAGCACATCTCAATTCGGACTAGTTGCATTTCAAGTGCTCAGTAGGCACGTGAACTGTATTGGACACCACAGGTCTAAACCATCAAATGAAAAGATAAAGAAGAAACAGACAACTCGCCGGTTTTTGGGAAGGGGAGAGAGAATGAGTCACTGCCCTTCTACCCTAGGCTCATCGATTTCTCAGTCTTCTATCTCCTACGTTGTTCTCAGTCTTCTATCTCCCACGATGTCATCTTTTCTAGTTTGGGTGGAGGCTACAGAAGTTGGAGTCCTTGATGTAAAACCAATAGAGCCGATGTTGATGCAGCTGCCTGGCCTTTGTCCCTGAATCGGTGACGCTTGGGTGCCAACCTGCAAATACAGTGTTTATCAGCACTGGCAGATCTTCCCCAACATGTCCTATTTAAAAATGCTTGCACCTGGGCTTCCCTGGTGGCGCAGTGGTTGAGAGTCCGCCTGCCGATTCAGAGGACACGGGTTCGTGCCCCGGTCTGGGAAGATCCCACATGCCGCGGAGCGGCTGGGCCCGTGAGCCATGGCCGCTGAGCCTGCGCGTCTGGAGCCTGTGCTCCGCAACGGGAGAGGCCACAACAGTGAAAGGCCCGCCTACCGCAAAAAAAAAAAAAAAAAAAAGTGCTTGCACCTGGAGCCTCAGTCTCAGCGATCTCTCACTCCACAAGCCACTTTCAGAAACAGGAATTGTTGTGGGAAGGAGCAACTTAGGAGATGTAGATACCACGTATCTTTATTTAAAAAAAAAAAAAAATTTTTTTAACCACAAAGTAAAGTACGCTGGTAGCAGAAATGCCAAATGGCACAGAAATATAAGAATTGAAATTGTCTTTCCTACACTCCCATCCAAAATCCACTTCCGAAAGATAACCCCCTGGATATATTTCCAGATATCCTTTATTGCAAATTCAAAAGTGTGTGTTTACAAATACCTAAATACATACACACATGCACACATCTGTCAGTTTCTCTCACAGAAATGGGCTAATACTATACACCGTACTCTTCTGTACGTTGCCTTATTCACTTTATTTTGTCATGATATATTATGTCAGTTCATAGCGATCAAACTCATTTTGAAACTGCATAATTGTCAGCTCATTTATTTCATAGTTTAATTTCCCATTGATGGACATTTAGGGGTTGGTTGGTTGGTTGTTTTTGGTCTTATTACAAACAATATTGCAGTAATATCCTTGTGCTTATTTTGTGGAACATTTGTCCAAGTATTTCTGTATGGTAAATTCCAGAAGTGAAATTATAGGGTCAGATAACATGCCTATTTAAAATTCTGCTAGCTAAACCAAATTGCCCTCCAGCAAGCTTCAAGTAAACTCTGTTTTTACCTTAAGGTGGGAAATAGTATTGAGATTCTCAAAGATTAAGAAATATTGTCAAAAATAAAACAAGACAAGGCCTCTTACGTAAGCCTTGGCTTCCTCCTACCTATTACCCCTTTTAAAAAATATTATCCAGAGGAAAACCTAAGTGACCATGGTAATTATAAAAGCTGCTGTTAAGTTGGTTTGAAGCATAAGAGACCTTTTTCAACTGTAAAATTAACTGTGGGTTTCCTTTTTATCAGTTGTGTACGATAGGAAAGGAATCAACCTCATTTTGTCAGTTAAAAAAAATTATCTTAAGATAAAGTCCCAGGCAGTTTTTTCCAGTGCACAGACAGCATGTGGAGAGTAATGTATATTGAGTTTTGCTCTCCCTTCCAGGCAGGATGTAGAGCATGGGTCCTCTCTTCTTCCTTAGTCATCTTAGTCACCAGACCTATTCATCTTTACTTCAGATTTTGCCTTCTGGGTCTACTCATTGGAATAACTCTGGAAACCCTTGCATCAGCCTGGTTCTTGAAATAGGAAAAGAATCAGACTAATAGTCTCAGTTCTGCCTTAGTCAGAAAGTCTTAGGTCTTGCTGGTCACATCTGTCAACCGTTGATTTGGATAACAAATATTTGATTTGAGTCAAGAAGCCACCCATTTTTTAATCATAAAACACTGGCAGACAAAGTAGCTATTTTATACATCGAAAGACAGTTCTTACCAGTCTAGTCTTTACTCAGTCAAAGGCAGACTTCTCATCATTGTCCCTGGCTCTCATAAACATGAGTTGCTTCCCAGCCCTACAAAATAAAAAGTACCAGGCCTGCACAAAATTATTTTAGCTGGCGCTTGGACCTCTGATCTGAGTTGAGTCCAGCCCTAGTAATGCCTTCAAAGCACGACGGAACATTACATTTGTTGCTTTATAATGATCATGCAAATTTACTGGACAAGACAATAGATACAGTGCATAGTACAAGGTATTTCAGATAAATGTAAATTTTAGGAGATTTCATTGTATGCCTAAATAATTTTCCACAGAATGGTACTAAGGTGCTAAGTTACAATAAGTGGTACGGTGTGACAAAAGATTCTACTTGGTCTTGTCCTGTAGTGATAGGTTGTAGTGACAATCTGTTGGCAGCCCCATGTGGCCACTGCTATGGGGTCTGTGTCTGTCTGATACCCATGCTGCCTTGTTTTGCACTGCGTTTCTGCCTCCCATCTGGCCTTGCTATGGTGGCTGGAGGAGTTAATGTCTGATAAGCCCCATACTTGGCTTAACTGAGAAGCTTTGGGTATTTTCTCATAAAAATCAAAGATATTACCTAGTTCTCTTTTTTTCTTTTATAAATTTTTTTTTTGACTGCGTTGGGTCTTCGTCGCTGAGCGCGGGCTTTCTCCAGTTGCAGTGAGCAGGGGCTACTCTTCGTTGTGGTGCGTGGGCTTCTCATTGCAGTGGCTCCTCTTGTTGCGGAGAATGGCCTCTAGGCGCTCAGGCTTCAGTAGTTGTGGCTCACAGGCTCTATAGCACAGGCTCACTAGCTGTGATGCACGGGCTTAGTTGCTCTGCAGCTTGTGGGATCTTCCCTGACCAGGGCTCAAACCTGTGTTCCCTGCATTGGCAGGCGGATGCTTAACCACTGTGTCAACAGGGAAGCCCTACCTAGTTTTCTCTTTTTCTCCTTTCATCTTCTTTTCTCCTCTACCCCTCCTCCATAGTTCTCTCCTCCTCTTCTGTTCCTCCTCCCTTTGTCCCCTCCACTCTCCCTCTGTCATTCTTTCCCCTCTTTCTCCCCGTTTAACTATGGAAAATACAGAGCATTCAACATGGCCTCCCATATATACCTTCTCTGATAATACGTGGTAGTATTGAGTTTCTGATTAACTGCTCCAGTTTTGCTAGATAAATTAAATTTGCAGGGATCCAGATTTACTCAGAGATAGGCTGAAGAGCTGTTGGCTACTTAGGAGTGTGTGTGTGTGTATGTGTGCACACACTTTTATAAAACCAATAATCTGAGAAATGTACTTCTGAATCTTCTTGTTTTCTTATAAACATTTTACAGACTCTTAATATGAGAAAAAAAGTGTTCCAGAGACAGCTACAGACATGTGGGCTGTATTTACTCACAAACTGAAATATTGCAAGGGACAATTCAAAGGTTTCTGGTGGAAATTAGATTTTACTACGAGCTGAATTGGATGCTACCAGCTCTTCTCTTATCACTGGCACAATTAGACTTTGCTGGACACTCTCCAGATCTGGGAGAAGATCCAAAACTTTGGAAGTTAGGCATCAGGAGCCTGTCAAATGTGTTTGTGCTATAATGTCCCACTGTTTAATTGGAAATAATTTTACCTACTAATATTTCAATAGTAAGAAGTAACTTGGAAACCAAATGCTATGTCCGTTTTGTTGGTCAGAGAGTCATATTGAATTCTCCAGATATCAGCATACAACAGAGTTAATTTCAAAGGCACTCAGTTAAATGGGATACAGCCCCAATTAAAAGTGGTACTGAACTGAAATACATAGACATTTCTCATTTTTATGTAAACTGATACCTTTTTTATACATTGCATATGAATGGTTTCTTCTTGTGTTGCATCTGTGAGCCCTCAATCAGAGCTCGTTAAAAGTATTAGGAGCTTTTAGTTTAAAATGATACCTATTGCCCCTCTCTGTTTCTTACCAAAAAGACAAAAACATCCAACACTCAAAATTAAGACTGGCAATGAAATAATTATCAAAGTTATTTGGAAGAATTTCCATTTAGCCAGAACTAGATTTAAAAGCCCATTTGGTGACTCAGGTTATGTTATGTGTACCTGGAAATAGTTAGACCTTTCTTTTCCTCCCTCATTCCCTTTTTGAGAAACACAAGGTTGATTACAGTTCAAAAAATGGTCAGCTGTTCCCACCACTGATCCTGTTGAGATCTCCACAGTGGTATTGACTCCCCTCTGCCATCAGTATGATATCTCTTTCTCTCTCGGGTATGGGTACAAATACCAGAAAACCTTATGTGCAAAAAGGGATCGGGGGAGGTGACGAGAACAAGATATTTAGTAGATGGAGACAGAGACATGAGAGCAGTATTCGGTGAAACATGTGAGATATTAAAATTGATCTAAGAGCTACTCAGAGACCGTTAAATGTTTACAGGACGAGTCAAAGTAATGTCTACATTTTGTTGGCTATACATTGTTTGTCTGGGTAGATTATCCCTCTTAGAAGAACGAGAAAAACTAAAAGAATAAAATTCTTGTGACTCTTGAAAAAATACTACCAAACAAGCAAGTATTGATAAACAATAAGGACCTACTGTATAGCACACAGAACTATATTCAATATCTTATAATAACCTATAACAAAAAAGAATCTGAAAAAGAATATATATACATATATATGTATAAATTACTGAATCACTTTGCTGTACACCTGAAACTAACACAACATTGTAAATCAACTGTATTTCAATAAAAAATAAAGAGAAACAAAAGGCAACAAGAACCGAACATTCTGAAATGTAAAAACAGTAAACTGAGATGGAAAGGGAGATACATAATATGTGAAATTAAAATGAAATCAAGTACAGTGGCACAATTGAAATCTGAGAGGAGGGAGTAAAAAGTAGAATTAATACTATAGGAAATGGAATCCTTGATGTAAAGACAGTATTGAGAAGTTCTCATGAAATGCTGACGAAAAGAACAAAAGGTTTTAAATGGTGAGAAAAGGACAAATATGAAGAATAGAGAATGGAATCTGGCATAAGAAATCAACGGTCTTAGTCTATGTTTTTGATTACTGCATTTCGTGAAATGCAGTAATCAAAACATTGACTAAGACATGACTTGAGTATGTGGATTAAAAGTTCTCACAATATTTTGGAGAAAATCATTGCAGAAGAGATACCGGTAGTTTGGGATGCTCAGGGCTGTGGGTACAGAGAACTCAATTTAGGTAAGCTAAAGAGTAAGAAATGTTAGCTTACATAAACGGTGATTCCAGAGGTAGGTGAGCTTCAGGATTGGCTTAATCTAGAAGCTGCAGCTCCATTTCTTTGAGACTCTTTTCTGTGTGGTGGCGTCTTTGAAGACTGTCTTCCCTCGTGGCAAAGTGGTATGGTAGTTCCAGGTTTTGCACCAGGACACTTGGACAGTGAACACATTCTTTTCTACCAGGGTTCCAAACAGGTGTGCTGAAATTCATCCTCAGGACTGTTTATAACATATGCCTGCACTTAAGCCAGGGACTGACAGCAGAGAAGTGGAATTTGCTGATCAGATAGATGGTGGTCTGAAGAACATCAGGTTCTGTTACAAGGAGAAAGGGGAAGGTGGGTACTGGGGAGGCGACCCATGGAATCCACTTGAGACCGACATAAAGCACATCCTGGGAAATGTTAGAATTGCATGGAGAAAGAAAAAAGCCTATGAAGACCAAATAAATTTATTTGAAAGCTATACAAAAAAGAGGGAAAATCAGGCTGGCCTCAGACTTCTCTTTTATTTGACTAAAAGCCAGAGGAGAACAGAGAAATATCTAAATTTGTGGGGGAAAGTCTATGACCCAAGAACTTTCTTCTCAAGTGACTTGTCCTAAATGTGTGAAGGCAACACAAAGGTTCCAATATGTAAGGATTCAATTACTGTTTGTTTATTAAATACCACTTGGGCATACTTGAGTTGACTGAGAGGGATATCAGAATTAGCACATCAAGAATGGGTGACCACATAGCACAGGGCGATCAGCTCGGTCTTTTGTGTCCACCTAGAGGGGTGGGATAGGGAGGGTGGGAGGGAGATGCAAGAGGGAGGAGATATGGGGATGTATGTATATGTATAGCTGATTCACTTTGTTATACAGCAGAAATTAACACACCATTGTAAAGTAATTATACTCAATAAAGATGTTAAAAAAAAAGAATGGGTGACCACAGAATATAAATTGGTATAGCCACTATGGAAAACAGTATGGTGGTTCCTCAAAAAACTAAAAATAGAATTGCCATATGACCTAGCAATCCCACTCCTGAGCATATACCCAAAGAAAACCATGATTTGAAAAGATACATGCACCCCTATGTTCACAGCAGCACTATTCACAATAGCCAAGACATGGAAACAACCTAAATGTCCATCGACAGGTGAATGGATAAAGAAGATGTGGTGTATATATATATATTGGAATATTACTCAGCCACTGAAAAGAATGAAATAATGCCATTTGCAGCAACATGGATGGACCCAGAGATTATTATACTAATAAGCAAAGTAAGTCAGAAAGAGAAAGACAAATACCATATGATATCACTTATGTATGGAATCTAAACTATGACACAAATGAACAAATCTACAAAACAGAAACAGACTCACAGACATAGAGGATAGACTTGTGGTTACCCGGGGGGGATGGGGGAGGGAAAGATTGGGAGTTTGGAAGTAGTAGGTGCAAACTATTATATATAGGATGGGTAAACAACAAGGTCCTACTGTATAATATAGCACAGGGAACTGTATTCAATATCCTGTGACAAACCGTAATGGAAAAGAATATGAAAAAGAATATGTATGTATAACTGAGTCACTTTGCTCTACAGCAGAAATTAACACAGCATTGTAAATCAACTATATTTCAGTAAAATTTAAAAAAAAATAGAATGGGTGACCACAGTATGAATGGGCTGGTGAGATTCCCTGAGGGACTGCCTGTAGCCACCCAGCTCTTCACAGAAATTCTGAGAACCTGGCTTCAGCAGCCTTCACCTGTTTGTACTGGCCGTACTAATGACCCCATAGGAATGTGGTTGGGCTAGTATAGTTTTAACAACAGCATCTGGATGAAGCTTAAAAGCAGACAATTTCATTATAAATTAATAGTCCTTATTATGAGAATAGCCCCGTAATTGGACTTCAGAAATTCCCCTGAAAAAGCTTCAGGCAGAATGTACCATCAGATTTAAAAGTCTAATTAAATGGGACTAAAATTATGTTTCATTTTAGCCCACCTATGACTACAAAGAAACGGTTTCTAAAGGCCTTTAAAAAATAGAGAGGAGTAGGTCAAAGGAAAAGACTAAAGATGAAAATAGAAAGGGAGATGAATGGGATAAGCAACAATTATAAAGACGGAAAATGGAGTAGCCAGATTACAGTCCCCTTAGGAGGCACAAAGAGCAGAATTGACACTTAGGAGAATTGAGGAAATGATGCAAAAGGCAAATTTGGTTAAACTTTCAAGTGAGCGATATATTTCTTTTAATGTAATTTCTTACATTTTCCCATAACACTGAATTTTTCTATTTAAAGATGATCTATGTTAATACAAAAAAAACTGAATTGATCAAAATGTTCAACATCGGTGGAATTGCTTAGTAAATAACGATGTATCTATACAGTTTATGAAGATGGTTGAAATATGAAAGTGTGTGCTGTTGTTTCCCTAGAAGTGAGAGTGTTAGTACGCATGTTATTCATGTCACTTGATGTCACTGTGTTGTTAATATTACGGCATCCATTACTCGTTGTTAAAATATTGACATACTTCCAGTTTTACCATTGGTAAAAGATCCACAGCCCAGAGTACCCCCAGTTCCCTACATGCCCCTGCCTCTCTCCTGCCAGATCCCCAGGGCTTCCCTAGGATCCAACTGAAGGGTTACTGGCTGACATACCAGGGTTATCCAGAATCCTGCTCCAGCCCTTTCATGTTTTTTAAAAAAAATTTTAATATTACCTCAGGCTGTGGAGATGCTTTCCTAGGAATATCCATTTGCAGTAACTCCTATATTCTCTTAAATCCCCGGAAGTCATCCTCTGTTCTGTCAGTCGTTTCCTCCAGCTACCATTTGCTGATATATGGGAGATCATTTTTCTCTTTATATCAAAGACCTTCCACCAGTTCCCAACCAGCTGCTGATTTTTATCCTGTTTCCCAGGCCTTAAAGGCTTCTGGAAATGGGTTAAAACTAGGAACTTAACATCTCACTGTGAAATTCTTCCTTTGCTTTGTTTGGTTTAGTTTTTTGGTTTTTTGAGGCAGGTGTTTAGCATTATCATTCACCCTTTGGCCATCTTGGCACAGAAATGTTCACCCAAAGTGGTACCCAGAATGGCCCCTAAATATGTCTAAACACGCCCCTAATTTGTTTTGTTACAATGGCAAAAGGGATTTTGCAGCTATAATTAAGGTTATGAACCTTAAAATAGATTATTCTGGGTTATCTGGGTGGGCCCAGTCTAATCACATGAGGTCTTTTTAAAATTTTTTATTTTATTTTATTTATTTTTTTTGCGGTATGCGGGCCTCTCACTGTTGTGGCCTCTCCTGTTGTGGAGCACAGGCTCCGGACGCGCAGGCTCAGCGGCCATGGCTCATGGGCCCAGCCGCTCCGCGGCATGTGGGATCTTCCCAGACCGGGGCACGAACCCATGTCCCCTGCATCGGCAGGCGGACTCTCAACCACTGTGCCACCAGGGAAGCCCCTAAAATTTTTATTGTATATTGGAGTATAGTTGATTTACAATCTTGTGTTAGTTTCAGGTGTACAGCAAAGCGATTTAGTTATACATATATCTATTCTTTTCCAGATTCTTTTCCTATATAGGTTATAACAGAGTATTGAGTAGAGTTCCCTGTGCCAAACAGTAGGTCCTTGTTGATTATCTATTTTATATATAGTAGTGTATAAATGTTAAACCCAACCTCCTAATTTATCCCTCCCCCACCTTTCCCTTTTGGTAACCTTAAGTTTGTTTTCTAAGTCTGTGAGTCTGTTTCTGTTCATGAGCTCTTTGAAAGAGATAACTTTCTCAGGCTGGAGGCAAAAGAGATGGGACAGAAGGGGAAGTCACAGAGATTCCAAGTGTGAGAAGGATTTGACCCACTGTTGCAGCCTCTGAAATATAGGGGCCCATTAGAACCGGAGAGAGACCTCTGGGAGCTAAGGGTGGCCCCACTGACAGCCAGTGAGAAAATGGGAACCTCCGTAAAACAACCACATGGAACTGGACTCAGCCAACAACCCAAATGAGATGAGAAGCAGATCTGAATCTCCAGAATGGAACACAGGCCTGCCAACACCTTGACTTCAGCTTTGTAAGACTAAACAGAGAACCAGTGAGCCAAGCCATACCTGGACGTTTGATCTACAGAACTGTGAGATGAATCATGGGTGTTGTTTTAAGCCACTAAATTTGTGATAATTTGTTGCAGCAGCAGTAGAAGACTAACACACCAACATACAAAATAATAGCAACACAACAGAAATAAAAACCCTACAGGATGTGATGGAAGGAACAGTAAACACTGCAGAGCACATGATTCAGAATGGCTGGGGAAGAGCTTTCTGGCTTGGAATGTCTACACAGTGAACCACACCAGTTCTGAAGGCCAAGAGGGCCCAGAGGGATTCTGTGCTCAGCACTCAACTAAAAGTATACAAAGGATTGGGCGTCCGGGGGGAAAACACATATATCATTTTTTGTAAGAAAAGTTTTTTAGAGACTATTTTAACAAAGTGGGCTTGCACAGTGCTGTGATTCAAAGAGGGTGAGTATATTTGTAGGTTTTTGTTTGTTTTCATATTTGTAGTAAGAAGTTGGTGAGAAGAAGAAATTATGCAAAGGGGAGATTGTTTTGACAATAGGTCCATGCTGTCCCATTTGTATTTTATTTCTTCTGGTACAACTGTAAAACTTTGACAAGCTTTTCAAGATGTGTTAGCACAGTTCTGGGTGTTATTTTAAGGCTATTTACATAAGGCTTCAACTTGACTTGAAGGTCCAGTGAGTTGCTTTGTGATATGGATTACACTGGTCATATGGAAGTTTGCTAATATATGCTGTAATTCCAAAGGTAGCAGAGCATAAGTATTGACACTCTGGAGCCAGACTGCCTGGGCTTAAATCCCAGCTCTTTCACTGACTAGCTGTGTACTCTTGGGCCAGTTACTTAACTTTCCTGTGCCTCAGTTTCCTTTTCTGTGAAAATAGTAAGTATAATAATAGTATGTTGTGAGAATTTAATGTAAAGTGCTCAAAAGAGCACCTAGCACATTGATTGTCAGCAATAAATGTTAGCTATAATTAATGATTGTTACGCTTGCCATATTCCTGAAACATGGAAACATTCCTGAAATTGGGTCTTTCTGACTCCTTGGATCCAAGAAACAGCTGAGCCCAAGGATCCCCCAGCTGAAGATGACCTACCCATCCTGTATCAGCTGGCCAAACCAGGAAATCCAGTTAGTTACCTGGCATCCCTTTCTGTCCCTGCTTGCTGTCATTTTCCACCACAGATTAGTGGGGCTTTATAGATAATGTGGCACTATAGCTGTATATTCCTTACCAGATAAATCTTCATTTGTTAACACCTTAAAAGAGCGTTCTCTATCTGCCATTTTATGGAATGATGTTTCATAAGATGAGATAATAGGCATGCTGTGGTCTGGTAGAATAATATTAAAGTAACTTTGGAAATGCTAGGTTTAGTTTCCTTACTCAGGACTTATCAGAGCCCTTGTTATTAATGTGAATTTTGAGTGCCCAAGGATATATAGTGCGTTGCTCCCCAAACATATTTGACCATGGGACATATTTTTCAAGATATGCCTCTTAGAAATTTCTAGAAGCGTTCTACACATCCAGTTTGGGAAACAACCGCCCTAAAATATAAGCATATTTTACCAAGATTATTTAATACTTAAAAATTAAGATTTTTATGCATTGTAGCTTGTTCTAAGGGAGATTTTATCGTTCCAGGTCCCAAGTACATATGTATCTATGTATGTATATCCAAATTATACTAAAGCAAGGGAGAGTCTAATTCTTATTTTGTAGATGAAAAACGGCCTTACGAGGTCAGATTAATGACCTTTCACAATAGTCCTTCTTTGAGACAGAATAATGAAGATCTCATTGTAGGACACGATCCTCCACTTGGCAAAGATGGAGTCATCAAATGTGTATTGAATTGGGCAATCCAGGTCTGTCATCCATAAATTTAGTGAGACCCTTTTTTTTAAAAACAGTTTGTATTTTTAGCCAGCACTGCTTATTGAGATGGTAACTTCTTTAAAGTTAGTACCCTCTCTGTGAAGAAATTCCTTTTCTTTTGTTCTAAATTTACCTCTTCCCGAATGCTAAGGATTGCTTCCTTGGTCTGATATTCAAGATAAGTGGACACAACAAAGTTTCCTCTTACTGATTTTGTAGACTTCAGCCTTATCCCCTTCTTGGTGTTTTCCTTTCTAAACTAAAAAGTCCTCATTCTTCAGTCTGTCAGTTGACTGACACCAAGAACCGTGAAGGATCTGAGATTTTACACTATTGCAAGCTAACAAATTAGCCTGCCACAGTTTCATGGATGCTGGCAAAAAGCACAAGACTCTTGGGTTAGAGACACAGGGTACTTTATTACTCACTGCAATAGCAGTAGCTAATTACATATTTATTATACTTCCCGGTTTAAAACCTATTCGTCCCATCACTCATGAAACTCTGGACCATCTCTATTTTGCTCACCACCGTATACCTAATATCTAACAGAGCAGGGCATAAAGTGGGCACTGAGTAGATAAATAATGAATGAATGAACATGTTACAGCCTATCTAGCTCAGAGCCTATCATCCTGAGTAGCTTGGCATAAAATGGACCAAAAGCATTATTTAGTCCATGCCTTCCTCAAAACAGTTTTGCCATATTTCTTCCTAGTCACACAATCTCAAATTTTTTCTTCAGTGAAGTTTGTTTTTTTTATATTCCCAGAAAACACTTAAATTTTAATTTAGAGATGTTACATCATTTTGCTAATTGGAATGATGTAAACATATTAAATAGATACTAGTCCTAGCATTGTTTCTTTGGGTAATTCTAATGTTTCCACTTAACCCACTTGCATCACAAGGAAATGAAACTTACTGAAACCAGGGACTCCGATGGTTTTTCAAATATCATTTGAAAAGCTAGGTGGTTAAGATTATTCTGGGCACTGTGGGAGACAGCAAAGAAGTGAAAGATCGCGTCTCACTTATACATGCCAAGATCTGTGGCCAGGACCTCAAAGAGGTTAGAGTCTATATGAGCAAATAAGAAGAATGGACTTGATGTGTTAGCACGTAATATTGATAATAGTAAGCAAGCAGCATTAGAATTTTGGCATATGTGAGTGCTGAGCTACGTGGTACAGATTTAAATACCCGCAAGAGCTTGGAAGAGTTCGATATTACTCTGAACTGGACTAGAATACTAGAGACTTCATGAAGTTAGCTCTGAGCTGGATTTTGGAACTCTTAGATTGGATCTTTAACAAGAACTTCATTAGGCAAGCCACAGAAATAGCAGTGTATTCTTGGAAAAGTGAGCCCTGGCTGGAGTGGTAGGTGTCCAATGGGAAATAGTGTCTTTTGTGCACAGTCACCATTGAGCTATAAGAACTGCACACAGCCTTTATGTCTCCTTTTCCATTCAGTTTAACAGTGCGTAACGAGGAAGCCACACCTTTGGGCAAATACAGCCGGGATGAGGGGGGGCAAAAGACAGAGCCCTTCTAAGGAGGATCCATGAAGTAAATAAACTCTGAAGGAAAACCTTGGAAGGTCATCCAGTATACTCATAAATTCCAGCTATTACCAGAGATGAAAGGGAAGTGAGAAGAGCAAGGAACAATAGGCAGGGGTGTTCCCCGGTCCCTTCTAACTGCCTGTTTACAGTAGGGGAGGAGCGGCAGGGCTGCCCAGATGGCAGAGCCAAAGTGAGAATGAAGCTTCCTTGCCCTAAGACCTCTTTAGGAAATCCTGTTTGTGCCGGTGGCTTCACTGCAAAGTAATCAGGAGCTCTCCCTGTGTTATACAAGCTCACTTCTAAAACCATGAGCAACCACGGTTTCTAAAGAGTTTGAAATCTTATTATCGTGTGCATTCAGCAAGATAGAAACTGTGTATCAGGTGAGGCTTAGATCAGACCTTATTTTGCAAGCCTTTAACTTATCTTTCTTGTGCCACTGAAATGCTGGTAACACAATAGCTTAACAAGAAGATAAGCCTCATCTTTTTTCCTGTGTGGGTATGTTAGGGAATGATGGTTTTGATGGCCTTTAAAAAGCAGGAAAAGGCAAAGCCCCATGATACCATGTCTTTGGCATCGCATTACTTCGGTAAGAGAATTATCTTAAAAGCCTGGGAAATACAGCTTAAGATTGTTGAGAGCTGGGTAAAAATAACCTCGAATCCAAACCAGATTAACCAAAAGGTCCACCCCCGAAAAGATCCATTTTTACATCCACACTTGGGGTCTGCCCTGTTCTCCTTTTTTCCTTCCACCACTCAAGTGCTTTTGGACATAGGGGTGGACAACCTGCTTTCCATGCCAAGCCTCATGAAATGGGATTTGTCTTCCCTCACAGACAGGTGGCCAAGCTGTTACAGAGAGGGCTCTGCCCGGCTGCTGTCCTCTCTGGATACGCGGCACTGTGACTGCTCAGCGCCAGGCCACATATCTATCTGACCCCGCGGCCTCACAATCTGGAGGCCCACGTTGGCAGCCTTGGGTGGTGACAGCTTCGGTCAGTTGGTGTGGAGTTGCCCTGGCAGACGAAGGAGAGCAGGAGAGCAGCTGCCCCACGTCACTTCTGTGCGATAGAAGAAACCTCTGAGGTCCTGGGTATTTGTGAAACCGAATATGGCTGCCCCAATAATGAGAGTACTGGCCTTCCAACCTCTGGGTGCACCAGGCCTTGGGAAAGGAATTTGGGCCTTCTCAGACTGTACACATTACTTAATACGGCCTTGTATACTTACTATATGCATCAGGAGCAGATTTCACAAGCCTTTTTCCTGTGAGACTAGATGAGTCATGAGGGTTAATTATTCAGTAGTTAGAAGAAATATTATGATGGAGAAAAAAATAGACTTCTGGAGGCCAGGAAGCAGAGGGTGTCAGAACTTCAAATTGCCCCATGAAGAGAGTAGGCAATCATTTTACTGCAGTCTTTGTACACAGAAAAATAATCATGGTTTGAATTCTCTAAACATCAAAAATATCCCCTTCTTAGCTATAAATGGCCTCCGGTTCCAACCCCGTAATATATCATTAGAGAGTATCTCTTCTCCCAGAGAAAATACAATTGGATTCTAGTAGAAAAGGACCCTGGGTCTTCTGTGCCATTGCCTTCAGCAGACTCTACCGAATCTCTACTTGTGACATGATAAAATTACCATTCCCAGAAATATGAAGGAGGCGGCTCAGAACTCCCCAGTGCTGGTCCAAAGAGCCTTTTGGTTTTGAGTGCCTCATCTGACCACTACACAGCGTTGATAGAAAAAAGTCTGGACTCAATTCACTGCTCTTGCCTTCCACTCTCCCCCAAGGGCCCACGTGAAAAGCAAGTTTGGCCTCGTTTCCTTAGGATCCCCTGGGCCCAATTCTTTTCTTTCATCATCTTTCCTAAAGCTGATATGACAGTTCCACAGGGAAGAAACAAATAGTACACTTGGATGAACTCTGCAAAATGCAAAGAGTTTTTCTCTTGTCCCTGATTCTGAAGTATTTCTGTATTTAGGAAAACAAAAATGAGGATAGCTCTAGACTGAATAGTAAAATATTGTTCATATCATATTTGTGATTTTTGAACTGGGTGGAGAAAGTATTAGTGATAAAGCATATGGATTGTAAGGTAGTGGTTGATCTGCTTAAAGGAACCCAAGTTGTAAACACCCTTGAAAAGTACTCCAAAATTCCAGTTACTACCAAAGATGAAAGGGAAGTGAATAGACGTCATCAGCTCTGCTTCTTCGGTGTCATCCTCTAGGTTAAATGTCACCCCCTTAGAGAGGCCTTTGCTGACCACGTCATTATTCTTCATCAGAGCATCTTATTTTCCTCATAGCACTCACCGCTTATTTAATGGTTGTTTCCCTTTCTTCCTACCTGAACTGTAAGCCCTACAAGGTCAGGGACCACATCATTCAATCATTCCTGCATTCCCTGCACTTGGCACAGTGAAGAGCGTCCCAGACCCCCAAAAGTGCTGAAGGAATGAATGAGCTATTGAAGTCCTGTGTGGCAAGCTTGTTCCATGTTCTTAGTGGACTCACAGTTCCTTGGGATCACCTCCTTCTTTTCTCAGATTCAACTAAAGAATGCTACTTGGTCTCAACACTCAGCTTACCAGGGTGGTTCCCATTCATTAATTTTTCTTTAAAAAAAAACAACTGGAATTTTTGTTCAGTCAGAGTCTCAGGCCCACTAATAGTTCCATATCTGAAGGATGCAGTGTAGTGAAGGGGTTGCAGGAACCAGCTTTGGAGCATCTAGTTTTATCTCGGTCGCTTCTTAGCTGGGTAATGGTGGCTCATTATTAATCATCTCTCCACCTCCGTTTCCTCAACTGTAAAATGAGGATATTGCTATAGATCCCTCACCTAGTGTTGACCTGAGGTTAAATAAAACAGTGCATGTAAAGCAGTGAGCTTTGTGTTTCATGTTTCACATTGCATATGCTTAGTAAAACTTAGCCCCTATTATTTTGTTCATACTGTTAAGTTACCTTGGTGTATCATTTTTCTAGAACAGGATAAGGAGTGGCTCCTTGTCAGAGGTAACATCGGACATTAGAAGAATTCAGAGCCACAAAGCCTAGGACCTGGAGTACTGGGATCCAGGCAGAGCCTCATGCCTAAAGGCACAAAGCCTGAACTTAGGTCACAGCTGCCTGGGCGGTATGGCCAAATGACTCAATATTGACGTAATGACTAATCGTCGCAGGGCTTCTTGTGTCTCTTCCCCTCCACCCCACCACAGTCACCACAAGGCTAGAACTGATCCTGGGGTCTGACGAGAGGCTGAGCATACAGTGAGTTTCAGCAAACCCTTCCAATAAGATTGGAGAAACCAGGCAGGGCACTCTGGGCTGAGGGGTTTGCTAACTCCTTGACAGGGTGGAATTGGGGGCTCCTCTTTTGCTTTCCTTTGTGCCTCACAGAATCCAGAGTGCAGTCCCCAATGGCTGTCAGAGAGTCTTGTTCTGAGCCACAGGAGGAAGTGCCTCACACCAGCTCATAGGGAAACTCCAAACAGTCAACAGGAAGAAAATCACATATGAAAATGTTTTTTGTCTCACCATTTTTCTATGCAGTAATCTGAGGGGGGAAACAGGGAGACATTTGGCTATGAGACATTAATTGAACAGAATGTACTTTAACTGTTCCCTCTCACATCTGGGGTTGTGTGGCTGGCTCACTGATCTCAATCAAGAAAAGAGCAATGACTTATGCATTTAATGATCTTACTGGACATAATTGCCTTTCATACTGATTTGTAAGGCAGGTGCTCCCCTCTCCCATTTCAGTTGGAACTCCAAGAGGAGCTCCACTGGTTTTAATATTCTGAACCATGTAGGGTCAGCAATCTGGACTTTTAAAATAAATGTTAACATTATGTATTGTGTTCTTTCATTTAATAAGAGTAATACATGGTTATTGTAAAACATGTTTTTAAATATGAGTAAAGAGTAAAAGATAAGCCTAGAGCATCTTATTGTATCAGAAAGTAAGAAAATGCTAAAAAAAATAATAATGGTAACATGTTAAAAGGGCACAGAATCTAGCTTAAAGGGACCACTAGACAATTCTGAAACAATTTGAGCATTAAAATATATAATTATAGTAATGGATTAAACCCATTGAATAAAACAAAAATCTGTGAGTCCATACTTAAAAATGGATAAATAAATAGAAGAGAAGAGAAAGCTCTTTCTTACAATAAATGCCAACTAATAAATATAGACAGAATGATAGAAAAGCATCAATGGATGCTAAAACTCTGAGTGAACATATTTGATACAGATCAAGAAATTTATCTGATCTCAAAATAGCTCTCTATAAGATACTTATTTTCTTAAGGTGTGGAGAAAAGAAGAAGAAAGAAAAATAAACCATAAACCAGTGACCAAGAGATGACCATTATTAATGACTTAAGTGTCTTTCAGTCTTTTTCTATATGCTATAATGTTTTGATTTTCTTATAAAAATGAGCTCATGCTTTTTTGTAACCTGTTTTTCTCGTATAAAATATATCATGATCTTATTTATTTGTATTTAAATATTAGTAGGCAAGTAGTGAATATTCACTGAGTGAACTAGCTAGTGGGAAGCAGCTGCATAGCACAGGGAGATCAGCTCCGTGCTTTGCGACCACCTAGAGGGGTGGGAGGGAGACGCAAGAGGGAGGGAATATGGGGATATACGTATGCATATAGCTGATTCACTTTGTTATACAGAAGAAACTAACACAACATTGTAAAGCAATTATATTCCAATAAAGATGTTAAAAAAAATTCACAAGCCTTTTTAAAGCAAGGTTGTGATGTACGTTCTTTAGTACTAATTCCTGGAAGTGGAATAGTGAGGTAAAGAAGATTCAGAACCCTAAGTCCTCTGATGCGTGGAGCCAAAGTGCCCTCCAGAAAGATTTTTCTACTTTATTTTCCCACCAGTGGTGTATTAAACGCATGCCTTTCAATACATTTTAAGGAGGAAGACTGGGATTAATGTCCCAGCGTAGGACCCAACAGTCATTAAATCAGAAAATAATAGTCATTCAAATCCTCTTCTCTCCACGTGTAGGTTAGATTCTGTCAGGACCAAAAGATGGGGATCACTAAACAGTTTTCCAAAACCTTCACTCTTACAGCATGGAGTTTTTGTTAATGTGGAAAGCTCCAAGTTGGGGTAAACCTAATTTTAGTTGAGCCACTAAGAGACCATATCATACACCAGACCATCCTCTTCTAGTCTTTTTTTTTTAATATTTATTTATCTATTTGGCTGCGCCAGTTCTTTGTTGCAGTGTGCGGGATCTTTTAGTTGTGACATGCGAACTCTTAGATGTGGCATGCGGGATATAGTTCCCTGACCAGGGATCAAACCCGGGCCCCCTGCATCGGGCACGTGGAGTCTTAACTGCTGGACCACCAGGGAAGTTCCCTTATCCTTTTCTAGTCTTTATCAGAAAACCCTACCACCTGTGCTAGACCTGGAGTCTGCTATGTCAAGGTAAATGATGAAGAGAAAAACCTGGTTCCTGACTGTGATAGACCAGCACTGAGCACCACTGTTATCAACACAGAACCTCCAAAAGGCCCTCTTCATTTGGACTTTGATGCTGGCTTCTTAACACACTTGAACACCAGCATCCAGTGCAGTTTCCAGAGGTGACAGGGCAAGGTGCGGATGCACACGTACTCCATGGCAACTGAGCAGGTTGCCCTCTTATGCTCGTTGGTACCCATGGCAACCCTCACCAGCTGACGTAAGGCTCTCCAGCTAGTTGGAGCAGAGATTTGCATTTCCTCCTGATCCATACCTGATACTGATTATTAAGGAGAACCAAGAAGAGGATATTCAGAGAAGGACCTTTGGATTCAAAAGATGAGAAATCAGTAAAGCTATAACCATGATATGGATTTGCTTATATTTTCCTTTTTGGCTTCCACTGGCTCACATGTTCTCAAGTGATGACAGTTGGGCTGATTGAGAGCCGTTAGTCAAATCCAGTAATAGTATTAATCTGTGGTTGGAAATGACTGTTAAAGTAAGTGCCAGGCTATTCAGTTGTGGTTTTTCTTCCAGCTTCCAGTCGTGCCAGGCTTCCAGCGGGAGGAATAGAGGCTGTGGTAAAGGAAACCGTTGATAAACGAAAGAAACCAGAAACTGTCACTACCCATAACAACGAAACAACAAAAAAAATTACAGAAAAGAGGGGGAGACAAAGGAAATTGTACAAAGCGGTTTAAGCCTGCAATCTGATGTGATCATTAGGCATGAGGCTAGCGTGGTGGTGCCTCAGGCACTGACTCCAATTTTCCAGGGAGAACAGGAAGGCTCTAAGTACCAAGTAACACTGCTGAGCAAGAAAGCTTTTCGTGAGGGAAGAGAAAGACTGGAGTTTAAATGAAGCTATTTTTATCAGCTTCCTAATGTGCGCCTCAGACCACTGATACACAAAAGGAAGCTAGGGGTCTGGTCACCAAATTATGTCAAAAGAGCTTACCCCATAATCCTCTTGACTGAATTTTCCAGAACAAATGTTTAATAATGTTGCACCATTCTTTAGTTTTCAAGAAATGCATGTTGTAACTGAGAAGTGCTTAGCAGTCAATGTCTTCTATTTGCTGTTTTTATTTCGAGAACTTTAGACTGGCAGCTCGCCATGTGTGTTCACCAAAGCTCCAAGATGAGTTTTTTTTATACTTTATTTATTTATTTTTTCAAGCTGACACAGGGGATTTATTTTGTAGAAAAGCAGCATCTAGAGAATGCCATACAACCCTAGTACGTCTAAAGTACTATATATAAAAATGACAATTGCTCATAACAACAACATTGAAGCGTTGAAAGATACCAAAGTACTTTCTGAATCCAAGAAGTCAAATTATAACCAGTACGGTTTTAATGTCCTAATATATATCGAAATTCTAATACGCTGACATGTGGTAAACGAGATAACCAGAGCATCCAGTAATGTGACTTGGGTGACATGTAAGTTAACCTGGTGACATCCAAGTCTTTTGACAATACATAAACTTGCTCTTACTCATCTGGTAGATCTCCACACAAATATTTTAAAATTCCAATTTCTTGGTCAAGTGATATATTTTGCTTGAGTTGGTTAAATACATTTAGACGTCTCGATTATACAAAGTTAAATGTACAACTAAATTAGTAAAAAGTGCTGAGATTTTATGGCAGCATTAATACTCTGACAGAAATGTTTATCAATGTACTCTATACTCGATATTGCCTTTTTTCATTTAAATCTAAATTTTTCCCTTCTATTTTTAAACCAGTTTTGTGATTTTTTAATACGAAATCTATGCCTTCTCAATTTATACAGTTTCTTCTCTTTTTTTCCCTTATTTCTTAGCTGAAATCCAGTTTAAGCTTTATTGGTATCTTAGGCTTCATGTGTATTGTTACTCCTAAGCACCAGTAGTTCTTCAGAGGCCTAAAATCCGGCATGGGAATTACTATATTAAATTAGTTCTAGGAGGGCTTCCCTGGTGGCGCAGTGGTTGAAAGTCCGCCTGTCGATGCAGGGGACACGGGTTCGTGGCCCGGTCCGGGAAGATCCCGCATGCCGCGGAGCGGCTAGGACCTTGAGCCATGGCCGCTGAGCCTGCACGTCCGGAGCCTGTGCTCCGCAACGGGAGAGGCCACAACAGTGAGAGGCCCGCGTACCACACATACAAAAATTAGTTCTAGGAAAAACATTAAAGACATTTTTTTCTGAACATGTCATGCCAAATCTCGTTTATACAACGAACCAGTAATATTGGTAAATTGCATATACAGCTTATATTCCCAAAATAAAATAACTTAAATACTAAAATGTACCTTCATGTTACCACCATAACTGACCTTATAAGCACAACAAATGGCAGTATCAATATAAAAATCACAAAATCCACTAACCTTAAATGCTACGTATCACAGCATACACACTCATCTCCCTATGACCTTATTCAAACTACAGACAGCAAACTATAGCTTTAAGCTACTCTAGCATTTAAACCCTAATTAGAAATTTATACGAAACAATTTTATGTTCAAATATGGAAATAGCAACATAGTTCCAAAACCCAAAAGTATCCCAGCATTCTGTAAAAAGAAATATCCCCAGCGGCTACATCCATGGTCACTAGTATCATCCTGCAGCATCTCAGGTAACATGTCAACCAGAGCCACATATGTGAATAAGCCCGCAGTAACTGCAGATATCCACATAGAAACATTTTCAGCATAATGACCAATGAAAACGCCTGTTGCCATTCCAAGATACGCCGCCAGCATGGCTGACAGAGCATTATAAAGAACAGCCTGCTTAACAGTCATGCCAACCTTTAGTAAAACGGCAAAGTCACAACCATCCTGTTTACAAATCCACTGTATACAGTTGAGTCGAGCAGTGTGACCATTCAGGTTGGTAATAACAACACTTTTCTGAGGGTCATAGAGCACCACAGAACAGGACATGCCGAAGGCCAGAAGTCCTCCGGGCCCAGAGCTCCAGCTCAAGGCTCCCCGCACCCGGTTCAGGCAGCAAAACACGTGAGAGTTCTCCAGTACAGGTGCCACCTGTAAATATGTATTCAGTGAACTGAAAAGTTAAATGGTTCTATAAAGGAACAGCAGGTATAAGTTCCAGAGTAACATCAAAGAGCATCTGAACATAGTACACCTGAAGCATTTCACTGACTCCCAACAAGAAAACAGCAGTTTTCATTGCTACCATGTTTCACATATTGCACTTTTTTTGTTTTTTAAAGACAGCCTTGCTCTATCTTTATTAAAGATACAGTAAGACACAGTTGAACAACATATAGCCCTACATCTTAGCTTTGGGATATGCCAGTGGTTCCCAAACTTTGTTGCACGTTGCAAACACTTCAGGATATATTTTTTTAAAATACTAATGCCTGGCTCCTACCCCCATACGTGTTAATAAGGGGTACAAATTGCGCATCAGGGTTTTTTAAAGCTTCTACCAGTGAGTCTAATATGCAGCCAAATATGGAAACCACTGGGCTACCTACTTATCCAGTGAGGAAGGATGCCAGTTGGGGAGAAGCAGTGTACTTACTATAACTTGGTCGAATCCCTTAAGAAGCAGCAGGGACTCTGTGATGGGAAAGAAGTTTTAGATAGCCTCCCAGAAAGGCCTGAGAGGAGAGACAAGAGTTCGGTATCTTTCTGGAAAAAATCAGATCCACGGAGTTGAAAGGTGGTGATGATGAATCAACTTTGACATTTTATGCTACTTAAGGGAGAAGGACTTAAGAGGTAAACAGGAAAGATCAACAGGAAATACAGAAAAGTCAATTACATTCTTAAAATAGTAGACAGTAGCTGTCTTTTAGAGTATATGTTAGTTTAATTGCCAACCTTGGATGGGTTAGCACAAAATGGAGATTAAGAAATACTTCACATTATTACTGAAGAGCAGACATAGCTTTTTGAAGCAGTTGAACCATTATGGGATAAACTGGTGCAAACTCTTTGCCTTCTCTGCTTTTTACTGATTGAACATAAGCTTCCAGGATGCCCCTGATGAGGAGAAGCCTGTCCTTTTAGGAGGGATGATCATCCAGCCACTGGGAGAAGCGTGCGTGGGACCACTCGGCCCTCTGGAAGGGGGATCTCAGCTCAGGGGGTACTCTTGTGAACGAAAACTGAATAATGATGCTGAATGGAATAATGTCCCCCAGTGCAGGGCTGCTGGCCACGTGTTCACTTGTCTGGAAGAGCAGTGGTCTGAATGACCTCAGCATTCGATAGGACTTTCCTAAATCAGATACTCTTCTGCAGAGGTCTGGTCCAAAGTGGCTAAGTTGCACCAGGATCCAAAAGCCCCTCAGCAGCTAACTCCATGGAGCCAGCGGCCCCACCCATTTTTTCCATTTTTGATTATTTCTAGAATCAGGATGTAAATTGGAATCAGTTGGTAGCATCTTAGGTTCAATGAAAGATGGTGGTTCTGCTTAAAAAGCAAAAGTTAGTAATTTTCTGCATATCATTGGTGTCCAATGGCTGGTTAACTCTGGGAGTCAAAAGACAATTTTAAGCACTGGTAGGGAAAACGCATTTAATTTATGGACTTTTTTCCTTCCGGTTTTATTGAGATATAATTGACATACAGCACTGTGTAAGTTTAAGGTGTACAGCATAATGATTTGACTTACATGCATCGTGAAATGATGAGCACAGTCGGTTTAGTGAACATCCATCATCTCATATAGATACAACATTAAAAAGTAGAAAAAAAATATTTTTTCCTTGTGATGAGAACTCTTAGCATTTACTCTCTTAACAGCTTTCATACATAACTAATTATATTAGTTATGTGCTAATTATATTCATTATGTTGAATATAATTATATTCATATAATTATTATGAATAATTATATTCATAATAATTGAATTATTATTCAATTCAATAATTATATTCATCAGTTATATTCATCATGTTGTACATTACATCCCTGGTACTTATATGTCTTAGAATTGAAAGTTTGCACCTTTTGACCACTTTCCTCCAGTTCCCCCTCCCCCGCCACCCTATCCCCACTCCTGCCTCTGGTAACCATAAATCTGATCTCTTTTTCTATGAGTTTGTTTGTTTGTTTTTGAATAAAATTGACCTTCAATACTATGTTAGTTCCTGGTACACAGCATAGTGATTTGTATTTCTCTGCATTTCAAAATGATCACCATGATAAGTCGAGTTACCGTTAGTCACCATACAAAGATATTATGTAATTATTGACTATATTCCCCACACTGTACGTTTCATACCCATGACTCATTGATTTTGTAACTGAAAGTTTGTACCTTTTAATTTCCTTCACCTATTTTTCTGTTCCCCCCAACCTCCTCTCCTCTGGCAACCACCTGTTTGTTCTCTGTATCTGTGACTCTGTTTCACTTGTTCTGTTTTTTAGGTTCCACATACAAGTAAAATCATGCAGTATTTGTCTTTCTCTGTCTGACCTATTTCACTTGGCATAATACCCTCTAGGTCCATCTACGTTGTCACAAATGGCAAGATTTCATTCTTTTTTATGGCTGAGTAATATTCCACTGTGTGTGTGTGGACAACTTCATTATCCATTTTTCTATCAGTGGTTACTTACACTGCTTCCATATCTTGACTATTATAAATAATACTACAGTGAACGTAGGGGTACATATATTTTTTTGAATTAGCGCTTTCATTTTCTTCAGATGAATACCGAGGAGTGGGATTGCTGGATGATATGGACTTTTTAAATTATAATTTAGTATGTAAGTGATGGTCCTTGGGGCATCAAGGAATAACCCAAAGAACCTAAGGCTGAGAGTTAGTGTTGCCCTCGTTGGTCACTGCCCACCAATGGTGATGGCAGAGCGGGACAGGGGTCTGCCCAGCCTGGATGGTCCACACAGGGTGTGTTGTCCTGCCGCCTGTCAGAGTCCACGCCTTACAAAGCAGGACTCTGAGGCAAACCCCACATTTGCTCTGAAGTGTCCTTCTATCTGGGCACTGGCAGAACTCCCAAACAAGTGGGGAAAGGTACCAAGTTCATCCTCAGATGAGTGGATCAGTTAAACATGAGACAGTAGAACATTGTTCCATGAGGGGCCGTGGGATTGGTGTGGCTGTGTTCCCCAGCTGCTCCATGCTCAGCCTGCAGACTCTTCCCTGGTATCGAGGTCTTCCTGCTTTCAGGTGCCAGGTTTATCTTTTAAAATAAACAATTTATTTTTAAAATAGTACTGATGCTAATAAAATAAAAATGCCAAAGATATGCTAAATATATAGTATATTTTGGTAAATTAATAAAGAGGAGCAGTTCAGTTACCATATAAAATTTAAATTTAAATGTCTTTAGACTTTTTAACATGCAAAGCCAGAGTAATCTAAAGTGTGTATTAGTTGTGTGCTAAAGCTGTACAACTTGAAAGTGCGTTTTATGAGCAAGGCATACAATGTGCATTATCAAACTATACCAATATTTTATTTTAAATATATTAGATACTCTCACCTATAATGCTTTGTAAGCTTTAAAGGGCTGTACTTAATTAGCTGAGATGAACACAGTACAAACTTACAAGTTTTAAAATTTTTTTTGGGCCTCACTTTTTTGTGTACTTTCCCAAAATACAGTAATCACCTTGTATGTGTACCATTGGGTTTGCTGTCTGCTGTTTATTACCTAGTAGATGTTAGAGTTTTACAATTTGATATTTGATCTTAACCTCTCTATAAGCCTCAGTTCCTCCTTTTAAAGTGAGGATAATGATATGTACTTAGCAGAGTGTTTTTACAATTAAATGAGATAATACATGTAGAATAAAGCAGCTCCTGTTCTATTAGATGTGCTAGGTAAATTGCATCTGTTATTAATAGCCATCAGTGTTGAAGAAAAGTTACCTACTTAACATTTTTTAGGTTGCACTGGTTTTTATCTACATAATTTCTTTAAGATAATGGTCTTAAAGGCTAAGGTTTCTTATATACTTCCTTAAAGTTCCTTTCAGTTTTAATCTAGCCAAATGTGGTCAGAAGTTTGTTTATAGGTTGAAAGAATCTAAATTCCACTTTCAAGGAAAATGTGTCCCTCAGTTACAGTGCTAGGCCTACCAGTGACGATCAAGAAGTCCAGATGATCAATAAGTAATTATACTTTATAATCAGAAAGTAGACATTTATTTGCTTGATATCTAAAATCTGACCAGAGTATTTTCTGAACTCAGAACCCGTTTTTGAGTAAATGTTCATATGCAATTTAAATCATCCATTTAGTTAAGAAGTGTGTGAAACCTGATGTAACCTGACAGCCCCTTGTGGCCACATAGTCTTAAATATATTAAAAAAATACCTCCCAAAGCTTTTTTTTTTTTAATGTCTATATATTCATCTTTTTCTAAGACCATAAATTTAGAGATGGCAGAACATGACTGGATTTTTACTTCTCATTTTTAACAACCTTTATTGCATTGTTCCTCTTAAAAAGCAATACGTTAGCAAAATTTTAGAAAGTTAGATTTAGGAAAATGCAGAGAAGCAAAAAAGACAGGGTGAAAATTACCTGTAACCCATAGATAGGTAGCATATATCATAACATTTTCATTATATCCTTCTTTCTAGTCTTTTTGATATGTATTTTTATACAATATCAATATGTTTTATATTACATAAACATTTAATATATATTTCCAGTTTTTAAATGTATAAATTTATAGTAATTATTACTGTACATATTTTTTACTAGATATTTCCTTTGTATGACTGACAAAACTTTATGCCCATGATGTCTTCCTCTTGTAGTTGTAAAGTCAAATGCATGGTGGATAGAGTTGTACCTCTCTAGAGAATGTGTACTGCAAACAGATCATAACTAGAATATGCCTTTAACCTCCTCATTCTTATAAGTTCATTTGTTTCATAAATAAATTAAGTAAGGCCAAAGATTGACCTTAATATCTCTTTCGTAACATATTTTTAAATGTGCTATGGTAGATTGCATTTAAATATATGATATAATAATATCAATAAGAAATCATTAAGAATATTGATTTCCAGCTTTTGTACTTACCACATATACGACTGTGTCTGTTAAAGTTACAAAACCCTCCTGAGCCCCAGCTTCCTCATCTGTAAGTTGAGGAGAGTATTGCCTGTGCTTCAGGATTTTTTGTAAGGATTAGAAAAATATGTCTTACCTATCGTTCCTATCCCATTTCATTAGGCAAAATTATCTGGCTTTGTTTGGCAATTGAGAAGTAGAAATTCACAGAAGTATTACCAATGGTGAATAAGCATAAAAAGTGTTCAAACTTACCACTAATCAGGGAAATAAACATTCTAACAAGAGTTTATTAATGCATTCAGAGAGAGAGGGTATTTCATTTACTACCGTATTCCTAGCATCCAGAACAGCATCTGACACGCAGTAAATATTCTCTGAAGGAATGAATAAATGAACAGATGAATGAACAAAATATCAAACCTTGAGCAAGTCATTTAATCTTGCAGGACCTCAGTTTCTTCATTAATATAAGGAAAAGACCATATTCAGGCTCAACTGGTGGGGGTAGAGAGGAATGCTCTAACTAATTAGCCTTACTGCCATGGGTACTGAATAAGGAAACACATTTTCCCTCATATTTGTCATTGTCCTGACTACATCATCTTTAAAGTTTTCTGAGCCAGTGATCTTGGTAAGTAGCACAGCAGAATATCATGGGTAAATTAAATTCAGAGATTTGGTCCAGAGGTAGGGCCAAAATAATAGCGCTGAACTTTTCTTTGCATATGTAGCCATAATGAAACAAGGAAAAGAAACTGCCAGTAGGGAAAGGGGTGGTGGTGGGGGGAGAGGGTGGGATGGAAGATAATACAGTATGAAGCAAAAAGGAATAACTTGGAATGAGTTAGAGTTCATCATATTTGCTACTTTTTCTTTTTGGAGTATAGTTGATTTACAATGTTGTGTTAGTTTCTGGTGTACAGCAAAGTAATTCTGTTATACATATATGTTCTTTCTCATATTCTTTTCCATTATGGTTTATTACAAGATACTGAATATAGTTCCCTGTGCTATACAGTAGGACCTTGTTGTTTATCCATTCTACATATAATAGTTTGCATCTGCTAGTCCCAAACTCCCAATATATTTGCTACTTGATTGGCATTACTTTTACCGAAGAGCTAATTTTACTTCCCAGCAGTTCTGATTTGTCCACCTAGTTTATTATTTTCGCAGCACATCTGTGGTATACAGTGGGACAGAAGCTGTGATATCGGTTCTTTAGCAGATGAGCAGAGGTTAAGTGGCTGGCCTGCCTGCACTCAGTGATTTGTTAATCAGTTACAGAGCCAGCATTAAGAGCTGGGTCTTCTGTCTCCTGGGTTATGTACTCCTTTCCATTGCACATGGCTCCGTGCTTCTGTCTTGTTCTGAAGAAGGCTCTACAGGGGACACAGCCTTGCCCGGTTCTAGAAATAGCATCATTACCTGACAGGTTGGTCTGCCAGGATGACCATTTTCATGTATTTAGGAGGCTAGGGTTTAACCATTTTTTTCCCAAGAGGAAGTAGCAATAACCATGCACCAAAAATAACGCCTTAACTGCTAAATTCTGCTTAGTAGGTGGTTTCCCAGAGATGATCCAATGCAATGAGTCATCACTCTGAGCTCCTATTAACACACTATTTCTCTTTTTCACTAACCTCTGGTGCTTTTGGTTACATGTTTTTTAACCTTTAGAGCCTTTCTGAGAGGCTCACAGTCTTCATGCTATGCATATAAGCCATCCCCCACATGTCCCTCTTTTCCTTCTGCTTCCACTTTTCAAATCTAAGGTAACCCCTGATTCAAGAGAACAGTCAGGATCATGACCTCAGACAAAAGAGCAACAGTTTCTCCAGTTGGAAGCAGCTCCATCTCACTCCCAGTAATAATAAAAAATGTAAATTAATGTAAGCAAATGTGAGGGACCCATATCAAGAAAACTATAAAACTTGATTGAGAGATATAAAAGACCTACGTAGATGTAGAGAATATTTGAATATTGGAAAGATACTACATTTTCCTGAAAAGATTGAATATTCAGAGGATACAAGATCTTTCCAAATTAATTTATAGGTTTATGCAACTTCAATCAGAATCCCAGTAGGATTTTCTAAAATGCATTTGGAAGAGCTAAATTGGTGAAAATAGCCAAGAATTGTTCGAAAAAAGTTATAAAGGGAACCTCCTACCTCCAAACACTAAAATGCATTATGCAGCTACAATAATAAAAAAATTTGGTTCCAGCAGAAGAAATGACAGACATTAATGGAACAGAATAGAGAGCCCAAGAAAAAACTCTAATTTAGGAAGTGATATAATTTATCATAAATCACAAATCCTGGAGGACAGAATAGCTTGTTCAACAAATAAGATAAGGTAACTTGGTTGACTCATTGGGGGAAAAAAATGGTAATCTGATTAGATTCTCTCTATTCTTTACCACAGAGCAAGTAACAGATGGCTTAAAGACTTAAATGTTAGTAATGAAACAAAAAAAGGATAAAGAAACTATAGAAAATATTGATGACCCTAAAATGGAGATAAACTTTCAAGGCATTAAAAAGTCACAAAGGGGCTTCCCTGGTGGTGCAGTGGTAGATAGTCCGCCTGCCGATGCAGGGGACACAGGTTCGTGCCCCGGTCCGGGAAGATCCCACGTGCCGCGGAGCGGCTGGGCCCGTGAGCCATGGCCACCGAGCCTGCGCGTCTGGAGCCTGTGTTTGCAACGGGAGAGGCCACAACAGTGAGAGGCCCGTGTACCGCAAAAAAAAAAAAAAGTCACAAAGAAAAATATTATTATATTTTTGTAATATAAAAGTATTATATTGACTATATAAAAATTGAAAACTTCTGTTCATCAAAAAATAAAAATACTGCAGACAAAGTTAAAAAGCATATGGTAATCTTGGAGAAATTGTTTGCAATGAATATGACAAAGGCATAACATCCGTAATGAATAAAGAGCTCTTAAAATTAATTGGGAAACCACTAGCACATCCCAGTGTAGCTGTACCACTTTCCTATCACATTATGTACATGACAGTGCTACATGTTTTTTTGTTGTTGTTGTTGTTGTTAATTTTTATTTTATTTTATTTTTTTGGCTGTGTTGGGTCTTTATTGCTGCATGCGGGCGGGCTTTCTCTAGTTATGGCTCGCGGGCTCTAGGCAGGAAGGCTTCAGTAGTTGTGGCTCGCGGGCTTAGTTGCTCTGCAGCATGTGGGATCTTCCCGGACCAGGGATCGAACCCATGTCCCCTGCATTGGCAGGCGGATTCTTATACGCTGCGCCACCAGGGAAGCCCACTACATGGGTTTTATAAACAGAATACAGTTCAGATGACACAAGTGAAAGAAATAAAGATCTTATTTAACTTTCACATACTCTTTGTTCAAAGGCAGTTTAAAGAAACTACACATTATGCTATAAATACTTCAGGACAGTTTGTCCACATTGACACTTCCATTTCCTAAAATGAAACCCTCACTGGCCCACAGGGAGAAAAAAAGGCAGGCTTTGTTAACCAGCTTTATTTCAACAAGCACATCCATATGGTAAGAACTTCCTCTGATGAGTCACCCACAGTTGTCAAACACCAACTTTCCTTTGTTTGACCCATGTAGAAATAAGATCTGTGGAAGCATAACGCAAGAGTATGAATCATTTAATTGTGTTTTATTCCTATCTGAATTTGCAACTGTCACAAACCCACTATGTCCACCATGAAAAATTGCATTCTTCAAATATCACTGAAAAAAAATCCTATTCAAATGGGTCTGTTCTGTCTAGATAGTCTGTGAAATTTCTAAGGAATGTTGTGGGCTTTGCTTCCTGTGCTGAATTGTTGAGTTATCACACATTACTGGATTCTACCCAAAATGTTCTGGATAGGAATATTATATTCATACAGGATACCAGTTGTCTTTCCCATTTAGAAAGGAATAAAGGGAAAGGTTTTCCTGCTCCTTGTTGTAAGATATAAACTCTAAAAGGGTAGGTAGAAATGTGTGTACAAATAACATTTTATTAATATGTCCTTGATTTTTTTTCTTCATAGAGGCTTGAGTCATATTCAGTCCCAGCTTTGTTATGACTGCAAACCACTGTCTTGTCTTTTTGTTCTTATTCAAACCAAGGACTATACAGCCAGGATTCCGATCCTGGTCTGGAGCATGGTGCCATCTTTGTTTGAAAGAGAAGAGACCTTTAGAGATCCCATCTAATCCATTTGCATCTAAAAAGAGAAAAGAAATGATGCTGTTATTTCTTCTTTCTACTTTTCTCTATTTTCCAGACTTTCTACAATGCGTATATATTTCATAATCAGAAAAATTATTTTTTTTAAAGTAGCCACCCATCATTAAAAATATAAATACAATAAGTAAGCCTTTTAAAAAAATTAAGCTGGCTCTTAGGTCAGTAAAAATTTATCCTGAGAAAAGAAACACTAACTTTTGTTGACTGATCCCATTAATCTCTCAGTACTAGAGACATGTAGACAACCTCACTGACATTCAGTGACCAGTGCCCATGTTTGTACGCTAACCAGATTTTATTTTTCTTTTTTTAAGGAAAAAATGAGAAAATCAGTTTTCCACTGTTTGGAGTATTTTTAACCGATGATTGAATCCAATTTGAGGATATTTTTGGGTCATTTGTAATACTGTATGAGTGATACTTTTGGTTCCCTCTTGAGCAAAGCTGCTTTTTTGTTTTAAATAAGCCACTTCAACCAACAGACATGTCTGTTGCAGAAAATTCCTAGTGATTATGTTCCCCCAAAATCAACATTAAAACTTTTAGCCTTGGATTATGCATCATTTTGCTGACAGCTGGCTGATGTCAATATTAGAGTGTTTGCAAGAGAGAGCATATGCATATGAGCATAGAGGTGATCATAATTATATACTCAGAGACACACCCACATTAGAGCCCATAAAACTCTCTTTGGCAAAATTGCTGTGTCAAAGACAAGACCAGTGGATTCAAAGATTAAAAGTAAGAGTGTTTGTTTGTTTTGTTTATTTATTTATGGCTGAGTTGGGCCTTCGTTGCTGCGCGCGAGCTTTCTCTAGTTGCGGTGCGCAGGCTTCTCATTCTGGTGGCTTCTTTTGTTGCGGAGCATGGCTCTAGGCATGCGGGCTCAGTAGTTGTGGCTTGCAGGCTCTAGAGCACAGGCTCAGTAGTTGTGGCTTGCAGGCTCTAGAGCGCAGGCTCAGTAGTTGTGGCGCACAGGCTTAGTTGCTCCACAGCATGTGGGATCTTTCCAGACCAGGGATCGAACCTGTGTCCCCTGCATTGACAGGTGGATTCTTAACCACCAGGGAAGTCCCAGTAAGAGTGATTTTGAAAGCCACATATTGGTTACCATAGTTTAAGTAATATTTGTTATTGGAGTATGTCACTATTAGACGAGCTTACTTTAACGTTTTCTAACTTTTAGTCCTTGTGTATTGCTTTGATGTCAGCCTATCAGAAAGAGAAAACTTGGCTCACCTGTGTCACCTTGGTTCACGTGGCTAGTCTGTTTTACATGGTATGTGTTGCTGATTAATCACAGTACTCTCTTCTACTGCACCTATATAGCACTTCAGAATCATTCTCAACCCAGCTCACAGCCTGTTGCTACCAGTCAGACTGGACAAGACGAATTCTCTTTGTCATCCTAGATGTGTAGTAGCTCCACCACAGTCTCTATTGGTGTTCTCCTCTTTAGACCATGTACTTCCCTCAGACTATTACATTAACCGTGTGGATTAAGCCACAGGCAATGCTCTTTGCCTAGGCAAAGTGTATATGGTTTTACACGGTCTTTTGCTAACACAGAGAAATAGCAAGTTGAATTATGGTTTGTGGAGGGAGCTACAAATGGTCTAGTCCCTTATTGCATAGAAACAGTGAGTTATTAGGAAAGACAAGAATGAAATCTGTCTATCTGGACCACCTTCATTCTTATTGTTTTGAGAGATGCTCATCTAATATTTTAAAGCCATCCTCTGAAATAACAAAAGCACTTTTCTAAAGATTACTCTTTTTTTTTTTTTCCAATTTCCTTTACTATAACTTCTTGTACTGGGTCTCCTGGGTAGGGTGACCAACCATCCTAGTTTGCTTAGGACAAAGAGGTTTTCCTGGATACAGGATTTTTAGTGCTAAAACTGGGACCATCCTGGGCATACTGGGCCATTTGGTCAACCTTTTCATGGGTGCCCTACCCAAATAACCAGTATTGAGGAACATGGGTGCTAAGGTTCGCACTCATAGACCAGCAGCCCAGATATAGGTTTTCTTTCTCTCCCAGGAAGGCACAGTATAAAGAAAGGCTAGGAATTGTGGGACAGGGTGGTTTTATTATGTGATATGGTGAGGTTCTAGTTTGCTTAAGTGATGGCTCTAGTTCACATTTCTGCAGAGTGAAGGTACTTGATAAGCCCTGGGCCCAGTAAGTAATTAAAGCCTGACTAATCAGTCTCTGGCACTGATTTTGTTAGGTGTTCCTGGTAATCTCTGATAATCTATTCTATGTCTCTACACGCCACCATCACCCTTGCCCCAAATGATCTTACAGCATGTCGTCATTAAAGGTTTTCAATACCAAGCCCAACTTAAAATATAGTGCGTATTATTACAGCTTGAATTTCCATATGGGAGGAGGAGAGTCATTCAAGCTCTGTGGTTATGTGAAGAGACAGAAGACACCGTTCCCCAGGGCATTGAACCAGAGATGTCTGACTATTAAAGAAGCTTATTGCCCATAGTGAGAGAGGTGATTCCATGGAAGTCCCTAGACCCTGGACTTGTCTCAGTTTCCTAGTAATTAGTAATACTAATCCAAATGCTTTTCCCTTGCAACATATCACTTCTTAGGTTTGACTCAGATTTCTTTTTCTGGTTCTCAAATTTTGTTTCAAATGCTAAGTTATTTACTACTTGCTAGTTGTCTGACTTTAGGGTTAGAGTGGGAATGAAAATGCAATATTATAGTTAGGAACCCAGGCTTTAGAAAGTGCCCACTACATGATCATTTCTTTCCTGCCTTAAGAACTCCCCTGAGCAGCGTGATTAGAGAGCAAGAGATAAGGTAGGCATTGGAAGAGTAATAAACATGTAATTTGGCAAGAAAAATTATCAGAAAGTTTATTAAATGAATACCTGAATCCCAGGCACAGAATGAGACACATCCTGCTTGTTGCTCCTATTGGATCAGAACATGCCTGCCCAGCTTTCTAATTTTAAAGGCATGAAAGGTATTGTATTTAGTAACATGAAGAAGGAAGTATTGTAGACTGAATGTTTGTGTGTGTGTCCCCCGCCACCCCACCAGAATTCAGACGTTGAAGCCCTAAGCCCCAATTTGATGGTGTTTGGAGATGGGGCCTTTAGGATTTAATTAGAGTTAGATGAGGTCATGAGTGTGAAGCCACGATGAGATTAGTGCCCTTCTAAGAAGAGACACCAGAGAACTCGCTCTTTCTCTACCACGTGAGTACACAACAAAGAAGGTGGCCATCTGCAAGCCAGGAAGAGTCCTCGTCAGAAATCAGTCATGTTGGCACTTTCATTTAGGACTTCTCGGTCTCCAGAGCTGTGAAATAAATTTCTGTCATTTAAGCCACCCAGGCTATGGTATTGTTATAGCAGCCCAAGTGAACTAAGACAGGAAGAAATATCACTGGGAGAAGAGAAAGGCAATTCTTTAATTAAATAAGTATATACAAGAAATAATGATTTCTGGCAAATGGTAGACACTCAACATTTGTTAAAGTGATCAGAAATGATTTTTTTTTTTTTTTTTTTTTTTTTTTTTTTTTTGCGGTACGCGGGCCTCTCACTGTTGTGGCCTCTCCCGTTGCGGAGCACAGGCTCCGGACGCGCAGGCTCAGCGGCCATGGCTCACGGGCCCAGCCGCTCCGCGGCATGTGGGATCTTCCCGGAACGGGGCACGAACCCGTGTCCCCTGCATCGGCAGGCGGACTCTCAACCACTGCGCCACCAGGGAAGCCCAGAAATGATTTTTTTAATCTTAATGACCACTGAGGCTTCTTGAGTCATATATGAAATTGACTAAATCAGTAAATATATTAATTTGTAAGTTTTGTAATGTTTCAGAAATCTCAGGTGGTTTGGTGAGCTCTAGTTTAATTTTAATTGGCAATTTTGAATTGAAAACCATTGGGGTTTTCCTCTCTTTCTCTTTCTCTCTCTTAAGGAAGTTACTCATAGTCCAGTAAATATGAGTCTTCTGTGGAGAAATAAATTATTCACAGTTGGTAACAAGTGAAAATTAATTCAGCTATTTACTTTTAAGGAAATTACCAGACTCAGAGTCCCCTGCTATGAACAGATATGGCAGCACTCTCTAACTTGTGTTCATCTGGTCTTTGCTGTAAGTAGCACCTTCCTTCCCTGGTAGAGGTTTTTTTCTGTCTGTCTATGTCTCAGTGACAGAACTTCATCTCAGATTCTTTTTGCCCCAGTCCTTCCCTTTTATTACTTGGACTTGTAATCTTTTTCCTCCTGTGCTCTTTCCCACCAGCCCTTCTTCCTTTCTGGACTGCTCTCCTTCAAGCTCCTCTTTCCCCTCCACACCCTCTTTAATCCCTCACTCTGTTTTGCCTTGGTGCACTTTCTCTCAACACTTCTCTTTCTTTGTCTTCCAAGGAGCCCTTCCCTGTCCTGCATACTTGGGTAAAGTAAGCCCCTGAGGGCAAAGTTCCTATCCTACATGCCTCTTGCTGCTTCTCTGCTGGTTTAGACAAGACTTTAGATTTAGGGGACTAATTGTCAGACCACCTGGTTTTTAAATACCCATTATTTGCACATATTGTCTAGTGCCACAGAGCAGGTAAAGCATAAATGGATACAACAATGTAAATCAAATCCAGTTTCGGCTCTGGCGGTGTATACATCTATTCATATATATGTATCTGTGCAAACACACATACATGCTCACACTTGAATTACCCAGAGGTGAACCAAGGAAGCAAATTTTGAGACATGAGAGACTGAAGCTTGTGGAAAGAAGAGAGAGGAAAGCCTTCTCAATAGAAGGAACAGTAACCATTGAGTATGTATTTAATGAGTGCCAATTATGGACAATATGGAAAATTATGTGCTCTAGATATAGAAGCAAGTAAAGGTTGACCCTGTCCTCAGGGAGCTTCCGATTTTGGCTGTGGAGACCAGCAAGTAAGTGAGGAATAGAAGTGGGTTGGCACAGGAGTGGGGAATGAAGAAGTGGGGTGAACAGATCACGTACATGCAGTATATGGCAAGTAGCCGTATTGGGGCCTTTTCCTTCTGATTTTAAAACTAACTGATGCTCATAAAATGGTGAGTACAGAATAATAGAAAAATGCAGGAAAAAAAAAAAAACCAAATCACCCATAATGTCACCATCAGAGGAAAGCATAAGATGGTTGTTTAGACTGTCTTTTTTTATCCATACACATTTTGGAGGTTTATTATTTAATCCTAATCTGATAAATCAGGTGTTTGGGGAGATTCAGATCATATTCGTAGATTATTCAGAACTTCCAGAGCACACCTCTCCAAACGGGTACTTGATTGAGTATATGGTAGAATAAATGTTTGTCACTGTACTGCAATACGATGTACTTAAGCCTTTCATATATTGAGGCCTAAAGCAGTTTTCTTAGCAGATTTTTACTGTCCTGAATCTGTAATGTTTGCTTGGAAATATAATTTCTAAACTACTTTTTTTAAAACAGCTTTATTGACATACAATTCACATACCATACAATTCACCAATATAAATGTCACACTTCAGTGGTTTTTAGAGTAGTCTATCCAGAGAGTTGTGCAACCATCACCACAGTCAATGTTAGAATATTTTCATCACCCTAAAAAGAAACCCCATGCCCATTAGCAGTCACTCCTCATTTCCCCACAAGGCCCCCATCCTAGGCAACCACTCATCTACTTTCTGACTCCATAGATTTGCCTCTTCTATATATTGGAATATATGGATTCCAATAAATGGAATCATACAATGTGGTCTTTTGTGACTGGCTTCTTTTACTTAGCATAATGTTTTCAAGGGTCATCCATGTTGCAGCAGTGCTTCATTCCTTTTTATGACTGAATGATACTCCATGGCATGGCTATACCACGTTCTGTTTATCCCTTTATCAGCTGATGGACATTAGGGTTCATTCTACTTTTTGGTTATTATGAATATGAATATGCTATGTACATTCATGTACAAGTTTTTGTAAGGACATATACTCTCAATACTCTTGGGTGTACTTAACTACCTTTTTTTGCATATTTTTTTATTTTATATGTTATTTTTATTTTAAAGGAACACATCCAAAACTAAATTAATTATTTTCCAATTTCCTCCTCCCAGTCCCCCACCACCGTCTCCCCACCTTTCTCATTCAGCCTGGCTTTACTAGTAATGCAAACTTCAAATCATGCTTCTCCTTCCAAGTCCTGTTCAGTCTTTCACCAAGTTCTGATCCCCTTCTGTTAAAAATCTTTGCATCCCGGCCCATTTCCTTGTCCACCTAGTGCAGGTCCTTGTCATCTCATTCATGGCCTGGCCTTCCCATTGGCATCCCCAGCGCCATCTCCATCCCGGCCAACTGGCCCAGTGAACCTCTGTCATATTAATCTTTCTAAAACACTGCTTCTATTTGCTGCTCATTGGAGTCACACAGACCAGCTTAGCCTCTTACTGGTCTGTGTTTCCTTGAATCAGTTACTTTACTTCTCATTGATAAAAGGAGGTTAATCAGACCACCTCCCAACATTCTAGTAAAGATTAAATGATTGCCCTGGGCTTTTGGCTCCCACCAGTAAAATTAGAGAAACTTCTCTACTTCATGACCCTGCATTTGTATATCTTGTCTCCTGTGGAAGCAAGGATCATTATGGTAGGATGTAGTATAGGTATGTATATTCATTTATAAAGTTATAAATTTGTATTTTAAGATAAATTTATAATGAACTTATACTATTATAAATATATAATAATTATTTTATTATAATATAAATTTATAAAATATATTATAATTTAAATGTATGTTTATTATATATTTTTTTAATTTAGTTATTTTATTTATTTACTTTGGGCTGTATTGGGTCTTCATTGCTGTGCGCAGACTTTTCTCTCGTTGCAGCGAGCGGGGGCTACTCTTCGTTGCAGTGCGCGGGCTTCTCATTGTGGTGGCTTCTCTTGTTGCGGAGCGTGGGCTCTAGGTGCACAGGCTTCAGTAGTTGTGGCACGTGGGCTCAGTAGTTGTGACTCGCAGGCTCTAGAGCACACAGGCTCAGTAGTTGTGGTGCACAGGCTTAGCTGCTCCGCGGCACGTGGGATCTTCCCGGACCAGGGATCGAACATGTGTCCCCTGCATTGGCAGGTGGATTCTTAACCGCTGCGCCACCAGGGAAGCCCTGTTTATTATATATTAAGACCATACATTATACAATCTAATTTATATTTAATATTTATTTGGGCGGGGGTGGGGGGGAGGGATAATCTCCTAGCACCTAATGCAGCCCTTTGTGCTTAGTAGGTGATCACTCGATTAGTGTTTACAAAGTAAATCAATTAATTGATTTTCTGCTTAATCTGGTTATTTGAATAGGTGGTAATTGTAAGGTGATAAATTGACATTTTTAACTTAACAGATAGCAACTTTGGAACTGAACATGGGTTACAAGTATTAAAAAGCAAACATTCCCCTGGGTAATATTTTTCGAAAGGTCATTTTATGAACATGGAAAATTCCTCTGCTAATCAAGAAAGATAGCAGCTAAAGCATAGCTGCAGTTCAAATGCAGGTTACAGAGGTGTTCTCTAGGGTGATCCATGACTTCCTCATCTTTTTAGTACAATGAAAGTACTGTAACTAAACAAAATCTTTCATCTTCCATTATGCATGAATCATTACCTTTCTATAACAGGTATATCAGCATACACATCTCATCTGCTAGAAAACATACCCTACTTTTAATTGTTGTTTTGCACTGTCCATTGAGATTATGAATAGTATTTGTACGTTCTTTTAGTTGTTTGCTTTAAAAGGCATGAGTCCGAAACTTGGTCCCCTTTGTAATTTGACCCAAGCAAATTCACTTCACTGATAAGACAATGGTGAGTGAGTTTTTTTGCTAAACCTACATTTAGAATTGCCAATTCAAAATGAATTAATGTTTATTGGAAATTTTGACATTCATTCTTTCTTTTCTTGATGATAAAGGTATAAGAATTCTAACAGGTGTAGAGAATATATATAGTGACGCCAGAGGAAGGACTATTAGGTTTAAGTTTGACTTGAGCACCCACCACACAGTGACAAATGTCCTCTTCCTTTCTTGTTCACCATGTAAAATATTTTACCTTATCATCTGTGTGTAATAGCGGCCAGGAACCAGAAATATCTACCATGTACAAGTGTGAGAAAGTGTGTATATTTAGCTGCTGCATATTATAGGTCTACTATAAACTGGACATTTTACAGAGGCTAAATGACTTTCTAAGGTCGTACAGGGAGAAGTGGCCGAGTAGGGGTTCGGTCACACCCAGGACAGTCTATCACCAGAATCTATGCCCTCTCCCCAGTCGGCAAGTATCCTGAAAAATCAACATGTTGCGGGGCGGGGGAGGGGGGGAATGTTAAGGTTTAACCTCTCACAGATTTAATAAAGCCTTGGGGAAATCCTTGATTAAAACCCCAAGGTCTACACTTGTTTTGGCACAGCAGTGCCTAAGGTGTGAGGTGAGAAGAGAAATGACTCTGCTGTGGTTTGAAATGAATGCAATTTGCCATTGTATTTTGCAGGAATCTCCCTTTGGTTAGGAAAAAGGAAAAAAAAAAAACATGTATAAATGAAAATGTATGTGTTTCATAGAGTTTATTTTATCAGCATTAACTATTATCAAGTATAATGGTGAAGAAAGATGTTTGAGGAAAATACTTGGAAATAACCTAAAATCCTCTTTCGTAAAAACATAGCAATGTTCAGTTTCAGATATTGTCCCCCAAATATTGCTTACCTTGTCAAATAAGTTGCCTTCTAAGGGTAGCATGGCAAAGTCCTTCCAGTAGGCTCCTCTGGAGTTTATGTGGGAATTCATAATAGAAAGAGGCTCAGGGGCATGAGAGACAGAAGGAGGGTTTCTGCAATAGAATGTAAAAGTCCCAGAGAGTGTGGAGAAAACCTTCTGAAGAATAACGACAATCATAAGCAAGGGGAAGAGAAGAAATGTAGGTATAAAATGGGAAATGGATTCATGATACTTAGATTCAACAAAGGTCTTTAGCAATAATGTTTGTGCGCTGTTACCCAGCCACTTGGTTAAACTACTGAAAAGTATCTAAATGAAGTGATTAATTGTAGTTTTCGATGTAGTAAAATGCATAAAAGTTACTGACCTTCAGTGATGTTCTGTATAATAAAAGGATTTTTTAACGTGTTAATTCAGTAAAGCAATTGCAGTCTTCATTTTGGGATGTTTTTGGTAGGAGTAATCTTTCCATTTTATTATTTAACCCTCCCAACCCAAAAACGTGTATATAAGAATTTTTTTAGAAATATAAAAACAGCCCTCAGATTTACTGTCTTCAATAGAATATCTCTGTTGTTAACTGTATTTTTAAATAATTAGTTTAAAAGAATTCCTGAGTATGTCACCTGGGAGGCTTATGTCTAAAAACAGACAAGATAGGATAGCTTTGTGGATCTTCTCCCTGCAGTGACTTTTTCTAAAAATGCATGACGTTTTATCTTTGATGAGGCTGTGTCTCATGCTATATACCAGAGCATTCCTCTTCCATCTTCCATCTCCATGCAGGGCCTCTGTACCTAACATCCTAGGATTACCAGGAGAGGTAGATTCTTAGGCAGTGGGAAGAAACAGAGTTTAAAGTTATTGTGAACCTCCTCAGGTTGTCTCTATCTGGCCATCTCTATCTCAATCTCAGTCTTTCTGTGTCTTTTATTCTCCGCCATTTTGCTCCTTCAACCCTCTACTTCCTTCCAGCTCAGCTTTATGTCTTGGTAATAAAGAACCAGCCAAGTCGGACTCATACATGTGTGTGTTTTAGCCAAATCATCCCTCAATTATACGGTTATTCCAGGCAGTAGAATTAAACTCTCCCTCATCACTAAACCAAAGAATATAATCAAAGATTATGTTCATATTTGTCCACTTAAAATATGCCATAAATTATATGAATTGAAGCCTCTTTGGCTCAGCTAATACGAGGGAGGAAGAATATTCAAAATAACCTCAATGAAAATACCGGTCCTGTGTGTTTCTTCAGTTCATGGTGCACACATACCTGATACAGCCAAGACTTCTTACCAAAGAGCCTTATTTAAAGATAGAATAAGGTCCTTAGGGTGATCTTATTCTTACGTCTCCACACTCCACCATAGCACACCCAGGAGTTCATCATGATGAAAGGTTTCATCTCTCCTCTAAATCCGTTGTAGCTCTCCATGCTCCTTACGTTCATAGCACCCACTATCATAAAACCGGCTCATACAAACTATTCCAACTTTTCAGCTGAAAACTGAATAGATGGTTCTAAGAGTTTGATCAGATTCATGACCAACCTCTTGGTCAGCTGAGAGTACCAGTTCCAGTTAGGCCTATTGCCCCCTTCATGTGACCCATTTCTCTTGTCTTGTGACTATGTCTTTGCATCCAAAGATCCATTTTATAGGAGCTAATTGCATGCAGTCAGGGTTCAGTAGCTCTTATAACTCAAGCCAACCCACATTTGCTGCAAAGACAAGTTACTAGACCCCAGAGTCACATACCAAGTCTTCCTAAGGTGGCAAAAGGCAATCTGAGCTCTACACCGAATTGCAGGCTCTGAGTTTCTAGTATCCCCTAGCAGGTTTTACTGAGTGTTCACAGAAGAGTGGTTATGATTCAGACCTTCTGCTTGCTGCCCTCATTAAAGGAAGCCAAACTGATGGGCCAGTCCTAACTCAGGGATGGCAGGCACATTTCATTTTGTGGGCCAAGTCCAACCAATAGAGATACGACTTCAGGCTCTTGTAGTATGGTAGACCACGTGACTTGAAAGTCCTCTGCTAAAACATGTAGCACATGTAAGATAAAATAGAGCAAACTTAAATGCATAGCAGAACTAGCAAAAAAGTTAGAATATTGCCAAGGGACAAAAACAAGAAAAGAGCTCAAAACCAAAAGAGTAGGGACATGAGCCACTGCTGCAGCTGAGCTTCAGGCTGGGGTCTCAGTGCCCACCCCAGGAAAGAGATGTTCTTACGCCTTTGCCTGGAGACATCCATTCAAGTTAGTCTGCTTTGTTTGTTTCCCGATAGCCATGCCAACATATTTATTTTAAACTGCTCCATAATCCTCACAAGTAATTTCACTCATGCTTCTGTGGATACCAGTCTTCTTCATGAAGGGTGAGGGGCTTGGCATGTTTACATAGCGACTTAACCAGCTCAGCAGATTAAACTGATGCTCTCTGTTCCCTCTGTGCTTACTGACCTGGCACACTCACCACTCCAGCCATTTGAGATACTTGCTTAGCAAGAAAGGGTCATTTGTGTTTGTTCCCAAACCTCATAATGCCGGCTATATTTAGTTTTATAATTTCATACTTTATTTTATTTAATTTTTGTAAATTTATTTTTGGCTGCGTTCGGTCTTCATTGCTGTGCGCAGGCTTTCTCTAGTTGTGGCGAGCGGGGGCTACTCTTCGTTGCGCTGTGCGGGCTTCTCATCGTGGTGGCTTCTCTTGTTGTGGAGCACGGGCTCTAGGTGCATGGGCTTCAGTAGTTGTGGCACGTGGGCTCAGTAGTTGCGGGCTGTAGAGCGCAGGCTCAGTAGTTGTAGTGCGTGGGCTTAGTCGCTCCGCGGCATGTGGGGTCTTCCCAGACCAGGGATTGAACCCACGTCCCCTGCACTGGCAGGCAGACTCTTAACCACCGCACCGCCAGGGAAGTCCCAATAATTTCATACTTTAATATTAAGAAAAAGAGATGAGTGTGAAGAGAAAGAGAACTGTTGATTCTTTGCAACCCGAGTTCTATGCTTTGGAAGGAATGTTAAAATGTTGCATCAATTAAGATGTGTGAGCTAAACAGCTATAAAAGATTGGGCTTGTAGGAAGATTTAAAGATCTGGAAGGGCCATCATCAGTTAGTTTGTGGAGAGACTAGAGAGTCTCAATCTGGTGAACTGCTTTGTTCCTTGTTAAAGTAGAGCAAGACTTTAAAGACATTTAGACACTTGCAAAGCCATCTGAGTAAGAATCCCATAGGCACCCACTTATGAGACACAGGTTCTCTACACAGCGCTCTTCACAGGGTCCCTGTGCTATTTCACCCCAGAGGCTCAGCTAAAGTGACTGTCTGTGATTGCAGAGAACATTAGTAACCAAAATAAAAGTCTTATGACATAATAATGAAGCATACAGGCTTTGGGGCAAGGCAGACCTGGCTTGAATTTTAAGCCTGCAATTTGTTATGTGTCCTTAGGTAAGTCAGGAAGCTTCTCCAATCCTCAGTTTCCTCATCAGAAAATAGGGATGATAATAATACTACCTTGTTCCTGGAGTTCTTGTGATAATTAAATGATATACTGTTTGGGGAGCATGTAGCACTATGTCAGGTACAACACCAGTGCCCTATAAGTAATAGCTGTTAAGATTCCATTGTTTACCTTTTCTAAAACTTTCACTTCTCACCTTGCTATCTTTCAGGACCTGTCTAGATGTCTTTTAGAATCCAACTCCATAATTCTTTATTAATTTGGCTGTGTTAGTGATGTCTGCATCCGTTTTCTAGGGTTTGCCATAACAAAATACCAAAGACTAAGTGGCTTAAGCAACAGAAATTTGTTTTCTCACAGTTCTGGAGGCTGGAAGCCCAAGATCAAGGTGTCAGCTGGTTTGGTTTCTTCTGAGTTCTCTCTCCTTGGCTCACCTCCCTGCTGTGTCCTCACGTGATCATTTCTCTGTGTGCACGCATGCCTCTGGTTTGGATTGGATTAGGGCCCACCCTAATGGCCTCATTTGGACTTACCCATCACTTTAAAGGCCCTCATTCTGAGGCACTGGGGTTGGACTTCAATGTGAATTGGGGGCACGGGGCGGGGGGACACAATCCAACCATAACATTTACACAAGTAAATTATTTTCCACTTCATTTGAAAATAACCACCTTCAAGAATCATGGCCTGAATAGAAAGTGTATGGTTCAGTGTCTCCTAGCCACTGAAATGCCAAGACTTTGTAGGAGTCTCCATATATAGCGTATATAGCAAGTTCGTTTATTGTGTGTAAAAAATATTTAAGAGGTCTGGTTTAAGGCTTTATAAATTGATATATAATATTTCTAAAACATGATCTCTGATAATAGGCTGCACATATTTTTTAAAACACATTATTCTTGAAAAATACTTTTTTTTTTTTTTTTTTTTTGCGGTACGTGGGCCTCTCACTGCTGTGGCCTCTCCCGTTGCGGAGCACAGGCTCCGGACGCGCAGGCTCAGCGGCCATGGCTCACGGGCCTAGCCCGCTCCGCGGCATGTGGGATCTTCCCAGACCGGGGCACGAACCCATGTCCCCTGCATCGGCAGGCGGACTCTCAACCACTGTGCCACCAGGGAAGCCCGAAAAATACTTTTTTATGTCATTTGTTGAGCAAGGAGTTAGGGAACATTTACATGTGTACCATGGGTATATATAAAATCAAATAAGATATGTATTAACTGAGCACCTGTTCAGGTAAAGCACTAAGCCAAAGGTTAGGGGCAAACCTAGAACAGCCCCTGCTCTCTACTTAAGAAAATGCCTGAAATGTCACCAAGTGAGTTCATTTAATTGTCAGTTAAATGCTCAGTATAGATAATGAGTCTTGTGTGTTCACAATTGCCTCTGAAGCCCAGAGTTAGGATTTTGAACTTGTGATGTTTAGCTACCATAATATTGGGAGAAGGGGGAGTGGTATAATCAGAAAAACAGACCCATAGGTAGCTCACTGCAGCATTCAGGACAAGTGGAAGGAGAGAGAACTGTGAGGAAGTACTGCGATAGCAGAGTGATATTAAGAAAGGGTGCTCTGTCAGAAAACAAACTTATGGTTACCAAAGGGGAAAGAGAGGGGAGGGGTAAATGAGGAGTATGAGATTAACAGATACAAACTACAATACATAAAATAGATAAGCAACAAGACCTACTGTGTAGCACAGGGAACTATATTCAATATCTTCTAATAACCTATAATGGAAAAGAATCTAAATATATGTGTATATATATACATATATATGTGTATATATAGTTGAATCACTTTGCTGTATACTTGAAACTAATACAATATTGTAAGTCAACTATATTTCAATTAAAAAAAGGAAGGGTGCTCTGAGAAGGATCTGACCAAGAATAATATCAAAGAATTCCACAGGGCTTCCCTGGTGACACAGTGATTGAGAGTCCGCCTGCTGATGCAGGGGACACGGGTTCGTGCCCTGGTCCGGGAAGATCCCACATGCCGCAGAGCGGCTGGTCCCGTGAGCTATGGCCGCTGAGCCTGCGCGTCCGGAGCCTGTGCTCCGCAACGGGAGAGGCCACAGCACTGAGAGGCCCGCGTACAGCAAAAAAAAAGAATTCTACATACCTCTGGTTTGAGCCTATGATAGCGATGTGTTCCAGCCTACCACAATAAGTAGAACTTTGAAGCCAGGGCCTGTATATGATGGTGGCAGTGTTGTTACAATGACTGAGAATAGGTTACCCAGGATTATCAAGTATGGGAGTCAGGCACCGCCAGATATTCATAAGAGATCTTACTGGAAGGGGAATGCAAGAAAAACCTTCATTTACCAAAGGTTACTTCTTCCCCACACAAAGAATATTTTGATTCCTGTTAAATAATGATCAAGACAAGTATGATTGAAATGTAACCAGAGAAAAACTCCTTGTTTAATATGTATCTTGTTTCTTTCAGGCCGCTTTTTCGTGGAAGTTCAGATGTCGATCAGCTAGGGAAAATCTTGGAGTAAGTATTAACTGTAATTTTACATCTGTGTCTGTAACATTAAAACATTACAGTGACCTTCCTCTGACGTTTATGTAATATTTTTATCTCTTGTCTTTCCTACCCCAAGCTGCTGCTGCTGCAGACAATGTTACTGTTTGTGTGGTGAGTGGGGACATGGTAGACGTCTGCTGTTTTGTGCAGAGCCCATCATGCCTTGTGGCCTGATTGCTCTGCTCTGGAAGCTTTTATGTTGCTCGTGTGGATCATTTGACAGCTGCCCTTTCTCTGCTTGGCTGAGCTCCAGTTCTTTAAGTTCAGCTGTGTTGTCTGCTTGGGGTCATTTCAGATGCTTCCACTCAGAGGTGGGGCGCTCAATGACCAGGTAACCCATCCTTACCCACTGGGCTTCCTGTCCCCATTGAGTATCCTGTAGTCATCCAGGTTGGTTTTACATTGTTTTGTTTTGTCTTCCTGGACAAAGGACGGTGTGCCACAAATCCATTTTTCTTTGGAACACTGAAAAAGGAGATAAGGATCCTAGGTTTCAGTCCTACGCCTGTGGCTAAATAACTGCAGTCTTGAAAAAGTCATTTAAAACACCGGGTAGAAGACTTACACAGTGCCTGGTACATAGTAAATGCTTTTAAAAAAATGTTAGCTATTATTATAATTCATCATTAATTGTTTAACCTTTTTGTTCCTTAACTTCTTCGCCTGAGAAATGAAACTTTAAGGCTTTCTTGTGCTCGAATTCTTTGGTTCCAGTTGTCTGTGACATAGCTCCTTGATGATTTTCAGAGTTCCATTAGCGTACATGTTTGTGCATGTGAGAGTATGGACGCTTTCATGTGTCTAGAATGGGAAGAAGAGGCTTTTCTTCTCACAGAGCATGCAGTACAGCAACCTTTTGGGATCTATGTTGTTGCCAAGCCCCATCAGGATTCGGGTGGAGTAGGAAGAAAGTGGGAGTTCTAGAACCAAAAATAGCCCTGATCATTGCTCTGTACCATTTTATAGGCATCCTAGTAATTTTTATGATATTTGCAGCCTGTAAAACTGATGAAAAGTCCCCCTAAAGAAAAGCATTATATTTTAACACTATTTTCTCATGTTTAACTGCTTAAAACAGTCGGAATAAACCCGGAACCTGAGTTTGTTCTTTCAGTGACTGGAAGCAGCTCCAATAGGCTTCTGTTAGTGCCAGAGTCACTGCTGAGTCAGAACCCAGTGGCTTTAAGGCCTGAAAAACATTTGCTAGTTTTATTGTCTGGGGGCTTCCTGGGTCCAGGGCAGCTGCCACGACGGCTGCTCCTGCCACTGCTACTGTCCGCTCTGTAAGATGGATGAACTCAGGACCAAACTTGCACATTACTCTCTGCTTCTGGGTGTCACGTTCTTTGATCATTCAATGATGAACTCCCATCTGTTCTTCCCTATCCCTGTTGAATGTATTTTGTGTGCATGTGATTGTGAAGAGGGAACTGTGAAAGTCAGGCATACCAGTGACTCTTCTTGTTAAAAGTAAGAACAGTCTTGACTGAAACCAGCTTGCCAGACACTGACGTCCTTCACCTGCTTTTCCTTACTGACTCCACCTGGGCGTTCTGTCCACCTCTAACACCGACGTCTTCAATCATGTTAACACTGCTGGTGCCCCTTTAGTACGTGAAGCCAGTGGGACGGACCAGAAGGAACCTTTGACGAACACATTTGACTTGCTTCCAAGGGAAAGCCATTTCCACTTTTGGCAAAGGCCTAAGATCCCAGGTTGCCAGCAGAAAAGAAGCCATAAAGTTTGATATGTTTTGTGCCTTTAGATTTTACTTCTTGGTTTCTGGCATTGTTTCACTGAAATTATATTGTTTCCTCTGAATGTATTCATTGCTTTGGCAGAGAGAAGAGGGACAATGCTGCACCCTAGTGTCACTTCTGAAGTACTTGAAAAATGATTTCTGTCTCAGCCACCACTGCCATTTATAGGTTTTGTGCTTTGTCAGTGTTTCCAGTACAAATGTCAACTTCTAAGGCTTATGTTCGGCTTTGTCCAAATATTGAAATTTGATGCAAGCCCTTTTTAATGGACCTATCAGAATTTCACAACACTCATATATAGGCCATAAATGTTCACACTGGATATTAAACTGAATATTTTTTAAAAGAAAGCCATATTCACATTCTCTTAAGGGGAAAACTGTTCCTGTGTTTTGGAAGATTTATACTTTCAAAGAACAGTAAGTACTTTGAAAGTGAAACTGAATGCTTTTAGCCTGTGACATTTTAGAGCATTTTTAAGAGCAGAGTCATAGTTAAATGGAAACAAAATACTGGATTTGGAATACGTTTGCTCCAGGCTCTGGGCTGAACTATGTGTGAAGTTGGCAGTTCATTTTATTCCTCATCCTCAGTTTCCCCATCTATATAATGGAAATAATAATACCTGACCTACATGTCTCAGGAGGTGGTAGATTTAAGAACACTTTTATAAGTTATTTATATAAACAGGTATGTATATATGTATACATACATCACACATATACATACAGGGACACTGTTTTCCTGAGAGCTTTTGGCATTCAGCTGCCCACATTGCCAGATTTAGCTCAATATAAATATATTCAAAACTGCAAATAAAAAAGATTTTAAACTTGTACTAAGAGTTGTTATAATCGATTTCTAGGTGACTGGTGATAATATGCAAAAATATTGATATTAAAAGGCCAAAAATGACTGAAAGACAATTTTTTAAAGTTATTTAGTAAGCATTCTTCTGTTCTTCTCTGCCTGTCCCATTCTATCCAAACACACACATTTTTAAAAAAATAATAAATGGTAATGTTTTTGTTTTCCTCTTTTTATTCTTATTCTAGATCTTGCTATTAAACAAATTAGTATGTTGCTCAAGTTGTCATTTCCATTCATCTGTTCCATAAACATGTCCATGAGTCTGTTTTTATCTACCTCAGTAACCTGGCTCTCCCCACATGTCTGACAGAGGTAGGATTACTATGTCTTTCCCCAGACACCCAGTGATAGGTGTCTGCTCTCCCCAGGTGAGGTCTGTTACCTGGGCTCTGTTGAGGTGAGGGAAGGGGAACAAAGCCCTACAGAGATCTTGTGACATTTACCACCACGTGTTCCTGCACCCTGGAGGACTTGTTCAGGAGGACATCCCCCGGGTCTTAGTCCCAGCGAGTGCAGGCCAAGAAGACGACAGTGCAGGCCAGCACCTTTTCTAACTGTAGTCAAGAGTTTGCTCAGTATTCGAATGGCCATATAGTCTGTCCACTAAACAGCCTGTGCTGTTTTTGTATCACTTGATGCTCTCTCTACCTTTCTGATCCCAAGATGGTTTTCAGGGGGAACATAAATGATACTGTTTTTATTAATTGTTTGCTCACTTTGTAATAGCATAACACAGTTATATAAAATATGTAAATTAAATTATGTAAGTTAAATTTGATATTAAATTATAAAATGGTATTGCATAATATAGGACTACCATACCTTTTAGCCTCATTTTTTTGGTCTGGTTCTGATTTATGTAATTACTGTGTGAGGAATTATTCTTCAACCAAAAATGCAACCAAATTTATGTGTAAACAAATCATGTTAGATGAGTATCATAAAGGCATGTCAGTACAGGAGTGTTCGATCAGAGCACGAAAAGCACTCCTGGGCATAAAGGAATATATGATATGCCCATGCAGGTCTCCTTTGAATATATAGGTCCTGCTCTGTCAGTATTTCAGGGCTTATTGGCAATACAATAGTTTCCAGTTCTGCATGATCTCTTACATTTTGTGTCTTCCGCCAAAGTAATCTCTTATCTCTTCCCAGTGGTTTTTACAGTTCTCCTGTGAGATTACCCTATTGCAGCACCTGATTACCCTGCCATGATCACCATATTGCAGTAGGACAGAGAGAAATGGGAGTCCTGCCGGTCATACAAGTGATGAACTCCTGAGGCTCTGTGTCCCCCATGCCTGCCCCTTAGGCTTTACCTTCTTCTAGAATTGGTGGGAAAATCGCTTCAGCACAGCAGCTAATGCTTACATTCACCTGTGGTTCTTTTGTAGTGTAATTGGACTCCCAGGAGAAGAGGACTGGCCTAGAGATGTTGCCCTCCCCAGGCAGGCTTTTCACTCAAAATCTCCTCAACCAATTGAGAAGTTTGTAACAGATATTGATGAACAAGGCAAAGACCTACTTCTGGTAAGTTCACATGATGCACAGTTGGTCTGCACTGTGCTCGTGAGAGACTTGCCCTGTCCACACTGGGCACTGGGCACAGTGTCAGTTCATCGTCATGTGCCACAACCACACGGGGCAGAGGCCACAGTCTCTCTGCAGCTTTCATTTCCAGCCCTATAGCAGCTAGTGGCTTTTGATTCTGCAGTGTCTTCAGGTCCTATAGAAAGAGAAAGAGGGACTTCCCTGGTGGTGCAGTGGTTAAGAATCCGCCTGCCAATGCAGGGGATACAGGTTTGAGCCCTTGTCCGGGAGGATCCCACAGGCCGCAGAGCAATGAAGCCTGTGCACCACAACTACTGAAGCCTGCGCTCTAGAGCTTGTGAGCCACAACTACTGAGCCCGCGTGTTGCAACTACTGATGCCCGCACGCCTAGAGCCCGTGCTGCACAAGAGAAGCCACTGCAATGAGAAGCCCGTGCACCGCAACAAAGAGTAGCCTGCACTCACCACAACCAGAGAAAGCCCACATGCAGCAACGATGACCCAACGCGGCCAAAAATAAATAAATAAATATTGTGTATCAATAAATGCAGCCAAAATTTGAAGAAAAATTTTGAAGAAAAAAAAAAAATGAAAGAGTCTGATCCACACCCCTTCAGTCTGCCATCTTCGAATGTTCTTTTGAATGCAGCCTTAGAATCCTCTGGGTTCGTCTAAACACATGCTTCTTTAGAAGTAAATATTATGTTTCCTTGTTTACACTTTCATGCTACTTTAAGCAGCTTGTTTGGCATTTTAATGTGTCTTTTCTTAAACAGGCACATTTTTAGGAAGATGTTTTTCCAAAGGAACTGGATAGCAATACTCCTTTTAGTTATTGATTTATTTAATAAGTATTGAACGTGCCCTGACATATAAAATACCTCACTGAAAATAGACTTCTGTGCCCTGTTTGAGACTCAAACTCATAATACTTGGCTTTGTACATAATTCTTTGTATTTGGGGACCAAACAGTAGGTAGAAGAAAGTACCTATGGGGCTACTCTTGGTGTTTGGAACCCAATGAGTAGTAATGAGTATCCTTTACCAGCTGAATTAACAACCTTTGATATCTAACCAAGAAAGTGCTCCTAGACTCAGAAGCTTACTCCCATTCTGAATTTTAGATATAGACCTAAGAGTCTATAGGTCCTAGTAGACATGTTATGTATGCTTCAGCTCTGTGTGAACACAGCCATCGATTGGCATGTTTGCAGAGCCAAGGATTTTCCCAGTGAAAGCCCTAACTCCATCTTCAGCTGATGGTGGCTCACTTTCTGATGCTTAGGCAAAAGTTCCCTCCACTGCCAAATTATAGACAAGGACAGCTCTATTCCTCCCCACTGTTGATTTGTAAGATACTCACTAGTGTGGCCTGGAAATGGAAAGCCATCCAGAGTGTAAATGCTCTGTCTCCGTCCTGTGCATCACATGCTCTTAGCAACTCTGCTTTTCTCTGCCCTTTTCTCCACCTCATTGCTTCTTTTCAGTCCTACTGTCTGCTCCCCTAACTTTAGCTGGTCCCTTGACTATCAGAACTTCAACTAATTCACAGATCCTTTCAGCTCTAATCCCACTGCTAGCATTTGCCCTGTCACTGTTTCCTGTATCAGATTCCTACAAGGAGGAACCTGGCTGCCATACCTCACCTTTTTTGCCAAACCATGATAAGGGTTGCTACCTACGGCCAGGCTGCACTCCTGGCCCAATCAGGTATGCCAGGAGACAGTGAGGACCACGTGTTATAAAATATAGCCACCATAGGATTTCCTTTTCAGCAGGAACTTTGAATGAAATGTTCCTCTTAGTAGAGGATTCTGGACAGACCGTGACAGTGATGAACAACTTTGGTAGTGAATTGGCCCAGTCCTTCAGCTAACAGAACATCCAAAGACAACCCAAAAGATCTCCTGGCTCCAACATTATTAGGAATCACCAAGAAGAACTTAAAATGTAAAGATAACAGACCATGCCATGTGTTCATTCAGGGTCCCCCACTAGAGATGGTGGCTTCCACAGTCAGACCACACACTAGTGCTAATCTAAAGAAGTAGCAGGAGACAAAAAAGAAAAAGGAGCAAAGAAACCTACTAAAGAGAGAAGGAAGTAGGTAGACAAGGAATGGCAGCAGAGATTAGAAAAAGGAGAGGAATAAAAAGCAGAGCCAGTAACATCATGACCAGGTAAAACTTAAGCGTGGAGCATAATATCCACAGGCATGCAGGGAAAGGACAGTCCAAGACCTTAAACCTCAGCAGTCTCTGAAAGCTCTCACTGTTTTATACTAGAGGGACACAAGCTAGAACTCTAAAGCAGAGAAGGCAGGCCATTTGGTACAAGAGAGGCAGCTGAGATCCCAAAAGTAACTGTTGCCGCTATTGAAAATTTTTTACTGAAGGAAGAAAAATAAAGAGTATTTTAGAAAGTTGTTTTATTTAAGTAACATTTAAAAGTTTAGCACTTTAAGAGTTATCCTTCATTTTTATCTGAAAAAATAGTTGACTTTATAGAATGCCTCAATCTTTCATGTATGGATGTATTATACATCAACATTTATAAATGCTCTTATGTAGATATATAAGTAGTGTGCAGTAACAAGACAATTCAGGGGAAGAATTATTTTTAGCAGGCAAAACCTACATATCTTTATAAGTTTTGTCCCCTTCATCATGATTAACTTGGGAGTCTGGGTACTTACTCCAAATGTGATGCTTTTGCTGAAAAAAGTTTTGGAGTTCTTGCTATCAAACTGCTTTCAGAGCCTGAGGTGCTTTTTTTTTTTTGGTCCTTGTATTAGTCTGTTTTCGATGCATAACAAACAAACAAAAAATCTCACTAGCAAAAAGCAATAAGCCTTTGTTTCTTGCTCATGTGTCTTCACATTGGCAGAGATGGCTCTTTGAGTCATCTAGAGCAACTCTGCTTCAGCCAGTGGGTCAAGTACTGGTCTTCTCCACGTGTCTCATTCTGGGGCCCAGGCCCTAGGGCCTTTGGCTCCCCGCGACATGTTTTCTCATCCTAGAAGGTAGGTGCTCCCAGAAGGGCAAGCAGAAACCTACGATGCCCCTGAAGACCTAGGCTCGGAAGAGATAGCCTGCCATTTCTGTCCGCGTTCCATTGGCCAAAGGAAGTTACATGGCCAACTTTAACAGAAGAACGAATACTTCTCCCATGGAGAGGGGGAAGGAAAGAAAAGGAATATGTGTCAGAAAATGATCCAGTCCACTGTAGTAGTCAACTCTTGACTAGGTGGTAATTCAAAAGCTCATTTTTTAAGGCAGTTATTTGGCAAGCAAATTATATTTTTTTGCAGAAACAATATTATTATGCAAGATTTTAAAATTAGTTCTCAAAATAGCCAATTGTTCTACTGAGATAGAGCAATAATAGGATTCAGCCACCTTTTCTAGCAATATTTCTATAGGACAAAATGTATTACAACCTCCAACTTGAGATTCTCACACACACCCACCTTAGGCTAAAGATTTCTCCTTTTCTCTACCCTCTTCCCAGACCTAAGCCATCCGTATAGTGTGGGAACAGGGCTTCCTCTCAGATAATCCTTTAGGGACATGTCTCTCTGTCTTGGACATATCTCCACAACTTCTTTTTTCTTTTTCCTATGTCCTGGGAATTAAACTGGCTGCTTCCTTTTCTAATGCCACTACGTAATTTTTTCCTTCTTGGACTCTGGGAAGAGAAAACTCAGGCTCAAGAATTTTGCCCCTGCTTTCCTGTCCTTTGGGAATTCAGCCCTTGTAAAGCTTTTCTCAAGATGTTTATTGCCATTAGAGACAGTAGAACCATTCTACGAACATCTCCTTCCTCTGCTTGTCGTTTGGGTCTTTGATTTTCAGAAGACACTATGCGCAGGTTGGCGTCCACGGACTGGTAGGGATCTCAGGATAAATAAGATTTCAGGGGACCCAACAGTTTACCTGAAGTTAAATGTAGAATTTTCTGTTTGTATGTGTTTTTCTAGCTCAGTTGCATTCAGCAGAGTTTTAGAGGAGTCCCTGATCCACTCAGGACCTAAGACTGTGAGATACTTAAGCACAGAAACCCAGATTAAGTGGAAGAGGTCTACGTAAGCATGATAACATTAAGTCTAGATTACATAGAGGACTGAAATCAAGAGAAATTTCAGATCCCCAGCCCACTTCAGTAGACACTGCATCACAAGGATGGAGAAGCTGGTATAGCTTCTCTGCTACATGTGAGCTCCTGGGGCAGAGGGTGGGGGGAGACATTATTCATCATTAGTGCTTGTCACCTGCTAGGCATGCTGGAGGAGTTGGTGGAAGGAGAGGAGGAGGACTTTGTTTTTTTTTTTTTTTTTTTAAAGAAGATGTTGGGGGTAGGAGTTTATTTATTGATTGATTTATTTTTGCTGTGTTGCGTCTTCGTTTCTGTGCGAGGGCTTTCTCTAGTTGTGGCAAGCGGGGGCCACTCTTCATCGCGGTGCACGGGCCTCTCACTGTCGCGGCCTCTCTTGCTGCGGAGCACAGGCTCCAGACGCACAGGCTCAGTAGTTGTGGCTCACGGGCCTAGTTGCTCCGCGGCACGTGGGATCCTCCCAGACCAGGGTTCGAACCCGTGTCCCCTGCATTAGCAGGCAGATTCTCAACCACTGCGCCACCAGGGAAGCCCCGAGGATGAGGATTTGAAGAGCGAGATTACCTGGGGTTGGAGTGGAAATGGCACTGAATTAGGGAAACGTTGTGACTGATTATGTATCAACAGTTTGGGAATGCAGATTGCTGCTCCAGAGTTCACCTTTCCCTCCTTTCACCTTCTACGTGCACTTGAATCAACGCCTGGAATAGAGTTTAGTGACTTGACTTGAATCTGATGGTCCCCTTGTAGGGCTGCTGCTAGCCCATATGGCACCTTGACTTGAATTAGAAGGAAGGCATCTCTTTCTCTGGGTGGCGCAGCCCTGGGGCAGTGGATCAGGATAATTAGGGTCTAGGCTTTAGCCCTTACTTGTTGCCTCCTCCACTGGCCCTGCGTTTGGTAATTATCCTTTACACCTGAACGAGGCAACCCCCTTCCATTCCCTGCTCATTGATAAAATCAGGGTAAAAAATTAGGGTGAAGATTCCGACTATAGCACTAAGTTTGCTGGCATCAGAAAAATCACTACCCTAAATAAAGTTATATGCATGCTGTAATAATAATATGATAGGGGGCTTCCCTGGTGGCGCAGTGGTTGAGAGTCCGCCTGCCGATGCAGGGGACACGGGTTCGTGCCCCGGTCCGGGAAGATCCCACATGCCGTGGAGCGGCTGGGCCTGTGAGCCATGGCCGCTGAGCCTGCGCGTCCGGAGCCTGTGTTCCGCAACGGGAGAGGCCACAACAGTGAGAGGCCTGCATACTGCAAAAAAAAATAATAATAATAATATGATAGGGTTGGAGAGAAATCCTGGGTGGGTAACAGTCCACAGGCAACCCAGAAGGTATTGCCTTTTCCTGAGCAGACATATATGAGTACTCTCTACATTGTATTTAGTGTCCCTTGAAGTAGATATTCATTCTCATTATAGACACATGTAATACGGGGCAGTGAGTAGATACATAATTATGTGTGGCAGTGAATAGACGCATAACTATGTAAGCACATTATTTAAATGGATATGTTTTATGTCAATCTGTTATTTTTTCTCTATCACAGAAGTGCTTGACATTTAATCCAGCCAAAAGAATATCGGCCTACAGTGCCCTGTCTCACCCATACTTCCACGACCTGGAGAGGTGCAAGGAAAACCTGGATGCCCACCTGCCGCCCAGCCAGAACAGCTCAGAAATGAATACAGCCTGAGCTGCCTTGAGCTGATCATCCGGAGAACCTCCTTGGTAGCTGATGGGTCCCCTGAGTAAGCCCTGCAGAGCTGCTGAGGATCACTGGCTGGAGACCTTCTAGCTGCCGTCTTCTGGATGGGCTCTGCTTCTCTGAGGAAACAGCCTCGTTTACTGTTTTGAAATCAATGCAAGAGTGATTGCAGCTTTATGTTCATTCGTTTGTTTGTTTGTCTGTTTGTTTTAAGAACCTGGAAAAATTCCAGAAGAGAAGCTGCTGACCAATTGTGCTGCCATTTCATTTTTCTGATCTTGAATGCTGCCAGTGTGAAGTGAGCAATCCAGACACAGCTGAGTTATGATGTAATCTCTCTGCAGGTGCTGGAGCCTGATTTGGTACTTTTGAGTGAGTGTGTGTGCGTGTGCGTGTGTGTGTGTGTGTGTGTGTGTGTGATTCTTGATCTCTTAAAAAGTGTTACTTTCTGTAAACAACAAGAATAATTGAATTTTAAAGGCTCAAAGTGACCGCTAAATAACAGGTGTCTGTTGACTAAAGGTGATTCACCAAAATGGGCTTCTCAGATTTAAAGTTGAGCCTATGTCCTTAGCATTTCTTTTCTGGCCCAAAGCAGTAAATTTGCTAATGGTAAAAGGTTCACTATCTAGGTGAAGTTTTATACACACAGCAAAAAGAAAAAAAAAATTCTACTATCTTTTAAGAAACCTGTTTTTTGAAGCACAAATTCTACTTACTTTTCAAAAAGCTCATTTACTCCTTGTAATTTTAACCTATATAATGTGCTTTATTGTTTCTTTTGAAAAATGCCTATAAGCTTTTTCTTAACTTGCTATAGATTTAGGGAGTGTACCTCAACTAGGTAAAATCGTCAAAAAATAATAGAGAAAGCCTTTATTTCCTGGTTTGGAATTTATTTTCTTTGTGGTTTTTGTTGTTATTTTGTTTTGGTTTTGATTTTAGGAATTTGTCAGAAACTGTTTCCTGTTTGGGTTTGGAGGATAGTTCTCTCTGACTAGAGACAGGAATGGCATTTAAGTTTTCCCCCACCTATTACACTGTACTTTTTCTACCGTGCACTGCCTCATTTGCAAAGTATCCATCTTATCTATCCCCCAGCGCATCTAGTATGTATTACTACCCTTACATAATTAATAACAGATTGCTTAAGCTGTTCTCATGCACCTCCTACTTTCTTTCTTTCAATGAACCTTTCATAAATAGTTTGATTCAGATTTATGGCTTATGGCTCCAATTCCACAATCCTAACAGAGTCCCATATGTTCTCCCTCTACTGCAATCTTCCTGCCTGGCATTTGGCATTCACGGTTGTTACCTAGGCAATGAGTAGAAGACTGGTTCTTCTCAATCACCAGCAAGTAGACTGCTTTAAAGTGTAACTTAGTGTTTTACAGCTTTATAGAATATATTGTCAGTGTAGTATCTTAGGGAATGTCCTTAACTATTTTTTAGAAATATATATTTACTCTATAAAATTACCTATTCTCCGTCGCCAGGCTGTGCTTGTTTCTAGTGCCTTATGCACATGCCCGCTCTCTGCAGAGCCAGCCTGACCTGGGCATTGTGAACAGCTTTACTTTTCCTCTTGCCATTTTCTCTACAGTACTTTATATTCCATACCATCTCTGCCTTCTGTGTGGTTAGCGCTCAGTCGGCTCTAGCAACCAGAAGACACAGAGATGAAGTATCTTTTGGTAAGTTTAGCTAATTTCTCTTCCTGATTCATGTTTTACGAGCATGCAACAGTTAGACTGTGTTTAGAGTTAGGGTTTTCAAAGAATGGACATTGCTTCCCTCAGAAGAAAATGTGCCAGATGATGTTTATGCATAATCAGGCCTTTCTGAGTTCTCCACAGCTTAATATTGTATACAACTATCTTTATATATACATAGTTTAACATTGTTCTAATTCAGTAACTTCAAGAGCAGGAAAATTTTTCTAAAGCAAGATATGATGAGAAGATGGGCCATAAGAATGTTTTATACTTTCTTCCTTGTGACAACATCGATTATGTTTTGTCATCTCTGTAAATGCTTGAGATATAATGGATCCAGAACATTCAGGTCAAGCATACTTGCGGTCCCCCTGGATAAATGAGTTCTGCCTTTCCTTCGATCGGGGGTCAAAACACAAAGACCAGGGGCCTAGAAATTGAATTTTAAAACTCACTGAACTAATCCATCATGAGCTTTTCAGTTAGTATCCATGGTTAGAGTGAACATAACTTGGGTTTTTGCTTTTGCAAAAGTTTTTCATAAGTTCACTCAAGAAAAATGCAGCTGTTCTAAACTGGAATTTTTCAGCATTCTTCAGCATTTTAAACATGTAGAGAGTTCAACTTTTATTTCTAACATATGCTCCTGATTCGTTTCTTGGTAGTGTTTATAAAGAAAACTTAAAGCACAAACATTTTGACATTAGATACTTGCCAGATTCCCCTCTGAGAGGCAGAAGGAGAGGGCTTTTCAGCCTCTCTGAACTTGTTAAAGAGTCTGTCCCCAGCTCTTCCATCCGGGTGGTTGTTGCACTTGAGTGATTACTCTCATTTTATGTCTTTTACATCCGCCTCACCACTTCTGAAATCCAGATCCCACACAAGCACCCTTTGGCATTAGGGCACTTTGAAGCACAGAGCAGAATACAAGCTTACTGAATACAGCTTACTCTTCTGCTACATACGGTTTCAAACATGTTTGCCAAAAGCTAGGCAGTGGTTAGCTGAAAAGGTCATATTGCCCCAGGGCTATACTGAAGCAGCTTATAGCAAGTAAGAAACAGGATGACAGACTTGAACTCACATTTGAATTTCTTACTAGGACTGGGGCAAGAATATGCCTGATAGTTTCTATATGATATTTAGTTCTAGTGGCCCAAGCTCTGGGAACTGCTGTGCTGGGGTGGAGTTGTAACAACCTGCATTTAAAGAGTCCATTTAGGCATCATAAGCTCTCACGTGGCAAAGCTAGTAAGGCCCTAACCTTATAACCTTAAAAACACAATCCCTGAGAGCTTGTCAGAACCCAGTGTGTTGGAGCCTCCCACTTTGTCTCTCCTTTGAAGTAGATGGGAACTCAAGGAGCAAAGAACCTGTTTCCAAAGAAAGCTCCAGGCCATTTCTGCCCTCTGTGTTCTCATGATTTTCTCTCAGGAAACACACTTTGAATGGCAGAATTTTCATTTTGCCCCAGGTGACATACTAAAAATAGTTCAAAATATTCACCTAAGACCAGAATCTCAGCCTTTTAGTTTTAGGTGAAAATGAAAATTTTGGAATGCACAGGATGTTAATATCTTAAATAAAACATGTACCTTTTTTTTTGTTTGTTTTTTGTTTCGGTACGCGGGCCTCTCACTGTTGTGGCCTCTCCCGTTGCGGAGCACAGGCTCCGGACACGCAGGCTCAGCGGCCATGGCTCACGGGCCCAGCCGCTCTGCGGCATGTGGGATCTTCCTGGACCGGGGCACGAACCCGTATCTCTTGCATCGGCAGGCGGACTCTCAACCACTGCGCCAGCAGGGAAGCCCAAACATGTACATTTTAATAGAGAAACTTATGGTCTGACTCCAGAATATGATACTCTCCATCCTGATGGAAAAAGCTTAAATATTACCAAACTTTTGAATCTTAAATTATGTATTTAAATTACCTTTTTAACTAACTATAGCTGCTTCTCTTAAAAGTGGTACCTATAAAAGTCAGTAATGGTAATTCTCATTCCTTAATGGAAATTAAATCATGTAAGCTTCCTAATATCATAAACATATTAAAATTCTTCTCTCTAAAGAATTACTTCTTTTTTTAAGTGACAGCTTTACCGTAATTTTTATGATAAGCACATGAGAGTGTCTCACATTTTCCAAAAACAGGCCTGTGTTGCATAGGTGGGTCTAGGAAAGAATAATGCTGAAAGTTAGTAAGCCACTGTAATTACTTAATTGTGTTAGTACAGTTTCTTGGAAAGAAAATATTGAAATATGACAAATTCCTAGATATTGATAGAATTCAAAAGAATGCATAAAGACAAAATGATGTCTTTATAAAAAATAAAGATGTGATTTCTAAATCTTTAAAAACCATGAGACACTAGGCAATGGATAGAGGAAATTCTGGAGAAAATGAAAGTATTCAAAGAAGGATAGTTTCAAAGTTATGTATATTTTGAAGGGTATATATTTTATTAACATGTATTGCAAGAATTTATATTCAAGTCACCTGGCAACTATGAACTTGATATGGGCAAAAACAAATTTTATGGAAAAGTCACTCCAAACAGTTACCATTTCAAAGGTTGAGCTAATCATACTAAACCATCCCTATTCCTTCCTCATTTCTTGGAAGGAAGCAGCCATGTGAAGCTACACTTGTTATGCAAGCCTAAAAATGTTTGTTGTAAAAAAATAAATAAATTTTTTAAAGGTGTGTTTCCTATGTCACCAGGATTTTTGAAAACTTGTGAAACCCAAACCATTTATCATGTGCATTCAGTACATTCAGATGTATGATTAGGAAGATAATTACATGTTCCTTCCCCACAGTGGAAAAACTTCTCAAGGCTACCAAAAACCTGTCAAGCAGTGTAAGTCCTCAGATAATTAGTAGTGGTGTTTTCCTCAAAAGCATAAGAAAAATAGCATTTTCATTTTTTATCAATGCAGTTTTCAACCTGGTTTTGTTACATACCTATATCTCAAGCATTTCTAACTTGTACTTTTTCAGAAAATAAACCAAAAATATTCCTTTGGCCTTTTCCATCTTCTGACCTTTGTTAACAACAAAAAATGGAGAAAGAGGAGGGGTCTGATTTTTACATGTTTTTCGCGATTAGTTGTATGTTTTTTTTAATGAAGTGCAAACCAGCTTTTCAAAATGTTTTCTATTTCTTAGCATTCCCAGGGAGTTAATTTAGATAAATGAATGGACTTCCATCAACATATTTATGTTTCCTTGATACTGGTGCTCTGGCCTTGAAGAAGAAAACAAGACTCTCCTGAAAATAAATGCAGGTTTTTTCCAAGCATCTGTTTAAATACTACTACAGCAATTTGAACTTAATATGGTAGGAAAGGGAGGCGGTTTTTCTTTGAAATGTCTGTTTTAAAATTCACACCGTCCTAAGGGATGAACTTTCTTGTTTTATTCTAGTATATTCCACAAGGTGGCACTTTGAAGCGGGGTGTGGAATCTGAGCAAGGCTTCTACCTTTATTTTTCTGCACACATTTAGCTCTTGCCTAGCGCTTGTTTTTCAGGATGATTAATAATCTTCACAGTGTTCTGTAACTCAGATATTTTAGTTGTTAGCTAAGTTCTGAACAATTGTCTGCAAGTAAATTGTTCTTGAGGATGAATAATATACACCTATTTTGATTATTTTAGTGTATAAAGAGAGCCTAGTCATTCATTTGGTCATGAAACATTTTTTGAGGTAACTAATTACCTCACTTTTCTAGGTGCAAAGTTACAAAGATGGACATGCTTATTACTCAAAAGGCAACACTCATCTGTGAAGAGGATAGTTTTGTTAGGAGTGTAAAACTCCTACAGAGGTCCTAGGCAAAATGCCCATATCCCCTGTCACCTGCTTTCACATTCCCTACCATGGTGGCTGTTAGACGATTAAATTTTAAAATACTAATTTAAAAAATCAGATGCAGAAACTAAGTAACGCATCAGTTACTATATAGACAAAACTATTTTTTCAAAGAATTGCTATGCTGAAACAGAGCCCTAAAATACTAAAAGACCTGGTAATTTTTACACTTGTATAGTCACAAGTGTAAATTCACAAGAAATTGTAATTTTTAAAAATTTTCAGTAAGCATATGAGCTAATAACTTAGTATATCTACATAAGTGTTTGATTTCTCCACTTGTGAAGTTCTTTGGCAACTTTATTATAAATATATATGTACATACACTTTTTTCATACACTTTTGTTTTAATTCACAGATCCGCTCAGAGACCCATTATCTGCCACATGATTTTAGTTAATTTTAGAAGTCATTTTCTTTAACAGTGTCACTGAAATTTAGGAGGAAGGAAATTATATTATTTTTTCAGAATTTCCTTAGCACAACCCAACGGAAGGCAGTTTATTCCTTCTGAGTGGCAGAAACTCCTTAGTGCCTGCTTCACTTTCCTCCGGAGTAGCCAGCGGGCAAGTCTCAGTAATTCATACTGAATCAAAATACCGCACACACTAGGGGCTGTCAAATCTTCGGCCTCATCCCTCTGCTTAAAATCCCACTGAAGTATTTAGATTCCAGTTTAAGCCCCTAAGTGGAAGGCCGAATTCAAACCTCGAGTTTGTTATCAGTTGGGCCAGTCTGAACTCTTATCTGCGCCCGTTCAAAATTTCCCTCCCACCGAAAGCCTTCCGGGTGCGTTGCGCCGTCGCCCCGCCCCTTTGGCAGTAGAGTGGCAGTGGGCGGAGCTGGCTGGGACCCGCCCGCCGCTCACCTGTTAGTGCCTGAAATGATGTACAGACCCGGCGGGATACTGTCCGAGGTCCATGTGCCCTGCTGCTGTCTCAGAGGCGTCTGTTCTGCAATCTTAGGAAGTAAAATATCCCTAGAAGCAAACAGGTGTCATCTGTGCGTAAATAAGTACAACACAATTCTCCGAGAGTTCGGGTATAAAGAGATGCTGCTCTGTATGAAGCTATCTACCAGGCATCTCTCAAGCTCTAAGCTCAGATTTTTTTTTTTTTAAGAGAAGATGTATAATTACAGGAAAGATTTTTTATTTTTTTATTTTCTATCATTCTACATATATGATGGCAAAAGATATGCCTGGAAAAGTTTTGTTTGGAAAATTTGTTTATTTTCTGCTTCATCCTCAGTTGGCAAAAGCTCCTAACTCTTTACTTTCTAATTTCTTTCTCTTTTTTTCTTCGTCAAGTAGTTAAAGGTATGTGAGCAAATTATCTCATGTGGGAGGGAGACTTTCCTGTTTAGAGGAACCTTTTGTGTGAATTGTTTTGTCAAACAAATAACCCCTTCTCTATTTAAGGAGTTTGGACTGTCAAATGTAGGTTTTCTTAAAGGGGACGCATAACTGTACATAACGCTATAAAGAATTATGACTATAGCACTAATCAGCAAGCATAAAGCCACAAGTTATATCATTTCTAACTCCCTGTGGTTTCTAGCCAAATCCATTGAAGTGCTTAGGTTACAGTCCTGAAGAGACCTTTCGTACCCTTACTTGAAAGTTTCTAATCTTAAGTTTTATGAAATGCAATAATATGTATTAGCTAGCAATATTTCTGTGATCACCAGCAACTCCAAATTTGACCTTGAAGTCTCTGGCTAATGAAAATAGATCCCAGCAGTAATACACTTCTTGAACACCGCCCCCCCACCAAGTGTATTATGTATCTTTCTTATTTTGATCCTGTGTTTGCAACAAATGTATATGGGAATATTTTAGTTCCTTACTTTGTATTCATTTATTTTCCTATGACCAGTAATAAATATACTAGTTAGTACATGGAATCAGTAGCATCAGCTACTCCTAGGATCAGCACTTAACAAAGTGGGAAATTTCTATTTCAAGTTGTTCTGCATTTGCATAAATTATTTCTATTATTGTTCATGTATATTATTTATTTCTCAATCACACTAGTCCTGTGAAAGTGCAACAGAAGGCAGACCACATTAGGATTTGCATTAAATGCTCATTATCATGGTCTTGATGGAACTAAGAAAATTAAAATTAGACTAAGCCCCCAAATAGCTGCATGCATTTTAATATGATTAGTAGAATTTAAGTCTAGAGAGATAGTATTTTTATGTCTAGGTGTTTTATCATTATGTAAAGGAATTAAAGCAAAGGACTTTGTAGTTGTTCTTTTGTCAAGTATGCATATACTATAGTGTGAAATACAGCAAAACTTAAAACTGCAGGTAGCAAAGCATCAAATACTGCCTTAATTTAGGAACTCTGCCAGGTGGCCCTCAGAATAGATGCCAGGCAGAGACAGGTGCCTGGGTGGCGCCTCCTCTTATCTGGCCTGGAAAAGAAGCTTCCCCCACACCATCTAGTACCCTTGTAGGTGGTGTGTCCTATAGTGGGAACAGGTAGCACTGTTGAAAGGAGAGCAGTGTGAGAGGTTTCTGTAGAAGCAGACCTGTCAGCGTGTGCCTTGAGGCTTCCAGAACATGCCAGGTGGAGAAGTCCAAGTTTCCATGCTTCAAGCAACTTGGTTTTGTAGAGAAGCAATCCAGTCTGGTAAGGAAAACAAGGATTGCGTATACAGTAGTCAACAGTGGGGTTTTAACAACAATCCCCAACACCTCAAAAGCTTGTTGCATTTCTGGTATCTTAAGTTTTGATCTGAAGGTTAAATGGCAAGTGTGTTGTAGAGAAGAGCAGTATGTGGCAAGAAAAGCACAATGTGGGTCCCCGTAGGGTGCAGGTTAGAACTAGAGGGTTTTACAGGCTTACCATTTCTGAGATGTGTAAAAGCACGTTTTCACTGTAAAATGTATTAATGTTTCTGCATTCCTATAGGGCCTAGTTAAAACTTTATTCTAGATTTCAGCAAGGGTGTCACAGCCAGTGAGCTATATTTTTGCTTTTTTTTTTTACTTATTTTTATAGTAGAAGATATTTTAAAAGTAGAAGAAAATCTTAATTTGGACATTCGACTTGTTGGTTTCTGTGTTTGAAATCACGGTTCTGGAGATGTAGAGATTGTGCATGTGCATGTCAGATACTAATCTAGGCTGTGTGAACCAGCCCAGGATAACTGATACTCCGCCAGCCTCTGCATCCTTTCCTCCCTTCCTCTGAAGTGCTCCCTGCCCCCTTCCTGGACTGTCCACGTGCTGCTCTCCATCCTCCTCTGCTGTACTTTGGGGTCAGGGACATGATGAGAGATGCTTTAGGCATCCCAGGTATGCCTGTCCAGGCTTGGCCACCACCCCTACTTGACCTCTGGCTGGCCACAGTCATGAAGAGAAGGTTCCTGGTGCTGAGCACAGCGCATGGTCAAGACACCGATCACAAATGCCCTCTAGCATCTTCGTATATGTCTTGATTTTTAAACCAAGTCGTGCTACAGAGCATTCTGTTTTGGCTGTGGTGCAAAGAAAAAGACTAACCAAGAATATAAACCACATTCCAGGCTGCTGTTTTCTATCCATCTACAGGCTATACTTTTACTGTATTTCTTCATACTTGAAATTCATTCTGCTATTTTAATATCAGGGTACAGACTTATAAGGGTGCATGTTCCTTAAAGGTGCAAAATTACTCTCATTCCGTTTGCTTATATTGCTACAGAATGCTCTGTTTTGGTGCTTTGGGTTCAGCAGGTCAAAGAAGCAGTGTGGAAATTGACTGCCTGGAACACAGTCTTACAAGAATGCTGGCAGATGGCTTGGTGTTAGATATTGCTTCTGCTTTTTTCTCTGTACACAAGATTGAGAGTTACCACACTGGTCTGTCAGGTTCACCTGGGTATCCTTCCTCACAGGGTCCATAAACCCTGTGCTCTCCCCAAGTGTGGGTGTGATGCCGCTCTCTGAAAGCAGGGATCTTCCTACATATCCGGATCTTTTACCCCTCAAAGAAAAATGACCTCGTGTGCAGACAGGAGGAAAATGGGAAGAGCCGTCTCACTCTAGCGACCATCCATGTAGAAAGCCCTCCTGAGGCCAAAAAAAAAAGAAAGAAAAGGAAAAAAAGAAAGCTGACCTATAAAGTTACCCTCCTCCTAGGGTCCTGAGCTGAGTGATCTTGCTTCCTTACTTATAGGTAGATGAAAATATAGGTCAGTTTACCTAGGCTCTTCCCACCTGAAGAGAAAAATAGAAAAGTAGGTATTTGTGTCACGTGAAATATGTAATCCAAGGACCATCAAAACTTACATTAAATACCCCATTGCTAGCAAACAGTTTTACGAATTAGCTCAAGTAAGTGATGCTTGATGACCTGGGGTTTCTGAGGGCAGAGGTAGCTCTTCTAGCATGCACCTTACTCTTAAGACTTGTTTGGAGAGGGAGAACTACCAGTGGTGACTGTGACAATGGAAAAGGTAACATGTCAGAAAATTCAGAGGGTTATAGGTCAAGAATCCTTTGGAAACTGGATGTCTTACTGGGTGCTAGGATGCAAATTTAGGTGTTTATTGTCAGATAATGGAATTCATTGTTTTTTAAGAATTGGTGTTGAAATGTCATTGTCCAGTTCATTGTTTTCACTTATGCACAAGCTAAATTGAAGCAAAAAGAGAAAATGGTTTGTGTATTTGTCATACCTTTTGTACTTCTTACAATAAAACTGTTGGTAGCAAATAAAAATAATAAAAACAGCAATTTTAACCTGCTTTCTTGGAGATGAATTACTATTCTAGCTATTTTTCTTTTTACTTTAATGTAAAATAAATGTAATTGCAGTGAGTAAAGTAACGTCTAATTCAATAGGAAGTTTTAGCAGAATATGTTTCAAAATTCTTGTTTTAAAAGACTCCTTTTCAGGCTTCAGATGTTTAAAAAAAGTAGCAGCTCATTGAACTTAAAAGTTCCATAATAAGTACTTAGTAAGCTCTTAATAGTTGACTGTGGTAAACACTGAAGACCCAAAACGTGAATAAGGCACAGGCAGTCCTTTCTGAAGCTTACAGACTGAGACTGTGAAAAAGGTTTGTGTAACCAATTGCCGATAACCTGGGAAGGAAAAGAGATTTCACATTGGAAATGATGCTTGAATGGATTCAAAAACAAAAGTTAATGCTGGCCAGTCACAGAAGGAGAAATACTTTGTGTGTGCAATGGTCTGCAATTATGAAATAGCAGACAGGAAAGGGCAGGAAGATTGGTGAGGCCACACCTGGGGCAGTGGTTTCCAACATTTGGATCATAACCTACAGAGAGAAATATAATCCAACAGCATGGCTGGTGCACACAGATACACATGGAGACATATATCAGAAACATATTCCACAAAATGATGCTGTGCGCCCCACACGTTTTCTTTTTTTATTTTATTATCCTCCACACTTTGAAAATACTGGTGGCAAGCCACGAAATTCATTTCACAACCCCACCAACAGGCCATGACTTAATGTTTTAAAACAATTAGTAAGGGGGCCTTCCTGGTGGCGCAGTGGTTGAGAGTCCGCCTGCCGATGCAGCGGACACGGGTTCTTGCCCCGGTCCGGGAGGATCCCGCGTGCCGCGGAGCGGCTGCTACCGTGAGCCATGAACGCTGAGCCTGCGCGTCCGGAAGCCTGTGCTCCGCGATGGGAGAGGCCGCAAGAGTGAGAGGCCCGCGTACCGCAAAAAAAAAACAAACAAAAAAAACAATTAGTAAGGGGCAGAGGGGTGGTGAAGGAGGAGGAGAGGTCCAGAAGTGCTTAATATACCATATTAAGGAGTTGGGAGCCACTGAAGGATTTGGAAGAGAGAGATCATTTCTGTTAATGTGTGCCTATTTTTGTTCAACTTATATACTAGATGAGAGTGATAGACGAAGCAGCTCCTGAGGTGCTACAGGAAAACCAAAAGTGGGACTGTAGTTGCTGTCTGATATTTATATTCCCATCTTTGTGTACAGTATCAGGTATTTTAACATTAGTCCTCCAGAATTCCTTGGGAGCTCTCATTAGGACTTGCCTTAATTTTTTTTAACAGGCCCCAAATTGCATCTAAATTTGTAAAATCTACATAGAGTATTCAGAAGGGATGATACAGAGAGTCAGGAATTTGATCTTTATTAAGTAAGTGAAAGTTTGTAGTTTATTAAGAGGTCAGTCATAACTACCTGTTTCTACAAACCACAAGTCTTTACAGCCAGGTTTGGCAGGACCATTTTTTTCAAAGTGGTTTATCAAAGACCTTAAGCTAGTCAGTTATCTCTAGTTATCTCTGCTATACTCACTTAGAACCTCAGTCCATTGAAAGCCCAGTAGGCCTTTGCCACTGATTTTGCCCTCTGGAGTGTGAGCCCAGTTTGTACCTCCCTGTTCTCTAGCAAAGAACTCCTCGTGGATGGTGATGGTCATATTTGTTCCGCATATGCCATTTTTCTGGACATAGCAGATGAAACAAGCAGAGCATCCCATGGGATGTGGAGCCAAGCAAATGACTGTGTGTTGCTCTCGTACACGTCTGGAGCTGCTACTGCCTGTACATTCCGAGCTGCGCGTGGCCACGTTTCTAGATTCCAGAGATACAGCAGTGAACAAGATAAATAAGGTGCTTGATCTCATGGAGCTAACATTTTAGTGGAGGAGACAGAAAATAAATTAAAAAGTGTATAAGTACATTATGCTTAATGCTATAAAGGGAATACACAGGTCTTAAAACAGAAAGTACTTGGAAAATGGTGGTCAGGAAAGGCTCCATGAAAGCTTTGAGTTGAGGCATAAATTAGCATGAGACTGAGGAAGCCAGGCGATATGCTGAGGGTAGAAGAACTGAAAGCCTTACTAGAATGGATTCAATAAAGAATTGGTAAGTGAATATGGGAAATGCCCAACATGAAGTGAGAGGTACGAAGTGTAAAGTAAAAGGTGTGAGGGGTAAAGTGTGACCGGGTACTGGATTGAGCCCAAATAGACTTTGATAAGTTCAACATACTTTCTTCCCAAGATCAAGAACACGGCAAAGACGTCAGCTTTCACCACTTCTGTTCAACATTGTGCTAGGGTAATAGGCAAGAAAACAAAAGGCATAGAGATTGAAAAGAAAGCAAAGCTGTCCTTATTCACAGACAACACGAGAGTCTCTGTAGAAACTCCTGAAGAATACCCAAAAAAGCTACTAGAACAAATACATTTTGCAAGGCCAGAGGATACAAGGGCAATATATTTTTTAAAATGTATTTCTATATACTTTAAAATTGCAAACCCACATTTAAAAACCAATTACGGTAGCAGCAAAAAATGAAGTCATCCTGGATTCAGGTGGGCCCTAAATCCAATGACTGTTAAGAGGAGAGGGTACATGGAGATGCACACAGAGAAGACAGATACGTAAAGATAGAGGCAGTGATTGGAATTATGCTGCCACAAGTCAAGTAATGCCTGGAGTCATCAGATGCTAAAAGAAGCAAGGAGGGGACTTCCCTGGCGGTCTAGTGGTTAAGACTTCACCTTCCCATGCAGGAGCTGTGGGTTCCATCCTGGTTGGGGAGCTAAGATCCCACATGCCTCACAGCCAAAAAACAAAAACATAAAACAGAAGCCATATTGTAACAAATCCAATAAGGACTTTAAAAAAAAAAAAAATCCACATTCCCCCCCCCCCAAAAATCTTAAAGTAAGGAGGAATTCTTCCCTAGAGCCTTCACAGGGATCGTGGCCCTACTGACACCTTGATTTCATACTTCTTGCCTCCAGAGCTGCAAAAAAATAAACTCCTCTTCTTAAGCCACCCAGTCTCTGGTACTTTGTTGTGGCAGCCCTAGCAAACTAATACAGTAATTCATTGTGGAAAGGACAATCTTTTCAACAAATGGCTCTGGAAAAATTGGATATCCATATAGGTAAAAAAATGAACCATGACCCTTACTTCACACCATGAAAAAAATTCAAAATGGGTCATGGACCTATAAACATAAGAGCTAAAAGTACAAAACTTGCTGAAGAAAAATAAGAAAAAGATCTTCGTGACTTTGGGTTAATATCCGTAAAGTTCCTGGAATATTAAAAACACTATCAATAAGCCATGAAAACAAACTTCCTCTTGTGCATACAGAAAAGCCTGTCTGGTCAGAGAATCCCCAGCTTAAGTCAGGGGTGATGGAGGAGGAGGGGGAGAATTGAAAGCATGGAGGCCCAACTTATAGTAAAAAGCAAAGTGGGTTACTAAGGAGAATGAACTTTCAGTGCAGAATAGAACCACCAATGGCTGCATTTGAGAGAGTCTGGGAACGTTCTGAGAGATAAAATGGGAGTTGGCGTCATCTGTTGTGCGACGCAGCATGAGAAAGGGAGGGAGAGACAAATTGGGAAAGATGATTTTAAGGAGTTCTCATATGTTTGAGTATAAGCCCATTTTGCCATTTTCTAAGAGCCTAGAAAAGACCCAAATCGATTTTCAATGACTTTCTAATGATGTTGCACTGAGACGGGTCCAGCTTTATCCAGATCTATTAATACTAAATAAATATAATGACACCTTCTCTGAAGCCCAGACCACCTCCCTTGAAGTTTTAGTATTGTAGTGCCATTATTATGACACGCCATGTGGTAAAGTTGACCCTGTGTATATCTATCTCCCCTACCAGATTACAAACATGCCCTTTGAAGGTAGCACTTGCGTCTTATTCTTATCTTTGTGTCCTGCTCCATATCCATCTTCCACTCAGTGAATCTGAGACCAAGTAGATGTTCAAAAAATAGTGTGAAATGAATGCATGAGTGATGGATGAATGGAATTTAACTTAAAGAGCAATTTCTTTAGCAACATCTATGACAGCAGTGTCTTCTCCCCCACCGCCTGATGGACTCTGAGGGACCACGTCTGTCCTGGTCCTCACTTTATCCCCAGCATTTGCACTATGCTAAGCACATCATAAGCGTTGGAATAATCACTGTATCCTCTAGAAAGGATTTCAGCGCATCAGGAATGGAAGAAAGCAAAACAATCCAAAGCAAAACGGAAGTGAGCTGCCTGGGCGAGGCTGTCGTACTCGGTGGGCAGTAAAGAACAGGAATCCCCAGGCGAACCCTGGGAACCGCGGGTGAGTGCAGGCGCCTTCCTCTCCTCCGAGACGATAGGTGGCGCTGTGGCCGGCCGCGGCCCCCGGTTCTGCGCGGCGCCGCTCTCTGGACGGGGTGGGGAGTTGGCAGAAGGACCTGCGGCGGGTCAGCTTCGGCCGCCGCTCTGGCCTGGTCTACCCCAGCGGCTGACTGATCGCTCAGTGCGGCACCATGGGGAAGCGGGACAATAGGGTGGTGAGTACCCGGTGGGGAAAGCAATGCGGCGGCGCGGGGCACGGCGGCAGGAGAGCGGGACCCCTCGCTCTTCCCGGCTGGGCCTGAGAGTCAGCGGCGGCGCTGGGACCTCAAACCAGGAGACCCAGCACCCCTCCCCGCTCCGGCCCCAGACGCGCGTGCGCCGCGCACGAAGTTGGCGCCTTCGGCTTCCCCGCTCTCTTTTCTCTTCTCTCTAGTCTCCCTTTCCTCTACACCCCGTCAACCCTGCCGCACCCTGTGGTAGTGTTCTCTGGCATCCTTCCCTTCCGCACTCGGGCCAGCAGTGCCCAGTTTCTAGAGCTCTGGGGTCCCCTGCACCCTCCTGTAAGTAAGTCCAAAGTCTGAGGCCCGTGGAGGTGCTGGGACTCGCCCCCCACGCACCGCGACCGGGATCGCGCACCCAGGTGGGACGGAGGCCATGGACGTGGTCCCTCCACCCGGTGGCCTGCAGGGCGCCCAGTTCTAGCAGCAGTCGGGCTCGCATTTGAGAACCAGGATCAAAGCATTTGGCTTCGGGCCCCAGTGTCCAGCGCTACCTGGCACCTAGTAGGCTCTGTAAAGGAACGAATGGCCTGGTAATGTTCACTCTGGAGTCAGGCCCAGACTGGAATGTCACTTCTGGTCCCTCGGGAGTTGGGGGACCTAGGATAAGTTGCTTTTCTTCTTTGAGCCTCAGTTTCTTCATCTGTAAGAGGGGATCATTGTTGCCCATAACTTTGCAGAATAGTTGAGAGTGCAAAAGGCAAGGTGGCCAGGCGAGTGCTTGGCATGAAGGTTATTCTAGTAAATGAGATAAAAGAGATGCAGAAGTACCTAATAGCAGAAAGAGTAAGAAATATCTGTAAGTAAGAAATTCGAGGTTCTGAGGGCATTTTGACAGGCGGAGATGGGAGGAAGGCATTCTAGGTGGCTACTAGCTTGGTGTGGACAGCCCAGGTTATGAATCAGTTTGAATGGGCTTTAAACAGAAGGGATTAGCAGTAAGCTTAGGTTGCAGCCTTACAGTTCCTAGGCTTGGCAATGATAGAGTTTTAAACCACTGAGCAGCAAAATGAAAAAAAATAAATGTCGTTGAAGCTACTGTACTAAATTTAGTGAACTAGCTTTTTAAAAATTAAGCGATTATTTCCTTTGGGGTTGGGGGTGGGGGGAGATGGGGCAAGGTACTAAAAGAGCTTCACTTTTATGAAATATTTCTTGTCTTCAAAACGTTTGTTTTAATTTTATTTAGTCTTCATAATCAAAGATGTCTAGGAACCACAGTGGTGAACTTTGATTACAAGGTTGAGGAATGTTCTTTTCTCTTGCTTTCCTGGCTGTAAGTCAGACCTTGTGGTATTCTGATTCTCATAGAGTTGAAATGGTGTTCTCCTGGAGCATCCTTAGGTTTAAGGTGTTAAGAGTGTTTGGGCTCTTTAATGACCTTAGGCCTTAAATGCTTAGAAATTACTGGACCTTGGGTACAGTTTTCATGCAGAGACCTAAGATGTTTTGTTTTACTGGCAAAAGGTGTTGGTTTACACATACTTTTAAAGCATTTGAAAACGTTTCCAAATTAGTTTCATTTACTAGAGCATTTTGATAATTCCGAGCTCTACTTATTACTTGGTATGTTGTCTTGGCCCGTGGTGGTTCTGGTAACATTTTATATGCACTTCAAAGGTTGTGGAAAGGAAAACAGGAAATTAAGAGGTAGAAGACACAGATCTTCTCATTCAGTCTCCTCATTGCAATGGAGGAGGAGATGGAACTGTTTAAACTGGGACCAAAAAAAAACCTTGGGTCATCTGATAACTTAGTTGTGGCCTCTCCTGTTGCGGAGCACAGGCTCCGGACGCGCAGGCTCAGCGGGCCTAGCCGCTCCGCGGCATGTGGGATCTTCCCGGACCGGGGCACGAACCTGTGTCCCCTGCATCGGCAGGCGGACTATCCACCACTGCGCCACCAGGGAAGCCCATAACTCTTGATTTTAATTAAAATGAACATGTGCCTCTGAAAATAATGGCTTTTTTTTCTTTTTACATTGATGATAAAAATCATGGTTTTAGAGATGACAGAATTGCTTTCTAAAATGCCATAAATTTCAGGTTGAAGTTTTTGTAAAAATAGGCTTTACTTTTTAGAGCTGTTTTGGTCTCAAGGCAAAATTGAGTAGAAAGTAGAGAGTTCCCATATGCTCCCTGCCCATAGACATGCTCAGCTTTCCCTACTTTCAACTCCCACACCTGAGGGGAACATTTGTTACAGTCAAGGAGCTTACATTGACACATCATTTTCACCTGAAATCCTTAGTTTACATTAGGGCTCACTCTTGGTATTGTACGTTCTTGAACAGCTTTTATTTATTTTTTCACTGAACATTTTAATTCTTGAGATTTGTAAAGGGCACTTTAATTTGTGATGGCCACCCTTTGTGCCCATTGTTTTCCAGAAGTTTCCTTCGTGTTCTTTTCTGTTACTAAAACAGATATATCCTCTAGATAAAAATAGGTAATCAAAGTAGCAAATGAAATTCTGCGCATTTTGTCCTTAGCAGTTTCACTGCATTGCTTTTTTCCTAGCTGCCCACTTATATATTCCCTTGAGCTCAATTTGCCATCCTAAGTTTCAAAGACAAATTGTTTTCTGTTACCCAAACTCACAGCAGCAGTTTGGAGCCACAGGCAGTTCTAGTTACATATGAGTATGAGTGTTTGCTTTAAAAGGGCATAGTATTTAAAGTGATTGTCATAGACATTTTAAGAAATTGCAGTTTCTTTATTTTGATTGATGCCCAGCCACCCACCGCCTAATGTTAGAAGCATTATTTTTCACACTTACGCATAATAAGTGAAAGAGCTTTACCTTTGTGAAATACTTTTTTGTTTTTAAAACCTTTCTGTTGTGCACAGTAAAATGAGCACTGTTGCTTAATAATTATGAGCACAGAATTTTGCAAGGAGCTTGTGAGATGCACTTCATAAATATTGCTATTATAATTGAAATAAATAATGGAGGTATTTAGAGTGGTTGAATTTTTCTCATTTTGTTTACTATTAATATTATGGCAGTGTTTGCATGTAGTATTTTTATTTTTGTTTTATAAAGGTAATGAGTTATTTTAAATTTTTTTCTCCATTGTATGAAATGATGAAAGTAGACGTCTTCCTTTACATTTTGGTGCACATGCATCAAAAACTTTTTTAAAATTTATAGCTATTTATTAAAATGGTATCTTTTTTTTTTTTAACTTGCTTTTGCTTTTCACCTGAGAAATTTTGGACATCATCTTTTTAATGGCTACATAGTATTTCATTTTGGGAATGTAATGTATTAAATTAATCTCAAATTGACAGCTATTTGGGTATTTTCAGTTTTTCCTATTTTAGTGATAACAGTTTTAACATCCTTGTATATATTTACAACTTTGAAAATAAACAGTGTTTACAGTTTTAAACTTAAAATATTTTACTATTGAGTACTGCTAAAATTATGACATGCTACCAAAGAAATGAGGTGATAGATATTATAGTTTTTAAAGTGATGATCTTAGCTTGCACATTGTACTTGCTTTTGGTTATGATGATTGTCAGTGTCATTGGTTGGGCCAGCAGCTGCTCTGTTGTGGCCTCTGTTGTCATTTCCACATGAACTGATTGAAATTCTCAGCAGAGACAGTTGAATGAAATATTTGAGGGCATAACATTTGATATAAAAAATAAGACTTTATGCCTCGGTCTTAAACGTTGCGTTTGATATCCACGTGTAGCCCTGATTCTGTCAACATCTCTGACCGTAGGAGCTCTAGCATTCATTACTGCCAGTAAGAAAATTATATTAAAGGTTTAACTTTTTCATCTCAAGTAAGTAGGCAGTATCCAGTTGAATGGAAGTAGTTCTTGGTATGTGTTGTTTATAGTGGTTTTATATTGTTTATTCTGCCAGAGTAATCTAGAAATATATAACTTATATTTGTTATGAAGGTGGGCGATTTTGTCATTTTTAAAGATATTGTTAAATAAAATACATCAGATGCTTTGGACCCTTTCACTTCTTTTCAAATGTTAGGTAATTAGGTTTAAAATCAACCTTGGTAATAGTCATTTTCAACCAAAATTCTTTTTATTTATAAAGTAGAAGAGTTTTTATAAATGTTGACTTGAATTAAATTTGGAAAGCTGAATCATAGGGTCAAGAGGTTGAGACTGAATTAAAGACCAGATTTGTGAATTCTATTTAATAAAGCAACACCTCTTTGCTAGACACTGTCGTTAACAAAGAAATATTCTGGGGCTTCCCTGGTGGCGCAGTGGTTGAGAGTCCGCCTGCTGATGCAGGGGACATGGGTTCGTGCCCTGGTCCGGGAGGATCCCACATGCCACGGAGCGGCTGGGCCCGTGAGCCATGGCCGCTGAGCCTGCGCGTCTGGAGCCTGTGCTCCGCAGCAGGAGAGGCCACAGCAGTGAGAGGGCCCACGTACTGCAAAAAAAGAAAAAAAGAAAAAAATATTCTGCTTTATTTTGTCTCAGTGTATTTTGGGGGAAAGTGTCTAAAAATGTGTTTTACTGCTATAGTAAGTGTAGTATACAGAGCGTAATATAATTTCTGTGGTTTTTTATTGTACAAAAATATGTATAACAAAGTTCACCATTTTAAGTGTATAGTTAAGTGACATTGAGTACATTCACAGTGTTGTACAACTATCACCACTGTCCATTTCCAGAACTTTTTCATCATTTCATACAAGAAGCTCTGTACCCATTACACAGTAACTCCCAGCCCCTGGTAAACTCTATTTTCTGTCTCTATGAATTTACTTATTCTAGGTACCCCACATAAGTTGAATCATACAACATTTGTCCTTTGGTGTCTGCCTTATTTCACTTAGTATGCTTTCAAGGTTCATCTGTGTTGGAGCATGTATCAGAATTTCACTCTTTTCTAAGGCTGAATAATATTCCATTGTATGTATATATCACATTTTGTTTATCCATTCTTTCATAGATGGACATTTGGGTTGTTTCTACCTTTTGGCTGTTGTGAATAATGCTGCTATGAACATGGGTGTACACGTATCTGTTTGAGCCCCTGCTTTCAATTCTTTTTCAATCCTACTTAGAGGTGGAGTTTCTGTTTAACTTTTTGAGGAATCATCAGGCTTTTCCAAAACAGCTGCACCATTTTTTATTCTCACCTGCAATGCTTAACTGTTCCAGTTTCTTCACATCCTTGACAACACTTGTTGTTTTCTGTTTTTGATAGTAGCCATTCTAACTGGGGTGAGGTGGCATCTTGTCGTTTTGATTTGCATTTCCCTAATGACTAGTGACATTGAGTATCGTTTCATGTGCATATTAAGACATTTGTACATCTTCTTTGGAGGAATGTCTAAGTCCTTAGCACATTTTTGAATTGGGTTGTTTGGGGGTTTTGTTCTTGAGTTGTAGGATTTCTTTATGCATTCTGGATATTAACCCTTGTCAGATACATGATTTGCAAATATTTTCTTCCATTCTGTGGATTGTCTTTTCAGTCTTTTGATAGTGTTCTTTGATGAACAAATGTTTTTAATTTTGATGAAGTCTTGTTTATCTATTTCTTTTGTTGCCTAGCATGATTTAATTTTTGATGTTAACAATTTGTGTATAAAATTGCTCTCAGCATGGCGCAGTATTTCCTGAGATAGAAGATATAGTAGAATAAGCAATGAATTTAGAGTTAGGTCTTCTTTAACTTCTTTGGAATCGAGTTTCTTCATTTACCATTGTGCATAATATTATTACCCTTAGAGCTTTATTGGGCTTTAGGAGAAAGCACTGTAAAGCCATCTTAGAGTAAGAGAGAGGTGTAATTATTATTTTCATCAAATCTCTGGTAAAAACACATTTTCGGTGAAAGAGCAGTATTATCTCCCAAACTTATGAGGCTTAATAGAGCATTAAATCTACTTTTTGTAATGAAAAGTTGGTTAGTCAGATTGTTCATGCTTAGTTGGACATAGTATGCATTTATAATAAAGATTGCTTAATGAGTATGCAAATGTACTTTTGTGTTTTCAGTGGTTATTTTAATGGAGTTAATTTTTGTTTTTTCCTCAAGGCCTATATGAACCCAATAGCAATGGCCAGATCAAGGGGTCCAATCCAGTCTTCAGGTCCAACGATCCAAGATTATCTGAATCGACCAAGGCCTACCTGGTATTTGTGAAACAATTTACCTATATATAAGGTTTTCATAAATTTTTTAAAGGTTATTTTTACAACTTTTATTGATTGCCGAGCAGTTGCTAGATACATAATTTTTTGAAGTGGTATTTGATATGTGCTTTGTTTTGAATGTATAAAACACATGCATGAATGTAAAGCAAACATTTGAGAACCCACCACCCAATGTAGCTAAAGCACTGCCAGGGAATCTGTTTTGTTTTGTTTTGTTATTTATTTATTTTGCGATACACGGACCTCTCACTGTTGTGGCCTCTCCCGTTGCGGAGCACAGGCTCCGGACGCATAGGCCCAGCAGCCATGGCTCACAGGCCTAGCCGCTCCGCGGCATGTGGGATCTTCCCGGACAGGGGCACGAATCCGTGTCCCCTGCATCGGCAGGTGGACTCTCAACCACTGTGCCACCAGGGAAGCCGCAGAGAATCTTTTATACCAAGCACATATTTATGTCTTAAAACAGACCTTAACCTTGAAGTGTTCTAAGCTATTTAAAATGGTAGGTTTGAATAATTTTGCCCTTCCTCGGGGTGTAACTAGGTGTTGAGAAAGATGACTTTAGACCTTGTTTCTAGTTTTATCTGCTGGCTTTTCAAAGAGTTAGGGTTTCCCACTGTAAAAGTTTTGTTTTAAATTTTTTGTTTCTTTTGCCCTTGTTGAGTGGCTCTGATTTTTTGTAAATAAAGTATCATAGCACTTACATTATTGTTTTTTAGTATGTCTTATTAAATACCCATACTCCTGAGGTAACATAAGGCAAGCTTCAGAGTTGTTAACTTTGGACTCCTTCTAAGGGCCCCTGATAGCTGGGCAACTATAGTTGAAAGTTGTATTTGCATACAACAGGGAATCCTTCCTTTGGGTTAAATAGGAAGCAAGCTGTGTCTGCCTCTTAGAATGTTCTTGAGTGCTATTGTTTATTGTTGCAGCTTACCAAAAAATAAATTATCTCAAAACAAAGTATATTTTATCTTTAAAATTGGGGAGAAGGGATGAATTTTAAAGGGGAAGTGCCTAAGCTAGTGGATTACATGTATGGTCAGAGGTCGCCAAGACAACCCTCAGGTTGGGTAAATGCTAGAAGAGCTCACAGATAGTCGTTCTCGTGGGCAAGATTTATTATGGTGAAAGGATACCAGCCATAGTCAGCAAAGGAAAACAGTGAAGTCCAGGGGAGCCTGGACGCAGGCTTCCAAGGCTGCTTCTGTGGAGTCATACAGGATGCGTTTCATTTCCTTAGCAATGAGTTGTGATAGCACATGTAAGGTATTGCCAACCAGTGTGATTCAGTGTGTCCAGCTTATTTATTGGCAACTGATCCGCCTCTGCCTGTCAGGTGCCAAAATTCCAGACTTCCAGAAGGAATGAAGGTGTTCATATAAACTATATTATTTGTATAGACAGGCACAGTAAGCCACTCTTATCAGGGGGTGGTACCAAAATCTAAGTTCCCAGATGCCAGCCAGGGCTACTCGTTCTTAAAAGCAGGTACATTATAAAATGGGTGATTTAGTAATAGACTATAGTAATTCAGTCATATAGACCTTAACTCACCCTAACACTGAAACTACTAGCTTTGTGACCTTAGGCAGATTTTCTTACCTTCCTCAAGTTTCAGCTTCTTTATCTCTAAAATGGGGGTAATAATACTACCTTTTCTCACAGGATTGTTGTGAGGATTAAAGGAAGATGTATTTAAAGCAGTGCCTGTTGTATGGAAGTGCTCAAATGTTTGGTGTGTTAGTTCTTATAATCTGTGTTTAGAAGGGAAGTGACTAGTGTTATCTGATAGGCTTTATTATGATAATTGATTTACAAGGACGTGAACAAAGAAATTTAAAATGTAGCAGCACTGGAACTAGAATGGAGGTTTATTAAGATATTAAGAAAAATTTATTTATGAAATTTTTGTTGCCTTGTTTATAAGCATCCGTCTCGAATTTGAATAGCTTGAAAACTTACTTGTACATTCTATTTTCTTAAGGGAAGAAGTGAAAGAACAACTAGAAAAGAAAAAGAAAGGCTCCAAGGCATTGGCTGAATTTGAAGAAAAGATGAATGAGGTTTGTAAATTGTGCCTTTAAAAAATAATCTTTTTTCTTATAATAAAAAAAATGAAATCATTTTTTTTAATAAACCAAGAGTTTGGGCCTAGCTCTTTAGGTTAAGGGTGCTCTGTATTGTAGAAGTGTTCTTGTTATATTGAATACGGTTTGTATATGTTTGATTTCTTAAAAAAAGAAATAGAGAAAAGCCATCTTACAGTAATTTAAATCATCTTAAGTTTTCTAAATGTTAGGTTCTTCCTTCTCTCCCCTTATCCCCAGGTCCCCATCTTACCCTGGGATTTCCATGGTGATGTTTGCTTGTTTTGATTACAAACATATATGTAGTATTTCAGCCACAGTATAGATTAATTCAACTTTTACTGTCTGGAAAGAGAATCTAACCACCGTTGTTAAAAAGAAAAAAGTTCTCAGCCTCAGTAATAATACCTACTCTTCCTTTCAATATACAGTAAAGAGCTCCCACCTCATAATATCCTCTTTGAAAGGAGCTCGTAGAGGCTCCTTTGGTGACAGGGTAAAGGATTCTGGCACCTGCAGTATCTTTTAACTGTAATTAGAGGCTGAGATGAGAGCGAGGTAGTAGAGGATGGAAGGAAGAAAGTAGTGGCTGTCTCTCTATGTTTAGGTGTATTAGAAGGAGATAGGTAGCCTCTAATGTGTTTATAACTTTTCTGCAGAACTGGAAGAAAGAACTAGAAAAACACAGGGAGAAATTATTAAGTGGAAGTGAGAGCTCATCCAGAAAAAGACAGGTAATGCCATTTTTTAGTTTATTGCTATTCTTAACCTCAGAGTTGGGTTTTCATAATAATGCTGTGTACTACTATTAATAGATACATTTGAAAACACCACCTTATTTAGATTTGTACTTGTATTTGTTTGCTTTTAGAGAAAGAAAAAAGAAAAGAAGAAATCTGGTAGGGTGAGCAAAAGTTTTCCATTTTTCTAAATGTTATAATCAAGAGCCTACAAAAAAAGTAAGAATAATTGATATAACCTGTATGCTAACTCTAGATAAGTCAAGGAACCTGGAGGTCCTTTGGTAGTTACGGGTGGTTTTGTTCTATTAGTGATAATAAAAGAAAGGTGCCAACCTCCTTATAACCTAGTAACTCCTTCATTACTATTAAAGAGGGAAAATTGATTACTGTTGCTACATCTGTTGTTACTTTGTGTGTGTGTCTGTGTGTGTGTATGTCTGTGTTTGTGAGGGAATGTGAGATTTGACATTTTAGTATTTAAGTCATGAATATGGCATCTGTTTCTCAGACACTAGATTCATTTCGTTAAGTATTTGAGAGACTTAGTAAAAGAAAAAAATTCCTGCATCTCACAAGCTTTAATTGTTTTGTGCTTGGTCAAGTATTCATCTTCTTCTTCATCAAGCTCTGATTCTTCCAGCAGTTCTTCAGATTCTGAAGATGAGGTAATGTTTGCCTGTAATGATTCATGAAATAATATCTCTGATATCTTTAATGACAAGTGGAAGAAACCCATTATGAAATATCTGTTAAAAATGTTTACTTCCAGTTTTTGATTAATCATCCATAACTGAGAGCGCTGATATGAATAAATAACTAGGTATTTAAATATTGGTAAATGTGTTCTTTAGATTCCTAAATTTGTCTTTTTCATTTAAAAATATTAGCAGAAGAAATGGATTTAAAAATCAAAAATTCTGTTTTAGCTAAGAATTACATGTGACTCATCACTTAACATTTTTTAATAAAATAAAGTGATGTAAGTTACATTTTAAATATTAAGTAAAACATATTTACACTCTGGTCCTTTCATTAAGTTTTGTTCATTGATTAAGTTTTGATGTTAATAAAATGCAACGATTATATTTTTGAAACAGAAAGCAAATATTTCTGAAATGTTTCATGTAGGATAAGAGACAAGGAAAAAGGAAAAAGAAAAAGAAGAGCCGTTCACATAAATCTTCTGAAAGTTCCATGTCAGAAACTGAATCAGACAGTAAGGTAAAATCATTTAAATGAGCAATATTTTGGATAGCAGACATTTAATTAGGTTCTTCTTTTAGTTCTTCCTGTCTTAAATTGCTCTCAGTTTAGAAATGTGATACTGTTTTTGTACTTTGATGCTCTGTGTCACTTAATTGATGTACTTAATAATATTGTACATAGGGCATTTAATTGTTCTCTAAGTACTTTGACATATAGGTCTCCACATGTCAGCATCTTTATGACAGCTTTATGATAAAGCGTGGCAGACATTATTTTTCCCATCTACATAAAAAATTTGTAGTGCAGATGAAAACATCTTGCTTAAATTCATACGGATCGTATTAGAATTGGAAGTTGAATCTATCTTCTGATATCTGATCCAGTGTCCTTTTTACTGTACTGTACCTAAATCTGTTCTGTACTATCCAGAATTATCAGATACAATTAACTCTCAAACATTAGTGGTCATAAGAAATACATGCAGGTTATAATAAAAATGTGGATTCCTGGGCCCTATCTCCAGAGTCTGATTTAGTGAGTCCGATTAGGATCAGAAGTCTACATTTTAAACAAATGGTCCCTAGGATTCTGTTGCAGTGCTGTCCATGGGCCACAATTTGACGAGCACTGTCCTGGGGTCCCAGGAGAACAAAGCAACTATTGATATATGGCTGTATGGCAGATATCTACTTGCCCTACTGAGACTTCTTTTGATAAAATGCCTGGCATATATAAAGTATTCAGTAGATGTTGGTTTTGTTTTTTAAAGCCGAAGAGCCAGTCTAATGATACTGATAGCTAACATTTATAGAATGCCTACTATAGATTGAGCCCAGTTCTAAGCACTTGACTTGTTAACTCAATCCTCTCAACACCCCTATGAAGTAGTTTTTTGTATATCCCACTTTATGGATAAGGAAGGCTCAGAGAGGTTAACAGCTAGCACTGAGCGATTCAAAAGTAGAAATTCTTGCCTCCCCACTTTATAAGGAAGAGTGGGGAAATCAGATTGATGTCTGAGCATGGTGTGAATTAGAACTTCAGTGCATATGATCACTACAGGTAAAAATAAGCAATAGCATAAAGTCTTATTTTAAAATAAACCCTGTGGTTATACAGATAACGTCCGTTGTTTTAGGTGTACAGAGATTTGATATACAGCCAGATAAATGAAGAAGTCTCATTCCCTCATAAGCACATATATACACAACCTGTATTTCTCCCGTATTTTCAGAGTAAAATTCTGGAAGTAAACTTTTTTCAATCATAGAGTAAATCACTTTTTTGGTATTTTTGTTCCTTCTGTCATAATGCTGTATCTTTCACATTTAAAATTGATATATTTATTTGTTTAGGATAGTTTAAAAAAGAAGAAGAAGTCAAAGGATGCAACTGAGAAAGAAAAGGTAATTTATATTTTACAGTGCCTTAAGATACTTCATTTACTTCAAGAATTGCTTCAAAAAATTAACATTAAAGCATTCCCCTTTTTACCTTAAAAGATTTCTTTTGCTTATTGAGTTCATTTTTGAATGTAAAAGATCAGAAGAAGCTTCCTGCAGAGAATTTGAGTTTGTATAGATAAATATATTATCTCAGTTTAAAATTCAAAATAATGAAGATTCTAAACATTTCCTTTGTTTCCTCAAGTCATTTTAAAGAAGGTCCTTTTAATGAAAGAACATGGACTTCTGTTTCAAATTGAGTGTACCATAGCTAAATTTGAAAAATTTTTTCTACTGTAAGTAGATGTTTTATCTTCATTTATAGCTTATCTATACTTAATGCTTAATTTATCCCTACCTAAGTTTCTGGTTTACATTTTTAAATCTTTCTGATTATTAAAAATAAAAGCCTAAAGAAAGCAACTACTAATAAAAGGAAAATAAAGACCAGTGTCACTGTATTTTATTCAGTCTTTGTATATCATTTCTTAAAAATTGAGGTGAAATTCACATAATATGCTATTAACCATCTTTAAATTACAGTTTGGTAGTATTTAGTGTATGTACAGTGTTGGGCATTGATCACCTCTCTAGTTTCAAAACTTTTTCATCGGGCTTCCTTGGTGGCACAGTGGTTGAGAGTCCGCCTGCCAATGCAGGGGACACGGGTTCGTGCCCTGGTCCGGGAAGATCCCACATGCCGCGGAGCGGCTGGGCCCGTGAGCCATGGCCGCTGAGCCTGCGCATCCCGAGCCTGTGCTTCACAACAGGAGAGGCCACAACAGTGAGAGGCCCGCGTACTGCAAAAAAAAAAAAGAAAGAAAAAAACTTTTTCATCATTCCATTAAAAACAACCCATAGTCACTAAGTAATCAGTTTCCTTCTCCCCACCCACCCCCAATCCCATGATAGCCTCTAATCTGCTTTATGTCTATGGATTTGTGTATTCTCGATATATCATATAAAGGCAGTCATACTATATGTGACCTTTTGTGACTGGCTTCTTTCACTTAGTGTAATGTTTTCGAGGTTCATTCACGTTGTAGCATGTATCAGTACTTCATTCCTTTTTATGAATGCATATAATATTCCATTGTATGTATATAGCACAATTTGTTTATCCATTCATTCATTGATGGACATTTGAGTTGTTTGTACCTTTTGGCTAATGTGAATAATGCTGCTTTAAATATGCATGTTTCTGTATGGACGTATATTTTCATTTCTCTGGGGTATATACCTAGACATGTTTTGGGTTTTTTTTAATCAGTTTGCAAATAAAAATGCATTAACACACTAAAAAAAGAAACCATATTGACAGAGTTGGTTTAATTAATTCCAAGGATTCAAGGATAAGAAATTTATTAATATAACTTGCCATATTAACTGGTCAAAGGAAAGAAACCGTGTGATTATTTTAATAGTTGCCAATAGGGTGTGATATAATTTCAACAGAACTTCCTGATTTTTCAAAACCATTATAAAATAAGAATAATTGGTTACTTTCATGTTTTAAAAAAAAATTGTAAAACTAAAAACTGGCAATTTGCAAACATGAAATACTAAAACAACTGCACTGTGATTTTTGAAGTACTTCAAGATATACAAAGTATAGAGTAATATACACATATATAAAAGATAACCCATATGTATACCAACTAGAATTAACAGATGGTTTACATTTTGTCATATTTGCTTCAGGTCTTGTTTTATGGGAGAAAAAGAAGTCCCAGGCACTTTCTCCTTCCTTAGAGACAGCTGTTTCTGAAATTACTGTGCCTCCTTCCCATCCATATTTATACACTTATTAACATAAGTATGTGTTCAGAAATAACTTAGAGTATTTTGTATTTTCAGAAGGGTGTCACCATGTTTCCTCTGAAGCTTGTTTTTTTCTCTCAAAATTACTGTTGGCATTTATCCTTGTTGATATTCTCAAGTTTGTTTCTTTGGCTTATAATATTCCGTTATTTTAACTCACCACAACTTGTATCTCCATTCTCCTGTTTGTGGACATCTAGGTTATTTTCATTCTTCAGTAATGCAAACAGTGCTGCAATGGCTATTTGTTATCCATTTCTCCTTTTCCTTAAGTTGTCATTAATTTTCTGAGGTATACCTGGGAGTATAACTTCTAGGTCCTAGGATATACATACGTTTCACTTGTCTACATTTTGCTTACCAAAGTGCTTGTTATTAATTTACATTCCTACTAGTAATGTATGACAGTACCCTTGTTCCTCATACATACTTGTCACGCTATGAGACCTCCCTTTTTGCCAGTTCAGTGTGTAGAGATGTTTGAGCCCCTTTATTTGTTTATTAGCCATTCAGATTTCATTTTCTGTGAATTGCCTATTCATGGTCTTTGCCCGTTTTTCTGTTTGATTGTTATTAATCTTTCTGATTCATAAGAGTTATATACTTTGGATGCTAATCTTTCAGACAGGTAGTTAACATCTTTTGGTCTATGGCTTCTGTTAATCCTGTTTAGGGTGTCTGTTATAATCTTACATGGTTTTAATTTTCAGTTATATGTATCAGTCATTAGTTTTAGCTCCATTTTTATTTTAAATTGTTCTGAAAGTGCTAGGCAATGGAATACCTAATTAGAAAATATAGTGGAAGAAAATATTTCATTTATGATGGTAACAAAAAATATATAGGAAAATCTTAAAGAAGTGAGCAGGACTTATTTGAAGAAAACTATACAGATCTATTCAGAAACGTGAAAATTTAATAAATGTTCCTGGGTATGACTTGCTCTGCTAAAAGTTAAAACATTTTTCATATGCTTTGATGAAAACAATGTGGTATGATCCAGGAGTAGAAAAACAGTGGAACAGTGTAGAGGCCAGGTAAAAATTTGTAAGTATTTGTGGAATTTAATATATGATAGAGGTGGCATTTCTTGGACCAAAATGACTAGCCATTTGGAAAATATACAGTTGAGCACTCCTTAAGGCCAAATATATTCCAGATAAGTGAAAATTCTAAATGTATGAAAATGCAACTAGAGAAAGACATGGGTGAGTATAACATTGGTATGGGAAAGGCCTTTACCTCAAATCTCATGAACTTCTGACCACATAATTCAAATTCTGAATGGCAAAAAAGACATATAGGTTATAAAAAATAAGCTGTGAACGAAGTTTAAATATAATGAACAGACTAAGAAACACTACTAGGAATACATAAGACAAAAACTTGATCTTCAGTAATTAAGGGAAAGAGAATACCTCACATACACATAAAAATAGGTAAAATACATGTTGAGGCAATTTTTAAAGAAAATATGAACTCTATTCTAATAATCTGAGATTGATATGGCTGATAAAAGAATCTGACGAAGAGGCTTTTTGGTGAAAAGTGTGATTCATAAATGAATGAAATAAACAATTTTGAGGGTTATGGGAGAGTGAGAAAATCATTTGGTTGAAGGCGGCTTTGGTCTTTGATTTAGTCATTATTGTTAAAGATTTTGCCCTCACATACCCTTTACTATATTTCAACTTTGTTTTTAATAGCGAGGAACTCATATGCCTGCCCTCCAGAAGGAGATGGGTTAAGTAAATTGTGGTATCTACTTTCAGTGGTATATACTTTCGGGGAATGTCAAAGGCAGCCAAAAATGATGGTGTAGTTGGCATGGAAAGATACTGTTGGGTGAGAAGAGTGGGTTCCAAACAAGTATTTATGTAAAATTGTACATACACAGAGATGTTTCCCAAAATCCCTGTAGCGGGATTTTGGTGAATTTTCTTAAAATGAACATTTATAATTTCTACCAAAATAATAAAGCTGTTTGCAGAAACAAATCACCTGTAATCTACCACATATATCATCACTGTTAATTTCTTTTCTTGTTTGTTTATATCTTCAAAATTGGGTTCATGCTATGTAAAAGTTTTATGTCATTTTTTTATGTGTAAGATTAACTGGTAAGCATTTTTTCCTTTGTGCGGTTTTGTTTTTGTTGTTATGAACTACTTCATACGTACTGATGAAGCATATAGAAAAAATAAAATGACAACCAGCATATTCACTATGCAGCTTTAATAAATCTTAACATTTTGTCATATTTGTTTCAGATGTTTTCAGAATGTTTTATTTCTTTTTTTTTTTGGTACTTTATTTTTTAATTTATTTTATTTTATTTTTTGGCTGCATTGGGTCTTCGTTGCTGCACGTGGGCTTTTCTCTTGTTGCGGCGAGCGGGGGCTGCTCTTCGTGGTGGCAGGCTTCTCATTGTGGTGGCTTCTCTTGTTGGGAGCACAGACTCTAGGTGCACGGGCTTCAGTAGTTGTGGCACACGAGCTCAGAAACTGTGGCTCGCGGCTCTAGAGTGCAGGCTCAGTAGCTGTGCCACAGTAGCTGTGGCACATTGGTTGCTCTGCAGCATGTAGGATCTTCCCAGACCAGGGATCGAACCTGTGTCCCCTGCGTTGGCAGGCAGATCCTCAACCACTGCACCACCAGGGAAGTTCCCAGAATGTTTTATTTCTTTAAAAATGTTTTATTTCTTAAAATATGTACTTAAGCCCCTAAGTACTCCTCCCCAGAATTATACATTTTCTTATCATTAAATACTTAGAGATGAAGTTTTGTTTTGTTTTTTAATGTGAATTTAACACTTTAAATGCACTAAGAGAACTACGGTGCAGAGACCTTTTTAGGGCATCACAAATAATTACCTGTTGATTTTCTTTTCTGTAGCACTAGGCCTGTCTGATCCAACCCAGGCTAGAAACAAAAAGAATTAAACTGCAAAGGACCCAAATCTTATACCATATGTTTTCCTTAACTCTTTAAAACTTCAACATGTAATAATTAAAGAAAATAAGGAGGATATTACATCTAAATGGATGTATAGGTATTTCTTCTCAAGTTATTTAATAAAAGCATTGCTTTATTGGAATTAGAAACTGATTGCTGATAATTGTCACCAATTTTAGACGTTTCTAAAATGAAAATGGATAATTTTTGTGATAATTGGGAAAATTCTTAAATAGAACTTAAAAACTTAAAATTCGTGTGGCATTGTATTATATCTCAGTCGGCATACATGTATTTATTTTTCATAGGACATTAAAGGACTCAGCAAAAAAAGAAAGATGTATCCTGAAGATAAACCTTTATCATCTGAGTCCCTGTCAGAATCAGATTATACTGAGGAGGTAAGTCTATAATCAAATCCATTTTCTTTACTTTAAAATATTTAGTTACTTGATTTAATAAATACGAATTAGTAAAAAAAATCTTCATAAGATATTTGATTTACTCACTTTTCTATGTAAAAGAGACGCCATTTCAGAGTAAGTTTTGTATTTTTACAGAAGATAGTAATATGGCTTTTATTTTGAGAATCATATTCCCAGATACCTTTCCAATCTGAGATCTTTTATTTTTACTCTTCTAATGTTTTCTTTTTACTACCATTTTGATGACATGAAAGATACTGTATAGCATGTACCATATTAAAACCCAAGCATTCCCTTGTTTTTGTTTGGCGCTACTCTGGTTTTTTTTTTTTTTTTTTTTTTTTGCGGTACGCAAGCCTCTCACTGTTGTGGCCTCTCCCGTTGCGGAGCACAGGCTCCGGACGCTCAGGCTCAGCGGCCGTGGCTCACGGGCCCAGCCTCTTCGCAGCATGTGGGATCTTCCCGGACTGGGGCACGAACTCGCGTCCCCTGCATCGGCAGGCGGACTCTCAACCACTGCGCCACCAGGAAAGCCCCGGCTACTCTTTATGGAGTAGAAAAGTGATATGGTGGAGCAGAAATGTTGACATGACCTCAGTTTTCCTATCCATAAAATGAGGGAGTAGAATTAGGTAATCTGTACAGTCCTTTTCAGCTCTAATATCCCTGTCTTAGATTTTGTATTCTCTTGGAATTAGAGTCCATTCTTAGTTAATTTTAGGTTTATAAGTTATCTTTGAAGTATTTCTCTGCTTGGACTTGATTTCCTTATTTGTAAAATAGGACCTCTTGTCCCCATGTGTAGCAATATTTTGTAATACTCCTTTAATGAAGTTTGTAGCTAATATAGGCTACCTGTACACATTTTTATATTAGTGTCCCCTAAAGAAATAAAAATGAATATAAGAGAATAATATATAATTTGATAAAATTATATTTCTATGCATAAGTACTTGCGCCTAATAACACTAGAAGACATAAAGTATTAAGCTGTGACAAAATTCAGGCTGTAGCAGGTACGTTGACCTATGCCCTTCAAAAGCTGTACAATAGCATTGTCACCAATGACATTTTCCAAAATGGTGGACAATTCCCAGTAAAGCTCTGAATGAAACAAAATACAGTCTTCCCTCTATTTATATGATATAGCTATTCTGGGACATCCACTGTACTGTCATCCTTCGATATCTGCAGGGAATTTGTTCCAGGACCCCTGTGGATACCAAAGTTCACAGGTGCTCAAGTCTCTTACATAAAATGGCGTAGTATTTGCATCTAACCCATGCACATCCTCCCATACGCTTTAAATTATCTCTAGAGTACATCTAATACCGAATACAATGTAAATGCTATATAAATAGTTGCTGGCATGTGACAGAGTCAAGTTTTGCTTTTTGAAACTTTCTGCAATTTTTTTTTCCCCAAATATTTTTGATCCATGGTTGGTTGAATCCATGGGTGCTGAACACACGGATACGGAGGGCCGACTGTATCTTAAAACCCAGTACAAAATACTTTGTGTTCATATTGTAATAAACTTAGATTTTATATTATAATTGGGTCCATTATATGAATGTTAAGCAGGCGATTCTAAAGTTATGTCCAGGCTCCCTGGATATCTCCTGATGGCACTCCCTGTCCTGGCCCCACCCCCTCAGTCACTGAGATGACAAGAATAACCACCAGAAACAAGGATTGCGTTCTCCAAGTTCTTTCAGGAGAGAGCTACCACTTCTATTGAAAGTTAATAGTCTTTAATGCTTCTGTATTCTATTCCTTCAGTCTATTTTAGTTTATTTGTGCTATTCTTAGTTACATTTTCATGTACTTAACATACGGTAACCTAGCAGATAAACCAGACAATTCAATATTTCGGCAATTTTTGTGCTTTAATATTGTATTAATTATGTTTGTCTTAATATAAAATATGTTACATTTGGATTTAACATTAATACACATCAGCTTTAGCAACTTTGAATTTAACGTAAATCCAGTGTATCACACTTTAAAATATTGAAATAACATTAATGGGGTAATAATTGTTACTTGAAAAGATTTTTATCAGTTCATTGATACTGAGTACACTATATATATAAAGCCACCATTCGTTAAACACCATAGGTAAGAGAAACACCTACTGTATTCCAGGCATTTCCCCTTGAGGGTGGATATTACCTACATTTTACAAAGACGATGAAACTGAGGGTAGTACATAGCAGAGGTAGGGTTCAGAGTTTGGTCTGTTTTATTTCAGAGCCCATGTATTTTATCTACTGTACCTCACTGCTGTTTTTAGGTGGTGAAAGAAAATCTAAGAGAAGCCCTCTAGAGATTTAATTTTCTTTCCTTTAAATGTTTTTCATTGAATCTTCATTGTGATATAATAGAGGTTTGAGGTACAATAAGGCATTTAAAATGTTTTTTGATTGTCAAAAAAAGGTTTTTTACATAAAGGTATATTAGTGAATGAAAAAAATGCCTTGGAAATTACATATTTATCTTCTCCACAAAAATTTTAATTTTGTAGATACGAGCAAAAAAGAAGAAAAGCAGTGAAGAACGAGAAAAAACAACAGCAAGTATCACTTATGTTTTTACATGACAACAGTATAGCTGTTTTTAATATAAAATTAGTCATTGTAAAGCATGATTACACTTACTATAACTAAATAAATACTTATTGGGAAAGATATGGTGTTCAGCAGCTTCACGTAATGGGTTGGAGAAAATTAAATTGGCTCAGAAGAAAGGAAGCATATCCTGATAGCAAACATCTCTGTTTCATTTTCAGTATTTTACTGTTAGAAATGTAAGCTTAAACTATTGTTTGACTTTCTTAAGCTGTAACAGGAAGTATGAGAGTCAAGTATGGTGATTCCCTCCATCTTCGATAGTAGATACTCCCAAATCTGCCAAACCTGGTAATAATAGAAAAAGGCTCATGAAGCACACGCTGCAATGAAAAATAAGCAGGAATGTTACAACATAAATGATTCACTAATAAAGATGATTCTTTCAATCATTTTTAAAGCCAGCTCTGCTATCATGCAGGTTGAGAAGTAGAAAGAGGAGAATAGGAAAGTGGAAGTGGTATCCAATGAGAAGCAGACCAACCTAGAGAAAGTCTGTAGCAAATTATCAAGGAGAAATGCAGATCATATCAGCAAAGTAATTTAGGAGCACCCACATAAGTGTGGGCTATGGCCTTTGAAGGCATTTTCTTAGGGAGGAGTAAAAGAAAAATGAGAACAGCATCATTTGTAGGTTTGAGAGTAACTGCCCCTTCCCAGAATGTCCCTGACTCTTAAAACGAGGGTCCTTCTCTGAGAAGGTTCACCTGATAATGTGTGATTCGGAAATAACATTTTATATGCTTCAAGACCAAGGAGACATTTAAGAGACATTTTTCCTGAGTGGGAAAATAACTTGGGTGAAGACTGCATCTTTGGTTCAGATTATTAAGACATAAAGTTAATTTTGGATAATTCTAATTTATATTTGCCTACTTTACTGTTTCATGCATTCAGCTAGCATGTATTTATTATGCTTCTCTATGCAGGCACTGTTCTGTCTTGGTAGAGCTGTTATAATGGAGTACGAGATAGATAAGAGTGTGACAAATGAGAGGCTGACTCAGGGAGAGAAAGCCTCTTTGAGGACGTAAAATTAAGCTGAAATCTGATTTACAAAAAAGAGCCAACCATTAGAAGATGAAAGATAGAACATCCTAGACAGAGAGAAGAGCTCAGGACCTATGGTGGGAGTGAGCTTGATATGTTTGAAGAAGTGAAAAAAGGTAGGCTTGGCTTACACGTAGTAGATAAAGAGGATAGCATATAATGAGGTTGGGAAGTAAGCAGAGACCATCTCACAGAGCACACTATTTAGGTTTTAATCAAAGCAAACAGGTAACCTAAATCAACTTTACATTTTAAAAACATTTTGGCAGAAGTGATGACTGGACCTAAATGAGGAATGCTGTTGTTTGTATTACAGTGGTAGTGATGGAGATGGACTGGCATGATGGATTTGAGATATGTTTTGGCCTTAGGTGGTAGGACTTGCTTGGTGCTTCAGGGGTGGAGAGTGGAGTTAAAGAGTAGAGTCAAAGATAGTTTAGATTGTTTGGCTTAAACAATATGATGAATTAGTGGTGCCATGCACTAAGATGGTTGAGAAAGGATTCAGAGGGAAAAATTAAGCATTTTTAATAGCTAGCATGGTAGAGCTAGTAATAAGGCACTTGCAGTCTTGAGTTTAGAGCATAGGACTGCATATAAAGATTTGGTCTGTTAAGTGGTATTTAAAGCACGTTACTGGGAGAGCATGTGGAAGAGAAGGGAAGGAAGCCCACAAAGGTTGAGCAGAGGAAGAAGAACCAGCAAACAAGGTCTTTGTGATAGAAGGAAAGCAGCAGAGTGAGGTGTCATGGAAGCCAAGAAGAAAAGTGTTTTAAGAACAGAGTGGCCAACTATCCTTTTATGAAAAAGTAACCTATACCCAAAACTTATTTTTAAAAGCCCAGATATAAGATTTTGGACTCTCTAAAAGTCCCTGCATACCTGGGCTCGTAATGAAAAGAACAGTGAAAGTTTGTTAGTGTCACAAAGTGGTAGAGGCCTTAGGGAAGGCGGAGGGATGGAAGTTCTAATAGATAAGGAGATGGAGAGGAAGTTTTATTTTTGCCACCCTTAAATTAAGGCTCTTGCCTTTTCTTTTTACTTCTCCTGAATATCAACAACTAGTATATTATTTGATACTACATTTCCACATATCTGTTTCTAAAATTTCTGCCTTCTCTTTTACATCAGAAAGTCAAGAGAGTCAGGGTTCAGCAGAATTCTAGCTTCCTTTGTCTAGTCACAGTATGACTACTTTTACTAGGCCTCAGTGGTGTTTTCCTCTAAAAACCAAGCGTCCATTTTTCTAAGCTAACTATACTTTTCAACTGTACGTCAGCATTTTGTACCAGATAGTTGTTAACTTAATAATTAAAGTAGCGCTACCAGTCTAAGCAGTACCTAATACCTGTTCCTATTTACTTAAAAGTAGCAGGTTTAATGTATTCTCTAAAAGTTATCATTTTACAAACAATTGTGTTTTGCTGTGGTATGACGATTCCTTTGCAGTAACTAAAATGATTTCACCTTTAAAAATTAGATAACATGAAGTATAACAGTTGATACCATAATCCAGTTGAATTTATTTTCTACAGGAAATTTTGTTAGAAGCTACATTAATGTGCTACTGACCTAGAGTTTTCCTTATCTTTTGAAACTTGACAAGCACTCTCTTAGTCCTCATACAATATTATTGAGACTTTTCGAGAAATGTTTTCAGTAGCTTACTTGTTTGTGTGGATTGTTAGGAATAACTGTACATAGTAGATTAGAAGTACCATGGTGAAGTTGTTGTTTTTAATTTGTAGATTTTCATGTAGCTATGTCTAACATGGAACTATCTTTTCAGGAAAAAACAAAAAAGAAAAAGAAGCATAAGAAACACAGTAAGAAGAAGAAAAAGAAGGCTGCTAGTTCAAGTCCTGACTCACCATAACATTAAGAAGAATCAGGATTCACTTATAAAGAAAGTGCAATGTCTAAGGAAATATCAACTGTGAAAATTATGACATATTTACTAAAATGCATGAATTTTCTTGTTTTTAGAATTATTCCTGGACTATCAGTAGCCACTCAGATGCCGCTGTGTGAAAGGGCCATAATTGTTGCCTGCTGCTTGAACATCTGTTTTTTTCTCATCCAGTGCTTTATAACTGGGAGATAACACACCGCAGTCATACTAGTGGTTAAGATATTTGGGAATAAAGTTAATATTTTTGACTAGAAGTATCTAATGATAAATCAACAGAAACTGAATCTGGATACATCATTAAGATGTAATCAGACATGACCAGATGACTCTAGTTAACATTTCTGAAGTAGGGATTACGTTGATGTTTCAAAATCCTTACTCTGTAGATAAGCGTATTTTAATTTTTTCCCCTTGTATACTTTTGTTTACCTGGGGAAGGAGCTTTTAGGGGTGGGGGTGGGGTTTGATATCACTTCAGCTAGCAGAATAGCGTGCCTTTATCCTCACACATCTTATTTTTGTGGACACAGTAGCCATGCTTCATGGGGAGGTCAGGGCCGGGTATGGCAGTCTTGCCCTTTACTGAGCTTAGTGACATCGTTGGACTCTGTCGTATGCTACTTTGAGTGAACCAGAGAAATAGCCTTTTGCAGCATGAGAATGCCCCAAAAGCTCTGGGATTTACCTCCACTTCAATAATACTGAATGTTTTTTAGCATTAGAATGTGTTATAACATTTGAACTAATTTTGACTACACTTTGGCTTTGAAAAGGAATCATTTCAAATGACACTGGTACTTTTTGAACTTGATAGCTAAAGATTCTAAAATGCATGTTTTATACTGTTAGGTTTTAACCAGTCAGGAAAATTTTATGTAATCAGTGATAGTTCCTTTATTTTTTGTATGAGTTTTGTTTAGGCTGTAATGTTTAGCTTTTTATTAACTCCTTATTCTTGCTATTCTAAATTCCTTACTGTGTTTAACAGCATACTTGCCAAGATATTTAGCATGTAAAAAGCAGGTTTTTGGTTTTTTTTTTTTTTTTTTTAACAGCTTCATATTGAAGCTGAGACTTAACCATAAATAAGTTGAGTGACAGGCCTGGTATGCTGTGTCTTGTTACACAAAACTATTGCCAGAATCTTAGTAAATATAACGTTTTAAAGGTTTGTCTTTGTATATTCACAATGGATTATGACAAGTTAAATTTAAGTGAGAATTACATATTTGCTTTTCCTGTGTCATATTTTACTAAGATTTTGTGCCTCATGTCTCCTGCTGAATTGTTTACTAGTAATGTTAAAAAGAATTGATAAATCATTTTCACTTTACATTTTTATATAATCAGGTAACATGAAATATAATTTGATGTACAATTTTGCCTGTTACAGAGGGTGTGCTAATTATAGTGGTATATGCACAAAACATTTTGGCATGACAAACTGAATAAATAGCTATTTTACTTAAAAATAGCTGTGTTCTTATCAGCTCCCTTTGAGTCTCAAGTTATAAAGATTAAGGAACACTACTAGGTGTTAAGTGCTAGGTGGATAAGTCATGTCCCCAAGTTTTTAGCCATAAAATATAATACATTTCTTGGTAAATTTTCCTAAATTTTACGCTTAAAGCTTCATAATATTTCCTAATAAAAGAAATCTATAAGCTCTTGAGTACACAGCAAGTTTGGGAGACATTTTTTATCCAAAAAGAAGTTCCTCAGAATTGTTCGTGAAAATGCTAAAAGATAAGGTTATCAGGTTATCTGTTAATCAGTTTTGCCATGACATAAAAGTGTACCTTTGCAGACTGGTCCAGTATATGATGATTGTGTCCCACTAGAAGCAGCAGTTCATTTTATTAAACTGGAAAAGAAGGTGATTTGGCAAAAATTGTATTCTTTCCAGGTTGTGTTGACTGCCTGGGAAACACCTTTTTCATTATTCTTCTTGTGGTAGCCTTAACAGTTTTCTAATAAGGTATACAAAGAAAATTTGACCAGGTGATATTATGTGCAAGTTAATAACATCTCTTTCTCCACCAAACCACCCTTTTACTTGAACAATTATATACTAATTTTATAAACACAAAGCATGTTATTTGGATAATGATGCCAAGGTAACTGCAACAAAATTGATGAATGTCTGAGTAGGAAAATTGAATTTATACCTGGTGCTATCTTTTTCTGGTGGTTTTGGATTCCTTGGGTTGCCCTTAGTATGTTTAGGTGTTTTAAATACCCTAAGAGTGTCTTGAATTTATTTTATCCAGAGTATAGATTCGTATTCCTCCAGTCAAGATGTGTTAAAAGCCTATTGCCTAATTTTCTTTAATTTTACAGAGAACAATAGACTAGCCACTAAGAACAGTTATTAAAAATTGTCAGTTTTCAACTTAAAATCTATGAACGTTTGGTATCTCCTTAAACGTTTGGGGAAAATTTTTTTTTCCCCCAGTTATATTTGCCTTATTTTAAAATTTGTTTTTATGTGTTATTTAAAATTTAGTAAGAATACAGTGTCCTAAATTCTAAAAATCATTTTTGTGCTTTTTTTTTGCCTTGCCACAGTGAAGGCCAGCAGACATACACAAGAAGATGTTTGTTCTTTATACCAGGATTTGACAATGGACATGAGAACAGTTGCCATCTTGCCCAGCTTTGGCATAATCATACCATGTTTTCCTAACCAGTCAGTCAGATAAGTTGGAGGGGTAAACGTGAGGGGTTTTACATTTCTCTAGAAACTCCCAGATTGAGGCCTTTGTTTGCTTATTATGAGAAGGTGCTTGGTTAGTTTTCAAAGGAGGTTATAACCTTTGAAGGAGCTCTTCGTAGCCTGAGAAGTTATTTTATTTCTACTTAAAGAATCAGGTCTTTATAGTCTTACTTAGTTATTATGTGTTCATCCGTAAACATTTTCAACTCTAGAATTTGTGCTCAAGAAGTATAAGTGGTAATAATATCAAATACCACTTTAAATGGTGTTTAGCCCCAAAGAAGAGATAAATGTTGGAATTGCTGTAATATTTCAGATCACATCATTAATGAAATCACTGCATTTATACTGAGTGGTAACAATCATTGTTGCATATTTTTCCAATTACTTGAGAACCTTCTGTGTTTGGTTGCTGGAATGTTGCCATGGTCATGTTCTGTGCTGGGTATGGAGTGGTGCACTGTGGAATCAGTGGCAACCCAGGACACCCAGGCTTGGAATTAGGCTATCTGAGAAGTCTGCATTGTGTTGAAGCCACACTTGACATGGACCAGAAGGTTCTGAAGAAACTGGTGGATTCCATCTGTAATACTGTCAAGAGCTGTAAGTACTGACCACATATCCAGCACTGCCTGAACATATTCAATCAAATAGAAATGTTGGTAGACATACTAGTTGGACCTTAACAAGTGCTTTGTAACCCCAGAAGTAGAGTTGCTCTATTTTCTATCTAATATTTTGGCCATTTAAAAAAAATAGTTAGCAAGTGAATGATTACCCCTGCACTTACACTGAAAATATTTTAATCATCAGATGTCCTAAAATATACTGCATACGTGGGAAGACTAGCATGAGAATTTACATGACATCATAAACGCTAAAGGATTATCAGCCAACCAAGTACTGATTTTATTAATGGTCTGAAATTTAACCAGAGATTCCAAAGTATAAAGGTGTACTTAGGCAACTTCCCTGAGTTCTCTGGCACAAAAGCCATAGAGGCAGTTGATTGCTCTACTTCACAGTATTGATAGAGGTACATAAGATAGTTCAAATGTTGAAGAAATATGGTGCTTTTGCACATGGCAAGTGTTTATTAAAGCAAAGCTAATTTAACAGATTTTTTTAGGAATCCTTGCCCTGCCAGACCTTAAAAAGTAATCTTGTGAATCTTTGTTTCTCAAGCCTGGCCACAAGCAATCCTGACTGATAATTCTAAGAATTTGTTTTTATACTTTAAGGAAATTACTTTTATTTCAGCCGGCTTTACAGCCTCATTATTGGGTGCTTCCATTTTCCATTGTGTGACCTTGGCAGGATAGTCACCACCTTGTCTGAGAATCTCATTGTGGGCATAATTCAGTTTTTTCTTTTCTCAGTTGGATTTTAAATGATCTAAGCTCCTCAAGCACTTCTGGGCCTTGTTTTCCCATCGTGCTGTCATACTACCCTTTAAAATCCATCCGGCAGATTTAGCCAATATTGAATATAGTAAGAAATGCCTGCTGTCATGTGCTATTTTCTTAACAGCCTGAGTTTTATAACATTCAAAAGGAAATTTTGCATGCTTTAAAAATCTGACTCCTCTCCCCATCCTAATGAAATTATTTTTAGCAGTGTCTGCTACCCATATGTGTGTTTAATACCGTTATTTGTTATTTGAAAGCAGTTTCTGAAATAGTCTGTAGATATGAGTATGTAATACTTGATGAGACCCATATCCCTTGTAGTCTTCTACAAAGAAGATAACTTATAGCTGTTTGAAAAAAGGAATAAGTTGCATTCCTTTCTTTTTCCAAAGTTTTTGACACTTAACTGATTCTTAAGTTATTGTTGAAAGTTCAGGCCCTAAATACTGAAACATAGCTATTGACCAGTATAGCCAGATTACTAGATTTCTAACAGCTGATGTTTATTGAGCTCTTCATTGGCAAGACAGTGCAAAATGGTTTATGTTCATCATCTTTATTCTCAAAACAAACCCAGTGAGGTAGGGGATGTTATCCATGTTTTCAGGTGAGGAAACCTCGTCTTAGATTGTTTGTGTAAAGCTAACAGTGGACTTTTCTTGTTGAGGCCAAGCTAGTCTGATGCAGAGTCTGCACTCAGTGTTTATTTTTCAAATTAATCCTATTGATCAGCATTATAGTCCCTCATGGTCTTTCTGTACAGTGTTTTCCCATAGTAAGGGGACTATTAAAATTTGTCCAAATCACTTTAGTTCTTGAGTCCTTCTAGTTGAGACCAGGATAGACACTGGTCCTCTCATGACTAGAATTTGGTTATTAATGGGTAGGAGAGGGAAGGACTAAAAAGCTAGTGCTGCCTTGACCTTCTCAAGAAGGGACTGTCTGTATTTCTCTTGGTGTACAAAGTTCTAATAATTGCTCTATGCGGCAGAAAGTTGACGTGATTTTTCCTGGGCTTTGCTTTAGAGCTTCTTGTTAGTCCCTCATGTGCCACATGGCCTCTTTCAGTCCAAGCCACTACCATTGCATACTCTACTCTCAGATCCTCAGCCGGTTTATCCTCAGTCCAGTAGCTACATTTGACTATTCAAATGTAAATTAAAATTAGGTAGAACTTAAAATCCAGTTTTGGTCACACAAACCATTTTTCAGGGCTTAGCAGCCACATGTGGGTTGTGACTACCAAATTGGACAGCACAGACAGAGAATATTTCCATCATCTCGGAAAGTTCTGTTAGACAATGCTGCTCTGGAGTCATGCAAATAAATCTATTTCCTGTTCCAAATAATAGCCCTAATCTGGTGGGAGAGGCAGATAATTACCTCAGGGTATAGTACATGGCTTCATGGTGTGTGTAACCTATGTGTTCTCATAGGGCCCCATGCTTAGTTTAATGCTCTGCTAACACTGACTTTAATTTTTTAAATAAGGGGCCTGCATTTTCATTTTGCATTGGCCCCACAAATTCTGTAGTTGACACTGGCCACATACCTCTTATTTGTAGTATGGTAGGAATATTTCCACCATCAGAATCACCTAAAGGTTTATACTGAAGATGTAGATCCTGGAGTACCACCCTTAGTATAGTAAAAAATAATCTCTGGAAGTGGGGCCAGGCGTCCAGATTGTTAGCTCTGTGTGTTCTTAGACACTGAAGTTTGAGGGTCCTGATCAGAATTGTCTTTTCCACTTGAAACTTCAGTTCTGCCAGCCAAATGTCAGTCCCAGTTTGACTGATGGTGAGTTGGGAATTGACCCAGTCTTTTTCACACAGATTGTCATTTTTATACTTAGGTACATTAACGAACTTTTTTAAAGATAAGCGAAGAACTTTAAAATTATTCCTAGTAATTTCGTGTGGTTTGATTCAACTGATCATTTTGGCTTCTCAGTGTTACTCTGGAGCTTGACTCTCATCCAGCGTATTCCTTAACTTCTCCAGTTTACAAGTGATTGCTTATCATTTATTTAGCAAACATGTGTCGAGAGCCTTCCACTGTACTAGGCACTACTGGTTACTGAATAGATATTAACATAAGAATAAGAGATTTTGCTAAAATCCCAAGTATTTTGTGAACTGCATTTCTCTGATCCATTCTTATCAAGTAGAGGAAATAGTTAAATGTAGTATGATTTGACCTTGTGAATTCATGAGCCTGTCTTTTCTGAGCACTCATGAGTTTTTAATACAACTGATCATCTCCTTTAGGACTCAGCCCAGGACCACCTAAGGGCCCATTAGTCCAGTATTTGGCTTTTTCTGTATTTGTGAGACCTAACATGGGCCACGATGTGTGCATACGTAGGTTAGTGTACGTACATATTTCCTAGCTATGTCTACTAAACAGGCTTAGAAATATTAGCACCCCAATAGTGATTAGCATACCCAGTGACTAGACCTTGGTTTCTAAATACCAAACTAATAAAAGAACCAGATTTCCTTGAAAAAATAGCTGAACAGAGCATAAAGGAAAAACCTACACTACTCCTGCTTTAACACTACTACCATACTCACAGTTCTCCAACTGTGTGGGTGTTTCTCCCAGCAAACAATTCTCTGTGACATCAGCTGGGTGTCCCTACAATTTAACTCAATTCTGACACTACCTGGAGAGTGTCAGGTTCTACCGGTTAAGAGTTCAGTCCTACAAGACTGCTTCTCACCAGATGCCAATCACAAGTCCAGGTTGTTACCTGTGCTTCTGACCAACTGGCTATCAATCAGATGTTCCCACGACCCCCTCCTTGTGTTCAGTTAGTTTGCTGGAGCAGCTTACGGAACTCAGGAAAGCAGTTTACTCTCTAGATTACCAGTTTATTGTAAAAGGATATAATTGGGAATAGCCAGATGGAAGAGATGCATAGGGCAAGGTATGTGGTAAGGGGTGTAGTTTCCAGGCTCTCTCCAGGCACCTTTGTGTGGTCACCAACCCAGAAGCTCCCCGAACCCCATTCTTTGGGGATTTTGATGGAAGCTTTATCACATAGGCATGATAGATCATTAACTCAATTTCCAGCCCCCCTCTGGAGAAGGGGTGGGGGCAGGACTAAAAGTTCCAAGCTTTTGAACATAGCTTGGTTTTTCTGGTGACCAGCTCCCGTCCAGGAACAACCAACAGTCACCTCATTAGAACAAAAGACGTTGCTATCAACAAGGAAATGGCTAAGGGATTTAGGAGCTTTGTGCCGGGAACCAAGGGCAGAGACCTATTTTTTTTTTTTCCTGTTATCTCACGCAGGGATAATACAAGATGAGCCTGGCAAGTAGTGCCAGAAAGCAAGGCAGTGTTGCAAAAGCAAAAGGATGACGGTATGTGAAAGAGGAGTCAACTTGAAAAATCCCAATGGCCAAAGCTGAAACAATTTGGGCAGCAAAATTAGTAGCACAGTATTGGTCTAAAATAAATATATGTGACTGCATACTGAAAGAATTGAATAAATAAATGGAAAAGAGACAAATCTTCCTTAGAATAAATTAATAGTATAAATACTTTCCTAAGAAGTGGAACTTAATTCCCTTTACCTTGAGAGACTGGCTTCTAAAGAATAGGTGATGGAAAGGGAAAGTAGTATCAATAGATTCAGTGGAGAAACCTGTAGACTCACTTAACCGAGTGATCGAGGTTATCAGCAGTGATTGGTCATGTTATTGATAATACCGTGTATCTCCTGATACATGACAAGAACAGCACTTGTAGTATTCTTTACCAAAACACAGTCTAATGAGGAAAACGTTAGGCAAACCTAAATTGAACGTACGCAAAATAAAAAATGTCAAGGTCATAAAAAGGATTAAGACTGAAAACTCACAGGTTGGTGGAGACATGACAACCAAATGGATCCTGGATAGGATCCTAGAACAAAAAAAAGGACATTAGTGGAAAAACTGGTAAAATCTGTAATTTAGTTAATAATAATGTGCCAACGTTAGTGTTTTAGTTTTTTTTGTTTTGTTTTGTTTTTAACTTATTTTTGGCTGTGTTGGGTCTTCGTTGCTCCGCACAGGCTTTCTCTAGGTGCGGTGAGCGGGGGCTACTCTTCGTTGCAGTGTGCACGGGCTTCTCATTGCGGTGGCTTCTCTTGTTGCAGAGCACTGGCTCTAGGCGCACGGGCTTCAGTAGTTGTGGCACGAGGGCTCAGTAGTTGGGGCTCACGGGCTCTAGAGTGCAGGCTCAGTAGTTGTGGTGCATGGGCTTAGTTGCTCCGCGGCATGTGGGATCTTCCCAGACCAGGGCTCGAACCCATGTCCCCTGCATTGGCAGACGGATTCTTAACCACTGCGCCACCAGGGAAGCCCAGTGTTTTAGTTTTGACAAATGCACCATGGTTGTGGTGTTAACATAAGATGTTAACAGGGAAAAACAGTGGAGAACCCTACTATTGCATCTCTTACGTAAATTAAAATTATTCCAAGCTAAAAAGTTTAATAAATAACACGGGCCAATCTCTAACATATCAACACCATTCTCATTACCCACAAATTCTCAAGTATCATTTACAGTGGTTCCTTGACCACATGTGTAAGGTCTTTAGATATAATGAAATGTCAGCTGTATGGATAAAACTCAGAAAAATTTACTGGCTTCTGCAGATTATGTCTAAAATCCTTGATTGTTTTGTTTGATGACTTGTCAAGTATTTAACCCAGAGCAGCTGCTGACTCTGAAACCTCGCTTTCTTTGGGGATCCATTTTCACAATGCTGTTGCACTCAGATGTTGATTCTCCATCAGAGTTGAGCAAGGCTAGTTTCAGGAAAGCATTAATATACTATGCACTCCATGCAATGTGTCCACACCTGAGGTCTTTTTTCTTCATATTCCATAAAAGAAAAAAAAACACTTTCCAAGTTTTTGTCCTCAGAGCACCCCCTTCTATGACCAAGTCTTGAAAAGTCACATTGCTTTATTTCCACCATACTCTTGGTTAAAATAGTCAAAAATTCTCCTAGTTTCAAGTGAAGGAGACACAAACCCCATCTTTCTAAAGGAGGGGTATCAAAAGTCTATTGTAAGAAGAGCATATGAGATGGGATAGATCGTTAAAATCGTCTTTGGGAAAATACAACCTGTCACATCTGGATTTGCCATTCGTAAGGTAGTTTCAAGAATCTACTGCCAAAGTGATCTTCCTTAAATGCAAATCTGATCCTGTTAACTTGCCAGCCAAAATTTTTCAGTAAGCCCCTCGTAAAGTCAAACAATTCTGCCACCTGGCCACACCAAACTTTGTGGCTCTCCGAACATGCCTCCCTGCCTTCAAGCTGCCTCCTCTAGCAAATGCTTACTCCTTTGATGGCTTTAGCTCAAGTGACACCTCTTCCTGGAGCCCCTTCTTAATCTCTTATCGCCTCCCCCCTGTTGATGATGCCTTTCTTTGGGTCACTACCAAACACCATCAAGCCTAGTGTTTGTGATACTTCATTGCACTTTTATCTCTTGACCAAAGTGTAATAACTTTGAGGGCAGCAACCATGGTGTATTCATTGCCTGGTTCATGGCAGGCCCTTAATAAATGCTTATTCGATGGATAAAAATTACCTTTATGTCAAATTTGGAGCTATGTGTGAAGCCTGAGAATCTAATTCAGTTCATAAAATAATATTACTAGGTACCTTTGTAATCGCTTATTCTATAGATTTATCAAACATTACCCGAAGAGTCAAGTAATTCTCTGACCATATTAGAAACCCTAATGTAAACTGCATATTTGCTAGGGGTTCTCATTGGTTTCGGATGGGTAACTTGAAATCATCTCAAAGAAAAAAATCTAAAAATATGTCTTTGCCCCCACGTCCCCCGCCCCGCCAAAAAAAAAGGGAGGGAGGAAAAGGAAGAGAAAAAAATAGTAATAACCAGCTTTCCCTCCTAACTCTTTTAGTTCTCTCAAATAATCTTTAATTCATAGGATCAGACTTTTAGAACCTGAAGGAATCACAGAGATCATCTAGTATAATACCCAAATTTTATAGTTGAGGACTTGAGGCATAAACAAGCTGAATTGTCCTAAGTCTGCTATATAGGATAAGAAATGGAAGTGGAACCCAGATACTTAAGTCTAGCCAAGCCACGAAGCCTAATCCCTTAGTTTTCAGTCCTGACAGTGCATTAGAATCACTGTGTGCTGCTTAAGCAGCATCTCAGGCTCCCTACCTGCTTTCTGACTTCATTTCCACCTCCCTAGCCAAAGCCCTATCACTCCAAGCCTGGCTTCTATGCTTCCAGTTTTCCCCTTCAATACAACTTCACCAGATGTGTTTCTTAAACCACTCCTCAGCCCTTAGAGCATAGAAGAATCCGCTGAGCTCTTGTTTCAAAGCTAACCCCTAGGCCCACTGTTAGCAATTCTGATTTAGGAGGTCTGGGGCAAGGCCTGATAATCTGCATATTTAACAAGTATTTAACAAGCCCTGAGGGGGGATGATTTTGACGCAGAGGGTCCAAAGGTGACACCATGAGAAACCCTGCTCCAGTAAAATAAATGTTAATCCTCTGACTAGGTATTCAAGGCCCTCTACCATCAGCCTGTCCTCTTCAATCTTGCTTTTCACTTCTTCCCTACTTGCTGTGCTCCCAATAAAACATGTTCTACCTCAACCCCAATTCTTCCTCTTTACTCATGTTATTCCTCTTCCTGGAAGTCCCCACTTCTTTACCACCTTCAATACATTCCTTCCTGTATAAATACTATACATTCTTCAAGGCCCATTTCGAAGTCTACTCCCATGAAAAAAGCACAACTCTTCTTTCCCATACTGATTCCTCTTTATATGTCTATAGTGGTGAGTGTTATACCACATAATTTATTATTTATATACTGTCTTATTAGAGTTCTAAGTAAAGCCTGTCTTGATTGTGTGAGCTCTTAAGTAGCAAGTCCATGTCATACTTTTTTTTTTTTTTTTGGCTGTGTTGGGTCTTCAGTGCTGCGCAGGGTTTCTCTAGCTGTGGTGAGCAGGGGCTACTCCGTTGCGGTGCGCGGGCTTCTCATCGCAGTGGCTTCTCTTGTTGCGGAGCACGAGCTCTAGGTGCGCGGGCTTCAGTAGTTGTGGCGCACGGCTTAGTTGCTCCGCGGCATGTGGGATCTTTCCAGAGCAGGGATCGAACCCGTGTCCCCTGCATTGGCAGGCGGATTCTTAACCACTGCACCACCAAGGAAGTCCCTGTCACACTTTTTAAAATCACTAGAGCATCTAGAATCATAGGAACAAAATAGCTGCTTAGTAAAATATATTTAATTGGGTTGGAGAACTCAGTGGTTAAATCTAAGTTGTATTTATTTGTATTTTCATTTTACAGTAAAAAAAAGTGAAGTAGAGTGTCTCATAAGAATTTTTCACAGCGTGGTGGAAAGAGCTGTTGTAAGACTTGATAACACTGGACTAGATCATAACACATTTCGAGCCATCCTGCACAGCATATTTGGAATGACTGATGATATGCTAATGAATAGGGGTAAGAAGTCATGGAGACTGAAATGGGCCAAGCTGAGATGACAAATATGTATATATTTATTTATATATATATGTTAATACCAGAATTAGAAAGATGATTCTGGTAGTGCTACCAATTTAAAACAGTAAATTTGATTTGATTGTGAGGATGGTTTTTAATATAAACTCACTCAGAATTTCATATTTCATAGCTATACCACTTTGAGAAAGAACCAGTAATGACCTAAATAAGCTAGCAGTATTGATTTTTTTAAAAAGATAAGCTTGTGCTTTCAATTGTCTTTGGAGTCATATGCTGTGTAGACATGTAAATTATTTACGAGAGTCCGCCTGCCGATGCAGAGGACACGGGTTCGTGCCCAGGACCAGGAAGATCCCACATGCCGCGGAGAGGTTGGGCCCGTGAGCCATGGCCGCTGAGCCTGCGCGTCCGGAGCCTGTGCTCCTCAACGGGAGAGGCCACAACAGTGAGAGGCCCGCGTGCCGCAAAAAAAAAAAAAAAAAAAAAAAAACTTTTTTCCCCCTCATTTTGGGAGGAAAGATTTTTTTAATCTCTTCATAATACTCTTGCATTATAAAATAGCTATAAATTACTATACACTTACACGTTCTTTTTCTTTCAGTATTTTTTGCATTTGACAAAGACATAACTACATAAATGTAAGAGTGTGTTAAAGGATTATCAGTGTTTCTTTGAGGGACTTTTGAAGAAAAGCTGAAGTGTAAGATTTCTATGTTATTATTAACTTAGTAATATATATTGTCAATTTTGTATTAGTTAATCCTTATATTTATTTATTTTTGGCTGCGTTGGGTCTTCGTTGCTGCTCGTGGGCTTTCTCTAGTTGTGCTGAGCAGGGGCCACTCTTCACTGTTGTACGCGGGCTTCTCATTGTGGTGGTCTCTCTTTGTTGCGGGGCACGGGCTCTAGGCACGTGGGCTTCAGTTGTGACACACAGGCTCAGTAGTTGTGGCTGGTGGGCTCTAGAGCACAGGCTCAGTAATTGTGGCGTGTCCCCTGCATTGGCAGGTGGACCCTCAACCACTGCGCCACCAGCGAAGTTCCTAAATATTTTTTTTTAATATAAATTCATTGTTCTCTATATCTCCTTTGCAAAAATAGTTCATGAGAGTTAAAAAAACGAAAACAAAACACAGATGAAACGGGTGGCCTATTTTATAGGAGAGTCCCTAGATCCGGAGTCTCCAAACACTTCCTTCACTAGTTCTGTAATACCCCAGTGTCACCAGGATGGCTCTTCGGCTTAAGGCCCAGGCGAAGGACAGCAACTGAAGTTCAGGACATGTGCCAACTCTGATCAGCTGGCAAGGCTGAGGTTTCTGGGGCTGCCTCTGGGCTCAGCAGAAAATGGCCTTGAATATGGGGCAGCATATAGTTCACAGTGAGGCTATTCCTTGTCTTTCCATCAGAGAAAATGTGAGGGATTGACACAAAACACGATAAAACACACAACCCTCAGACACCAATACTCTAGTGTTAGACTAAAAAGAGAGGAAAGAAGGCTGAGACAGTGAAAGAAGAAAGAAGGCTGAGACTGGAAGCCCAGAGGAAGGAGAGTTATAAAGGGAGTTTCCTACAGAAAAGGACCAGGGATTCCAAAGACAAAGATCTCCCAGTTCACAATTTTGTAGGAACAGCTCTGGCCTCACCTCACCCTTTCCATTGATGTGACGTCTATTATCTGTGTTTTACACCTCCTGTGCCAGGATTTGGGGTGTGAAACCCTGGAAAGAGAATAGGAACAATTTTAAGTAGCAGTTTTCAAGGGAGCAAATTGCTTAAAGTGTCAAATTACTTAAGAAAAGAATGCAGAGTTCTGAGTATATAAGGAAATTTTTATCCCTTCTTGTTCTTCCACTTGAATTTGGATTTGGGATGTTCAAAAGATCTCTAAATTAGACACACGTTTCAAAAATGATAGTAACATTTTAAAAACTCACCAACTTTATCTGACATTTATGACTTTTTTTTTCTTTTTTAAAAAATTGAAGTATATTTGGCATACATTACATAATTCTTTTTTTTCTCCTTACAACATTATGTGCTTTTCTTCCCCCACTTTTCTCCAATCTAATTTTTCACGGGATAACACGTATATATAGTTGTCACTTAAGTTTCTTATAGTTGCAGTGTTCTTATACAAAAGTCTCACTGAGAAATGAAAAGTTAAGTTTCGTGGTTGTAAATTCTTGTGAAAGTGGTTGTGACATAATGCAGCTAGACATAATTGAATAGCATCACACTATCAAGAATTTTTTCCTCCTCTAATCCCACTTCCTAAAAATGTTTCATATACATTTCAAGATATGTTAATTTGGGGAAAATACTACTTCTAGTAGGGTTGTGTCACAAACTCATATATGCTATATATTGGAGAAATGCAACAAAAGACAGAATTAATCTGATGCTTTGGAATTTTATACCTGGTTTTTTTTCTCCCCTGCTTCGTTCCTTCCTATCTTTCTCCTGCTCTCTCTCCCTCCCTCCCTCCCTCCCTTCCTTCCTGTCCTAAAACGTTTAACTAGATTACAAACTCCACAAGAACTCCTTCACTGTTATATTCCCAGGACCCGAGTAAGGTCATTTGTGGGATGAATGAGTGAACTGTAATAGTGCTTACACAGTGCAATGGAAGTCATGGAAATCACTCTCTAGGGAGAGATGGATCATTTTGGATAATGCAGATGAGTAGACCCCAAGGAAGTGACAGACTCACTACCCAAATATATTGAAAAATGTTCTTTGTCAATGATATAGTGAAGTGTACACACTAGTTTTTGCAC